>NC_045426.1:395275387-395589137 GCF_902635505.1 Sarcophilus harrisii
TTTAATTTAAAATTATTTTTACCTTCTTGACAATTGGGGGTGGTATAGAAAAACACAAGTGATTCATGTCTAAAATAATCCCTTTTGTGGAATGTATCTGTGTTTGGTCAGATGCTCTGAATTCAGTGTGCCAATTAATAACCAAGAGAAACCACTCAGTAAAGAGGCCTAACAGCCTCAGGAGGCATATTTTTCAGCTAGTTACCCAGGCCTAGTTAAGTAGACAGGAGTATCTAAGATTAGAAAGTGATTGAACTATATCTTCCTAAATGCACATACAGTTCATGGAGCCCCTATATACATCAATTATGAGTACTTTCAAGTGAATCAGAAAAGTGATAATGCAGAGGAATTATTGGGCAAAAGTAGCTGTTTTAGCTCATAAACCCCAAGAAAAGTAACATGGCTATAAAGCTTGATTTGGTCAGTGCTTAGCACATTCTCAAGCATGGCTTAGTGCTTTTCAAAGATGACAAGAACTCTGAAGTTCCCACTGAAGATTTCAAATTTTTGATTTGGAACTTGGAGAGCTGGAATTTTGTCTTGTGGAACAAATCTGGATAATAGTAACTGGATTTAGGCACATTTTCATGAATAAAGTAAAATTTATTCCTCTCAAGTTTCTAACTGTAATGACAACTGTAAGTTTTAAAATGACTTTGTATGGAAAATGATTTTATGGAAAATATCTGAGGAAATAACTGAGTTAATGCCAGCTTAAACAAATATCAGTGATGAAGTCAACTTAGAAAGTCAAATTAATGCAAACTGTATCAAGAAACAAATTTTAATAGGATTTTGCTTTTCCTACTCAGAACTTGCCCTACTGCAAAGGTACTCCCTGAGCTATGTCATATGGAAATATAAGAAGCGATGAGAGTCCCTGGGACGTAAAGATAAATGTTCCCCTGGACCAGTGATTTTTCAAAAGGGTGTTCCCCTATGTGAACATAAACTTAATAATATACTTCATTTTGTTATGCTGTATTAACACCTTATTAAATTGAGTAAAAGCTCTTCGAGTTTTTTTTTAATCTCCTTTGCTAGAACATGATCTGTCTATCATTCATTAATTGTCCCAAAGACTCCATCCTTGGGGATCATATCTCCAATTCTTTGATCTCATTAGCTGTTATATACAGATGACTTCTTTTCTGTGTTATCCAATTTCTTTTTTAAACTCTTTTCCCATATTACCTGCCTAGTAAGCAGGGATTCTTAACTTGGAGTACATTTTATAACTTTCATTATGATTGATTTTGTTAATAATCTTTAATTACATATATATATGTTGGGATTTGCCCACACAAAAAGTGGGTCCGTCTAATAGAGGGAGCCCTGATACATGTATCTAGTTTTCCTCCTCCAAAAGATTAAAATCCCTTTTTTTGTACATGTAAAAGCTTTTTTAGTATCTTGTCATTGAAATTGTGTCTTATCTTTTGTGATTACTATTATGGATTGTTTAAAAACTCTCCTCAGCCTTTTTATGAAAGGAATCTGAACTATCTTTTAACTGCCTTATGGTGTGATCTTTTAAGATTGAGAACACATGACTATGTTGAGCTTATATTGGCTAATTGTTTTCTCCCTGCATAAAATATATTCTTGAGTTTATTGTTGAATTTACTTATTTCTGAATTCTCTCTTTTTGTGGTAACACTGATCAGCTTTATTTTTAAGCAGCACCAAATATTTTGGATGATTATCATATCTTTGTAGTATAATTTAAGGGCTGAGAATACTATTTTCCTCTTCCTTTTTTTTTTTTTTTTTTAAATTATTTCCCCAGAGGTTCTAGACCTTTTGTTCCATTTAATGAAGGACTACATTGGTAGTTTGATTGGCACAGCACTAAATCTGTAAATTAATTTAGGTAGTATTGTCATTTTTATATTGGTGAGACTCTACCACTAAGCACTTGCTATTTATGACATTTAATTTTTTTTTTTTTTTGTAATTTTATTTACCTAAAACCAGAGTGTGCCATGGTAGACTAATGCCTGATTATTGCTATACATTAACAATTAGGGTTAAGTGACTTGCCCAAGGTCACACAGCTAGGCAGTGTTAAATGTCTTGAGACAAAATTTGAACTCGGGTCCTCCTGACATCAGGGCTGGTGCTCTATCCACCTAGCTACCATTTTTAAAAGTTCTTTTACATGGAATTTCCCATTTCCTTCTCTATTTTGTTGATGTGAGGAAATGCTGATATCTTTGAATTTATTTTGTGTCTCACTGTATTACTGGAACTATCCTTCAGCAAAGCTTTTTTTTTTTTTTTGCATACTTTTGACTTTAATTTTATTTTTCTTGCCTTATTATTCCTTGCATTTCTAGAACTATGACAAATTACAGTGGAGAAAGAAATCATCCTTCTTACTGAGAAAAATTTTAGTATTTACTTATTACAAATACTAGCTTTTGGTTTTAGATAAGTAGTTTTTATCATACTTAAAATGGACTTTCTATGCTTGTGTTCTGTAGTATTTTTAATCTAACAAGTATATTTTGTCAGAGGCTTTTTCTGCATCCATTGATGTAATCATATGGTTTCAAGAAATATTCTTTTTACATCCAATATTTTAATGTTGAACCATTCTTGCATCCATAGAATAAAACCCATCTTACTCCCTAAATGAATTTTTGGATTTATTATGTTTTTGGATAATACTTTATTTTAAAATTTTATATCAGTCTTCATTATTGAAATTGCCTCTTTGTCTTTTCTTTATTTAGATAAAAGACTAATTCAACTCATAAAAGGAGTTTTTGAGATTTCTTAGTTTTTGAGATTAAAGTAATAGCATATGTATTCATTTATATTTTAAAATTTGGTAGAAATTCATTTAGAGTATAGCTTTTTAAAATTTTCACATTTCATGCTAATTATTTATTCTTGATCTAGGTCTAGGTGATTCAGAATATACCTATTTCTGTAATGGTGGGAAAATAATCGATAAACGACTTCAAGAACTTGGAGCCCAACGGTTTTATAAAACTGGGTATGCAGATGATTGTGTGGGGTAAGATGATTTTCATGTATCCATATTAATTTTAATCATAAATGACAGAAGGAAATATTTTTATTAAGTCATTTACTACTGGCCCATTCATCAAAGTCAACAAAAGTTCTTCCATTCACTGAAATCCTGCTGATCAATTTTCCATCATTTTTAGTAATTGAAATTTTTATATATCAGAACACTTAACATTAGAGTGATATCTCTTCCTTTTCTCCCTTTCTTCTTGCTTCCCCAAAACTTCCCCTTCAACCTTCAGCCATTTTTAAACAGTTAGTCAGTAAACATTTATTACTGTGTGCTAGATACTGTTATAAGCCTGGTAGTTTTCTGCTTTGGTAGTATCTGGATTAGATTTGTACTTTATTTGGTTTTGATTTGAAAAAACCCTGTTTAAATTCAAATATTTATGCATTTCTGTATAAACTTGATGACCACTTTGATATTGGGTCTCCTACATAACCCTCTTTATACTTATATATTTCAAAATGGCTTTATCATCCATATTTTCTGACCCATGTCATCTTCAAAACCCCTCTGTGCCCTTACGCACAAATCTAAATATATTTCTGTATATTTCAGCAGTCTCAGACATTAGCTTTTCAACATAACCACTTTACTGCTCTTTGCCTTCTCAAAGAAATTGCCTCTCTTGCTTTTCCCAGTTTCAGAGTTCCCAATACTGCCATTCACATATGTCAATATGTCTTTTTGTTTATTTATGTATGTATTTATTTGCTGAAGCAATATTTTTTGTCTTGCCTCCCTAAAAGACTTCAGTTACAGAAGTGATGGATAATCAAATTTTATGCCTATATATATCTCAGTAGTAATGTAAATGTCTTTTTTAATATGTCTGTCTTCAGAGTAATGACATCATTCATTAACATTTGTATTATTGCTTGTTTTAAGATGTTACTGTTTGTAAAATACTGATAATGACATTCTCTGTTGTGAGTATATCTAGGCATTTCTATTGCAGTGAGTTATCCATAGTAGCCTAATTTTTCTTTTAATGTAATAATTGATTTATAAAGGTATTACTATGAATTGGATAACATTCTTGACTCAGAAAGACTTAAGTTTACATCACATCTATAGTACTTTTTAGTTCTCTCATTATGGACAAGTCACTTTATTTTAGCATTTCTAAACATTAGTTAACTTTCTGTTAAGATGGATTATAGGATGTATAAGTGGAGGGAGTTCCTGCCTTGACAAAATCCCAGGTCTTTGATTTATTGATGGGAACAGTTACTTAAACCTTGAAGGATTCTTGCACTTTCCAAACATTTCTCCTTTAGTTTCCCAGTATTTTTCAACAACCTGAGAAGAGAGTTCATTTAAATAAATTTTCTTTGGCATTATATATGACTTTATCAAGTTTTGTTAACTATGCCTAGTTCATATATACTAGAATGTGAAACTTTCTGTCTTTAATGTCTGTCTGTCTCTCTCTCTCTCTCTCTCTCTCTCTCTCTCTCTCTTTTTAGTTTAGAACTTGTTGTTGAACCCTGGATTGATGGACTTTGGATTGCCCTCAACAGACAATTTGTCCTAAGTGAAAGAAAAGCAGATATGATCAGTGATTTCAGTACCACATCCAGTGCCTCCTTAAAGAATGTTAAACCAGAAATATTACCCATTGACTCACAAATTGCACTTCTCAAATTGAATGATTTGGAGGGGAAAGTTTATTCAGGAACTTTAATTGAAGATTTTGAACCTTCCCTTACCCAATCAATACCACCCCTTTCACAGTCTGCTCTTAATATTCCAACATTACCTCCAGAATATTTAGATGTCCAGTTTCAGAAACCTCTTGATCAGGTAAGAAATATAGCTCTGATATGTGTTAGAGATGCAACTATATGATGGAAGAATGTATGTGCATCCAGAGAAATAATTGATAAATAGAAGTAGGTACAGAGTGGCTTACAAATCTGTACATAGTTGTATCTCATGGTAACTGTCTCTGAGGTGGGTTGGGGGAGGGGGAAAGAAAAGTCACATAATAACTTTATTATATATTTAAAAGGAATGGCAAGTTGTACATAATAGATTTGCAGTTACATGTGCAATTATCTTTTTTTTATTATATTATATTATATTATATATAAATTATATTATTATATTATATATAAATTATATATTATTATATTATATATAAAAATATTTTTTTCTATTTTGTTGTGCAAATGCTTGTTTTGTTTCTTAAATTCAGAGTAAAATAGATTTAAAAAAAATTCTATTGGGTGGATGGTTATATAGCTTTAAATTAGTTGTATTAATGGTATTAGTTCAAGAATAAGTAATTTCAGTAATTGCACCAACTTATAGCTTGATTTCTTAACTTAATTTTTAAAAACATTTTATGTATGCAAGATAACATAATTTTCTTTATGGATATTTCAGTAATAAGGTTAATTTAGTAGCTAAAGTTGGAAAAGTAGTAGTGCTCTCAGTAAAAAGTTGGAAATTTAGAAGAGGAGGGAGTTTGGCAAAAGTATGTGAAAGGAAGAGAAAGAGGAAAGGGTTAGTGTTGGACAATATTTCAGTCAATTTTGAGATTCTGGAGACAAAAGTATAATTTATGTTCACAGGGACTTTACTTAGTTCTAATTATTTAATGATAAAAGAAAGAAAACAGTAAGAATGTATCATGTGTTTATCTGTGGATCTATCTATCTCATAGTCAGGTGGGTCTCTTTTGTCCATATGTGTTCCAACCAGGTTGTTGTGGTTTTGCATTGCATTCTTGATGGCCTATCCACATGGCAATTATCTAGGGTAATTTATTCCTTTTAAGTACACAATCATGATTAATCTGGAGAAAGATATAGAGGGATTACTATATTTGTTTTGGTAATTAGTGCTTATACCAATGGATTCTTCACTCATTCTCTAAATGGGCAATCATCATTGTAGAGATGATAATGAAAAGCCTACTTTTTTTCATCATTAAATTTCATTTTTAGTTTATAGAATAAAATAAGCATTTTTATAACAGTATAATAAAAAAGATGATTGCACTTGAAACTGCAAATCTGCTATGAATAACTTGACATTCCTTTCAAATATACAAAAAAAATTAACTAAATTTACTTTTTTCCTTCTACCCCACAATACAGATAACGGTTAATAGCCACAAATGTGTGTGTGTGTGTGTGTATATAGAATAATTTTATCATATAACAATTCTCTTTCTCTGGATGCAGATAGTTCTTAATTCATAATTTGGGTATTTATAATAATCAAAATTTTATTTATTAAATAAATAAATAATTAAATAATAATTAATTATATATATTTATATAAATAGAAATATAAATTATATAAATAATTATAAATTATATAAACTATAAATATAAATAATAATTATATATATAAATAAATAATTATAAGTTATATAAATAAATAATTAAATAATAAATAATTAAAATTTATAATAATTAAAATTTTCATTCAAAGCCATTCTTTTTTATTCACCAACTAAATTTATTTTATAAGATTTATTTAGTATTTTGTTTTTCCCCAGTTACATGTAAAAACAAATTTTAACATTTATTTTTAAGACTTGGGATTAAAAATTATCTCCCTTCCTTCCTTCCCATCCCAGCATTGAGAAGGTGAGCAATTCAGTCTCCAAGTTCTTTTAAAAAATTCTTTTGGGGCTTGAGACCATTTGATAGAACTTTTTGGAGTACTACCCCAAAAAGTTCTATCAAATGGTCTCAAGCCCCAAAAGAACTTTTTGGGGTAGGAGTGACTTTTTTCATCTCACTATTTTCCTCTGAGTATTAACTCAGTTCTTTTTATACCAAAGTAGCTATCTTTGGTCAGGTTCTTTTTTGAAAGAAGGACGTGACAACTTGGTTTCTATAACTTGTAAGGTTATCCCTGTCATTCCCATCAGGGAAATGATGGAATGACTACAAAGTGTTAAGATCATTTGGCTAAAAGTCCACATATAAATGAATGATATTTTTGCAAGTTTCTTTGTTAATTTCAGCAGATAGAAATTTTCTTTCCAGGACCAGTGCCAAGTATCTTTTACTCCAGTGGAGACAGTTTTCCAGGTTCCCATTTCAAAGGCTATTCGGCTTACTAAGAAGGATGCCATAAAAACCACTCTGCTATTGGAATTGGACATATCAGTGAGTTGATGACTTTTACTTTGATTTGGGTAATTGCATATTAAAGACAAGCTGAGAAGTAAGTGAAATGATCAGGTGGTGCTTTTTTGTTCTTTTATGCTTATATTATTCTATTTTTTATATACAGAGGGAATGAGGAGACTGTGATTATAAAGGGGAGAAACAAAATTGTAAAAAAACATGAGATGTGAGGTCTGAAGTTGGGCATTTCAGTCCTTTTGTAATTTTATAATTGGTGATACCTTGGATAAATCATACAAACTTTTAAATCCTGCTTCCATCTGTAGAATGGACATCATTAAACATAGATTTTCTTAAAGAAAATTAAGAACATCTTTATTCATCTAATTCTATTTGCCTAAATTTAGGTGATCAAACATTTATATCTTACTAAGCATAATAAAAGTATCCTTTAGCTGAACTTATTGAAACTTTAGCATGCTTTCAACAAAATGAAAGTTTATTTCACCTCTAGCCTTACAAAATGAAAAGGTTATGTGCTTAGCTTTTCCAATACAATCTAAACTCTTAACTTTTTTTTTTAATTTACTCAGAATACAACCTTTTCATACCAGCCTGGAGATTCCTTCAGTATTGTTTGTCCTAATGATGCTTCAGAAGTACAGGAATTAATTCAAAGACTTCAGCTTTCAGAGAAAAAAGAACATTGTGTAATATTGGAAATTAAAGCAAACAATAAAAAGAAAGGTACAGCACTCTTGTTCATTAAGAATTTGAAATGATGTTATTTAGTTTGGTCACTGAAAAAGAAATGAGAGAGAATATGAGAGAGAAATGAGAGTTTTCTGTGAAATATGAAAAATGAAAAATGTAAGAATTATTTTTGATCTCAACACATTCAAATGGTCTGCACAGTTAAATTCAGATAGTAGAATGCTGGATGTTTGCAGCCTTCACTCTTGTATTCTATAAGAAATGATGGATCATTTTATCGAGATATTTTAAAAATAGTGTGACATAGAATGAGCTTTTTCAGTATTTCATGTCTAAAGCAATAAAGTTTTTTAATATTCAAAATATTTCAATATTTCTTTTTTTTTTTTTTGATGAACTTTGTCTTTCCATTGTATTCATTTTGGAAGTATTTTCTGAATGAATGGCTTCCTTAGTATTGATGCATATTGAAAGATGAGTATTACTTAATTTTTTTGGAAATTATAATATTAATTTTCCTGTTTTTTATGTTATATTTCCAATGCCTGCTGGATTCTTCTTTTCACCCTTCCTTATTAAAGGAGCAGCCATACCTCAGCACATTCCTGAAAGGGTTTCTCTTCAGTTCCTTCTTACTTGGTGCCTTGAAATAAGAGCAGTTCCTAAAAAGGTATCGTCTTCCTTCCATCTTTGCACTTCAGTATTTAAATTAATTCATATCCTTTGGCAGAAAATCTCTGAACAATATTTTCAGTTCTTGACAATGACCTACTGTAGTTGGAAATATTTATTATTTAACCCAATAAATGAAAGCAATTTTTCATGTTGATTAATTGGAAATTCTAATGGTCCTAATTTTTTCTCTTTTTACCAACTTTTCAGAAAATAATCACCAACAATTATTATTAAGCAATTAGATATGTCATATGAAAACAGCAAATTGAATCATTTCTTTAGGCAAAATTATAAAATTTGTTTTAGCAGAAAGAATATAGTTTTTAAATCGAAAGATCCACTAGATGTCAGTATTGTACAACATCTTAACTGAGATTACTTTTAATTGATTTTTGCCACCTTGCTTTAAATGATTGTATTGAGATCAACTCTATCTTGCCAGATATCTCCCAATAACAAGAATAAGTAAGTCATGCTATAGTTATAGAATACTCCCCAGTACAAATAGTTGTTTTTTCCTTTCTATCTTGTTCAGTTTCCATTATAAAACTTGTCAGCTAAAATGACTCTGTTCTCAGGAGGTTAGTTATCAAATGATAGTTACCATAAATCAAACTAGTATTCATTGCATAGAAAATATTTTTTACACTAATGTAACTGAGCTCTAGTACTTTGTTCTATACTAGAAACATTTCTTCAATTTGAGGGACTTGGGGCAAATGTTCAGTGTTTAAATTTTTCCTTATGAAAATCTTATTTCATATTTGTTTTCAAAAGTCAGTAGTAAACTTTTAAAATAAAAAATCTATACCTTATTTGTGGTCCATATTGCCAGATTCAAGCTACTCTGTCAAATATAGGTCCTCAATATACCCATTTCCTCATTATTTTTTAGCTTAGCATGTTTTGAATTTCTAGTGAAACCTGATGTTAGGATAAGGAACTTTCCCACTGTCTTTCTTGGCACCCCACAAATAAACTAAAATTTGAAAGTAAATAAAACATCCTAGGTATATATCTGGGGAGAAAAGTAAGGAAGTTCCTTATCCTTAATAAAAAGCTTAAAAATGTAATTGAAGTGAAATTGAACTGTTGATACAAATTGCAGAGGATTATACTTCAGCTGTAGTTTACTCTGGGGGCAACCGAGATGTGGAGGCATATAGTGGATATTGAATTAACTCAAATATAAGTATCACGTACATACTAACACTGAATTACTACTAATAAAGATTTTATTCAGACCTTATCACTGGGCCTTCAAATCATGTTTAACTTGCTGGACAACTTGCATTGTGTTTTCTACTCAGATTTTATAACCTTGCAGGTTACTTCAGGTGATGGCCAAAAATTAGAAGATGAAAACTGAGGGTGTTTTGTTTTTTTTTTTGTTTTTTTTTTTTTGGCAGAGTGTGAATTATATTTTCCTTTGGGCATTCTTTTGGGTTCTCTAGCTCATCTTTGGATAATTGGGCACATTCCAGATGAATAATGAAGGAGCTACCATGACAGTCTAAGCCACAAAGGACACCTTCATTAAAATCTCTTTTTCTTTATCACAGGCATTTTTGCGAGCCCTTGTAGAATATACCAGTGATTGTGCTGAAAAGCGAAGGTTACAAGAACTTTGCAGCAAACAGGGGGCCTCTGACTATAATCGTTTCATACGAGACTCTTATGTCACTTTGTTAGACTTACTCCATGCTTTTCCAACTTGTAGGCCACCTCTTAGTCTTTTGCTAGGTAAGTAGTCACTTTTGGTTTAATTGGTTTAGGTTTCTGAAATTTCACATAATCGTCAAAAAAAGATCCTTGTAGTTTATCTCAGAATGATCAGAATGATTCACTTTCTAAAAGTGAAAACACTATAGGAGAAAAAAACCACCACAACAAAAAAATCCTCTCTTCATTTTTTTTTTTTCAATTTAATATAGCTGTTTGTCTCAATTTTTGAATCTGATTTGTTAAATAGTCCGTGTGGGGGGTAATTGGGGTCAAGTAGCTTGTTGGAAGGTCTCACAGCTAAGAAGTTTTAAGTGGCTGAGGGTAGATTTGAACTCGGATTGTCCTGACTACAGGGCCAGTGTTCTATCTATTGTGCCATCTAGCCTCCCGTTAAATATTCCTAACCCTTTTTATTTTACCAGTTTTCTACAAAGTCCTCTTTGTTAGTCAAATCTTTACAAATATTTGAGCAATTAGTTTTTTCCAAAAGTACCCCAAATTAGAAATTTCTAAGTGTAATGTATGTAACACTGTACTGGATACTCTATTAGAAGCTGAAAGCTCACTCTACCCGATATCTGTAGTTGACTACTTTGAGTTGGAAGTTTTTATACAATAGCACAAATCAGTACTTTGAATCTGGTTAATGGGATATATAGTTACCATATTTCTTCTGAGAAAAATCAGAATATATGACATAATAAAAGCTTCTGCAAATAAACTTCTGCAAAGCTCTTTTAAAAGGATGCATTGTAGTTTCAGGACATACCTAGAAAAGCTCAGTTTGAGTAAAGCATAATCAATAATAATAATATTAATAATAATTAATAATACTACTAATAATAATAATTATATTAGAAATTATATTAGAATTATATTGGAAAAGAGTTTATAATTTTATAGAAACTAGATGAGATCGTTTCATAAAGAAGTATGATTTTAAACCAAAAATTATAGTGCTATTTATATTTGCTAGAATTATTCCTTTAGAATAAATATTGGTATAATCCTAGTTTAAAATTACAGTTTAGTAGCTCTCTTGAAAAATTTTCTATTTTAGCATGAGAAGTGTAGACAACCTAGTGTTAATTTTTATTTAAATTGTTGTATTTGAGCTTTTCAACTTCCTGAGTGATTCTTAACCAGAAGTGAAAATCATCTTCTTTCTCTGTCTCAATTCTATGTATTCACAGATAGAATGCAGCACTTCTTCAGTGTTGAACCTGAATGGAAAGCTGCAAAGATAGGAAATAAGGGATTTCTCTGGCATTCCCTTTTTAATGTTTTCAGGTTTCATTTGTGAACTAAAATGCTTTTACATTGGAGCCTCACAACCTTATAAAATAGGATCTACTATCATATCCCTAATCAGCCTTACTTTACAAGTGAGGAAACAGCTTCAGAAAATTTATATCTTGTTTCCTGATGATCAGCTAGTAAGTGTCAGAGATGGATTAAAAAACTGGGTCTTTGAAGTTTAAGCAGTATCTCCATTAGTCTATTTTCCCATATTTCTCTCTTTTTTGTTGTTGTTGTTGTTGAGATCTCCCTACAGTTAGACAATTGGCTCAAACAATTTATTAACCTAAACTATTTTTTTTTGGGGGGGGGGGTTAAGTGACTTGCTTAGGGTCACACAGGTAAGAAGTATTAAGTGTTTGAGGCTGTATTTGAACTCCTGACTTCAGGGCCAGTACTCTACAAAACTATCTTTTAAAAGAAAAAAGGATGGTTCATTTCCTAATGACATCTAAAGTAAAATATAATGAAACTTTTTTTTTGAAGTTTCTTTTTGGCAGAGATGGGAAATTAAGGACCATTTGGATATTTATAACATCTTTCGTGGGCCATAAAAAATTATCAACTTGCAGAATTCAGGCAATAGAAAGTTGTACCTAGCTTATTATCATTTGCAGGTGTCTTAGCAAATGATTCCACAAGCTGAAGGTGCCCCACTCCTGCTATAGTAACAATCCTCTGATTCAAATTGCTAAGTCAGTATTTAAATATTTAAAAATTAAGAGTAACATGAATTTCACAGAGGTTACCAGTCAGTGGTTACCATTGAGAGTACATAATTCAATAAAAATTGGCCAGTATTTTTTTTTCTCTTAATTTATTGTACTTCTGTTGATAAGATCTGGTATTTTTTTTTCTTCCTTTTTCTTGTAGGGTACTGACATTGCCATTTTAATTTTTTTTGCATAGCTTTCTTTTTTTTGGCATCTGTTTCCAGAAATTTATTATGTTTAAAAGAAAATGCTGTTTTTAACATTTGACAAATATTTTAACTTCAACATTTTTCTTTAGTTTCATTCCTTTACCATTAATATTGATACTTCAGTTTTCCTTAACTGACACATCCAAAATAGTTTCACCTGTACAACAATCTCTTGCTTTTGACCCCTTCTATCTTTTTAGCCACTATCTTCAAATTCTTTCCTAGACTATTGCGATGACATACTAATTGATTTTCCAGTCTCAGGTTCACTCCTGCCTTAGCTGCTAAAGTGATTTTTGTTAATCTGACCATGTCACCTTTCTGCTCAGTATAATCCAATGTTTCTCAGTTGCTTTTAGGAAGAAGTATAACTTTTTTAAAGCCAACCTGGCCCCTGCTTAATCATCCATTATACATTACTCTTTCCATATCCTTTGATCTAGTCAAATGGATATTCTCTTTTCCTCACACATTGCTGTTATACATGTAGACTATTTCTCATACCTATAATTTACATATCTCATCTCTGCTTTATAGGACACTTTCAAACTTCAACTCTTACAATATGAAATTCAAGCAGCATCTTCAAGTTTCCTTATCCTCTCAACATTTAGTGCTCTCTTAAGTCCTTTGAATTCACTTACCATTACCCATACTTCTGAGCACTTTGGAAACCAAATTATAATGTAATTATGAAGTCTCGAATGAATTAATAAAAACACAATAAAATATAGGTAATATTAATTTTCTAAGTCATTAGGATGCTTACAAGCATTCTTATATATGTTCAGTGTCCCTATTTCTATTTCAATTTGACACCACTGCTCAGGGGGAGGAATATCTTAGCATTAATAGAGCTAACCAGCTTTGGACCATATCTTACTGCTGTCATTGAATAAAAAGAGAACCAGTACCAGAGAACTGTGTTGCATTGTGGGTTTTGCAGATGAGGAAAAACAGTGTTTCACTGTCATACAGACCATGGAAGGAAGGATGTTTAGTGTAATTATTTCTAGAGGAATTTCTTGATAGCTTAGTTTTATAGATTAAGATCAGTCAGTCGATATTTCTCAAGTTACTACCATGTCAGTTAGTCTTCTGTTGTAGGGGATGTTGATGTGATAAGATAAATTGTTCCTTTTTAATATTGAATTTTTTTTTTTTTAGAACATCTTCCCAAGCTTCGAGCCAGATCATATTCTTGTGCCAGGTACTGTACCATTATTCTTTCAAAGAGTATATAGAAGTCTTCAAATGTTGTATTAATTAAAAAGATTAATGTAAATGTTGATGCTTGCCCCATATTAGAGATTATACTTAATGTTCTATGTACCACAAAGATACTTTTTATTAAAGAGATTCATACCTAATTACAAATATCCAAAAGCTCTCCATTATTAATAATATACTTTGCATACATGGTAATTTTTTGTTCACCTTCTACTACTTTGAGGAAGGGATAAACAGTGAGGAACTATTTAACTGAAAATAAGGTTTTTCCTTATCAGTTTCTTCTTTGACTTCTATAATACCATGGGACACTACACCGAGACAAAATTTCATTGGTTGGGGCTACAGGAGAAGAAAAACATGGAGAGCACAGAGTTTTATATAAAGGGACCATTTCAGCTTATTTATTTTGACCTATAAAAATAATGGTCTTTACATTTTGAAGATGTTGACTGTTTTATTTGTTCCTACGTTTGTTTCCAAATATAGTCTCAGTAAATGGGAAAAATTCAGTCTTGTGAAGACCCATAAAATTCATGTTAAAAACAATGCTAATAAATTCTTAATCATCTTTAATGTCATTTATTTTAACATTAAGAAATAAAACAAGCCATTTCCATAACATAGTAGAATAGAAAAACAAGATTGCATATGAAACTGCAAATCTATTGTGTACAATTTGCTTTTAAATGTGTGATAATTATGTAACTTTTCTTTTTTTCTTTTCATTCATCACCACGTCAGAGGCTACTAGTAGACACAAGTGTGTGTGTGTGTGTATAAAACCATTTTGAGAGTGTGTGGGGGGTGTGTGTGTGTGTACGTGTGCATGTGCATGTGTGTACATATATACATATATATGTCTACAGTTATTTATCACTTCTTTATCTGGATGTAGACTTCATAGATCTTTTGTAGTTAATTTGAAAATTTATAATAGTTAAAATAACTGTTCAAGTTAGTTTTCATAAATAGTCTCAAATCAGGTCAAAAGACCAAACAATTGGAAATCTTTCTGAATGTTATCAGTAGGGATGAAAAGTCTAAGAAAGCAGTATTTTCATTCACAGAGAGTATAGATGAGAACCCATAAATAAATATTATCCCCAAAAGATAGTACTTACTGGTTACCTTGTTTTTCACATAATAATCTAATCTAAAATTGACAACTTTGTCCTTGCAGCTCCTGTTTATTTCATCCAGGGAAACTTCATTTTGCGTTTAACATTGTAGAGTTTCTGTCCAGTGTGGAACCTGTGACTTTGAGAAAAGGAATATGTACGGGCTGGCTGGCCCTACTGGTTAACTCAGTATTTCAAGGAAATGGGAATATCTTACAAGGAAATGATATTGAATCTGGCTTTCCAAAGGTATTTAAAATACTCTAAGGTTTTGTCATCCTTAAAAGAGAAAGTTTCCCTGTTTTTATTTTATATGATTGTCTTTAAGTTCTGAAGAGGAAAATGTATTCTTTTAATTTAATATTGTAATAATGAAAATATATGTATATATACACATATATTTGAAATGTATATTTATTTTTATTATCATCAGATTCTCAAGTAAAAAATGTGTTTATTTGAATGCCAGTTATTCCAAGTGCAAGAGAACATTGTTTTATATTTTATGCATATTCTCTGAGCTTTTTCACCCTGGAAAATAAAGCTCATGTAGTATTATTTCTATTTTCTTTTGCTCTTTATAGTCTTAGAAAGAGTTCGTACTACAATACTAGAAATTACTAGTAACTTAACAAGAATGTTAGACTGTGATCTTTTTACTACTTTTTTTCCCCTGTCCTTTTTCTGTTATACTTTTGATGTAAAGAACCAAATACACCAAAGAAGATAGCCTATTTCATTAATCCCCAAATTACCTTTGCATCTACTCCTGCCTTTGTAACTGTTTTATATATAGGGTATAATCCTTGAAAAAAAAATCTTCTATGGTGGTGGCTTCTTTGTCATTGATATAAGGGAGTTTTCTGAGGCTTATCATAAAGCTTTCTGTGTATTTCTTGTTCTTATTAGATGTGGTTTTTATTTTTATCTCATGACTATTTTAGTTTCTATAAAGTTCTTCACTTGGAAAGTGCTTAGCCTCTGGGGAAAATTAAGACTTTTTGTGTACATGTGAAAACCCTTGAGGTTGACAGCTACTGGGTAATTAATGCTTTTCACCATCTTTCTATTTTCTGGACATGATGCCTTTATTAGGAATTTTACAGTATATTTTCCCCAAAGAAATTGTTCCATGTTTCATCTAAGCCCACTAAGCTGATGTGAAATGATAGGACTCTGAGAATTTGTGCTTCTTGTACTAAAAGAAATTACTGTAGAACTGACCCGAAAGTTTTGTTGATTCTTGATACCTGTCTTTACTAATATAAAAAGTAAGGAGAAATTGCAAAGGCAGTCATGGTGTACTAACAAACATAATAAGGGAAAGAAAACACACAAAAAAAGTGTTATTTTATTGGGTTGCCCCCATAATACAGAGAAGAAATTAAGTGTAGACATTTTTCAAAGTAAGAATTTTACTGGGATTACCAATATTTCCAATTCCGTTTCTTGGTATAAATGAAGTATGAGTTTAACTAAACTCATACAGTGTTTAGAAATTTTTCATATAATAGTGGTCAAGATAATTTTTCACATAAAGTACATAAACATGATATTTTGTCTTTAATTACTTGAAATGTTTTTGTTAGGAAATCAGTTCTTTTCCCTAGATTGAAGGACAAAAGGTAAAGATAGCTTCACATAGCTTTAGACAGAAGCTTCTAATGATGTTCTTAACACCAATGAAAAAGATAATCATTCAGTCTACAAGATAGCAGACACAAGTATGCACACATATACCTATTTTTTTTTTATTTCTTCTGTAACCTTAGATTTTCTACTCAAATATAGTTTTATATTTGCGCTTGTAAAAAGAAAAGCTTGATAAATCTTTTATACTCAGTACCCTTTACTTAAAAATGTAGCTTTTTCTCATTTTAAAAACACAGTTGGGATTTAGGGAGAAAAATAGAAAAGCTTTCCAGCTTCATTTTTATATGTCTCTTCTTTCATTGTGATGAATTTGTTCATATTTTCACTAAGGTTGATGCTATTGTTTTATTCAAAGGTGATTCTTGAGGAGAGAAGTATACTGTCAGATTTCATTGGCTATTTTAGCTTTGGACATCGTTCTCCCTCTACAGGGTATCCTGTAATTATACATCCTGTATACATACAATCCTGTAATTATATTTCTTTTTTTTTTTTTTAGATCTCCATTTTTCCTCATCCCACAAACTCTTTCCGATTACCCAATGACCCTTCAATACCCATTATAATGGTTGGTCCTGGCACTGGCATTGCACCCTTTATTGGTTTTCTACAACACAGGTATTTATATTCCATCTTATTTGATAATTCAAAGAGCAACCATGTTTTTGATTAATGAGAAAAACTAATGTCTTCTAGTGCAGTTTTATTTCCCTGATAATTTCTTAGCTATTTTTAAGTACATTGTATTTTTCTTCAGAATTCAAAAATTTTTTGATAATCAAATATAAAGCATTGGGGTATAAAGTAAATGCTAATAATTTAAAAGGATAGTAGCCATTCAGATTACATTGCAGAATTTTCAGTCATGAATGTGTATTACAGAATTTTGTTATATGAAGGAATAATGTTACTTTCCTTTTCCAATATGTTACTTTTATCTGTAAATTTAATTTTTTTGATGATTAATGCCCCCTTTCGATATTGTATGTTATAGAATTCTCTTGAATTCTTCTATAGTTATTTTTTAAGTTATTTTAGTTATTTTTAAGATCCTTGTTACCTGAATAAGATTTCATGAAAAATTATCACCATCAGAGTTTGATTAACTATATCTAAACAAAATTGTATTTAGTTTTGTTTAGATAATGTTGAGAGCTATTATTAATACTTCTGCATATGAAATAACTCCTATGTATTATATACAGCTCACATATAAATGAAGTAGTTTTCTTTAAAACACTTAATAGATAGAGAGCTCACATAGTTGCTCCGTGAAGATCAGAAAATATCCCCGTAGTCCAGATCAACCTAAAAAGCCACAAACTATCATTATCTGTGTTGAATTTTTATTTGTTTTGTAGAACATTTTCCAATTAAAATTTTATCTGATTCAGGCTATACTCAACAGGCCCCTGAAGTTGACATCTGTTCTAGGCAACCAAATTTCAGAGAATGCACCAATTTGCATTGGTAGAGGGACTTTATATTTCCATTGAAATCATACGTTCTGTACCAAGCTGGTTTTTAAACATTCATGCTCTCCTTTTTTAGTTTAGAAATATTATACAGGTAAAAATATTAATTGAGTATACCTGAGTTATATTTATTTAAGTAATTTTTACTTATGAAGGACAGTATAAATAAAGAATAAATAAAGAATAAATTTTACCCATCCGTCTTCCTTACATTCCTTTCCCTCCTTCACTTCTTCTCACCTCCTACATATCAAACTACAAAATTAACTTCAAAACCAATATATTTTTTGGATTATCTACTTTTAATGTCTTTCACGCAATAACTTTAATTTTGTGTCACCTCTTAAGTTTCTCCATGCAAAAAGTCTTCCCCTCTCTCTCTCTCTCCCCCCTTATTTTTTCTTAGAAGTAAAATTTCAAATTCAGTATATTCTATTGATTCCTGATAATTCTTAACTTTTTTTTTTTAAAAGTTGCAATTCTTGGAATAATTTCAAATTGTACTTCAGTGTTTAATTTTCTTAAATAGTTTTAAGACAGTTGTGTAACAAACTGACACTGGTGATCGATAAGCCCAGTTCTGTTTCATCAATTTCTAAAATGTTGCAATAAAAGTTTTAATACTAATTTCCTTCATGTATCACTGTTAGAATTTTATTTCACAGAAATATCATCCAACAAATCAAAGGCTATTTTACACTTAAAAATAAAACTTTGAAGTTAGAAGGGAAAGAAATTATATGACAGTATTAGCGAGTTTAATTGAAAGACAAACATCTTTTTTTCTTTCTACTTTGTTTTGAGAAGGAATGTGAAATAAGATTTTCTTTGCATGATTCTTATGGACACGAGATTTTTCCTTTCTTTGAGTGGGATTCATCATGTTAAAATTTACTCCTTAGTTGCAAATTAGTAACTTAATCTCAAATTGAAATTTAGGGCATACATCAGATTGAAAGGACTTGGACACCTTTTTATGCCCTTAGGTGAATAGAAGCCATTATGAAGAAGCTGTGATCAGCTAACTTGGTAAATCCTCATCTAGGTTTAGGGACAGCTTCCTTGCATTTTAGGGAAAGAACTGACTAAATTAGAGGGAAGAAAGAGATATTGATAGTGAATGTATCACATTCCATGCCCTGGTGCCAATATTGATACTAATTTTGGATAAATTTAGATAAACAGCAACTGGCAACTTTCTGTGTTTTAACATCCTAGTTTATTTTTTGGTTATTATTTCCAGTTAAATCAAACCAAAACAAAGTGTTTATCTTCCTGTATTTTTCTCTTTTAGAGTTTTTGTTGCATATCATAGATTGAAGATTCATAATTTTTAGTATAATAAATGATTTAGTATATTAAATGATGTATTATGTTTAATTTATAGAATAAGCACATAATCCAAGTTGACTTTTATAGAATTAGATGTTAAAAGAGAAACTAAATTTTGACATTTTATATTAAAATATGAGTAAAAAAAAAGCTATACTCTAAATGAGCTTAAAAAGCTATACTCTAAATGAATTTCTACCAAATTTTAAAATATGAGTAGAAACTTTGTAAGTATTAAATTGTAAGTATTTGTAAGTATTAAGGAGATGGGAATATGAAATCTATTATTTCACAGTTTAAGTACTTTGTTTAGTAACTTTTCCAGCTAATTTTTTCAAATTAGACTTACATAATGCTTTTTATTGGAAAAGAGAGAATATTCTTTTTATGCTTTATGATACACGCTCATTTGATCAGGCATAGGTGAGTGAACATTCAAAAGTTAGTCAAATAAGTGTTCAATGTTTGGCAATCATTGTTTGGCTTTTACTTTATTTTAACATCAAGTACATTATTTTCTTTTTTCATTTAGAGAAAAGATCCAAGAACAGTATCCCAATAGAAACTTTGGAGCTATGTGGTTATTTTTTGGCTGCAGACATAAGGATAGAGACTATTTATTCAGGTACTTCATCATTTAGTATTCTAGTATTTTACAACCATTGGCTAATATAACACACATTGTTCAGCCTTTTAAAAACTACCTAATATTATCTGTATATCATATTTCAGAGAAGACCTAAGCCATTTCCTTAAGATTGGAATTTTAACTCAGCTGAAAGTCTCCTTTTCAAGAGATATTCCTGTGGATGGGGAAGATACCCCACCGAAATATGTGCAAGATAGTATTCGCCTTTGTGCCCAACAGGTCACAAGAATTCTTCTCCAGGAAAAGGGTTATATCTATGTGTGTGGGTGAGTAGATATAACACTTATACATTACGTAGGAAAAAGAAATAAAGAATTGTATAAGCAGATAGTTTTCTATATTAATTAAATTGATCCTGAAATGAAGAAATACTTTTTTAAGCACAAAAATGGAAGTATCAAAATTACATTTGAATATACTTAGAATTAGATACTTAGCCATTGTGGCATAGTAGAGGAAAAGCTGCCATCAGAGAGCAAATCATTTAAGCTCAAAGAGCACCAGGTAAAAATAGTTACTAACAGAGTTCCTCACATCAATGGAATTATAAAATGTTCTTGACAAGAAGATGGCGATGAAGTTAAAATTTGCTATATATAAACTCTTCCTCCAGCCTGAGGAATATATATGTGATCTTATAATTTACATGAATTATTTGCTATTATCAGAGAAGAAATTACTTTTTTCCCCTCCTTTTTAATGCAGAATATTTGTAACTAGACTGGAGTTTTTTTTTTTTTTTTTTTTGAGGAATTACATCTTTTTTAGTTCTGGGCCATGATCCTTTGGTAGAAATTCTAGCAATTACCCTTAAATGCAATGACTGTTCTGATTGAATTCATTGATATTATGGAAATAGATAAGATTTAGTGCTAACAAAAACTATTTATATGCTTATTGAGAGAACATAACTTAAGTGGTTAAAAGCCTTTATTAAAATGGCATAAAATATTCCTTATCAGAGGTTAATTTTCCAGATAAGGACATTTAATTTAGGTGTTAGATGAATGTTAATTTGTAGTTTTAGTACTTCTCTTGTTTCATAAAGGAAGCTTGTTTTTAGTATTATATGACCCACACCAGGATAGTAATGTCAAAAGAGAGAAGGGAGAGTCAAAGAGATATTGTAAAGTTAAAATAAACAAGTTTTGGCAACAGATTAGATATGGGGGATGAGAATGAACTCTGCAATGACTTCTAATAATATATGTACCCTATTTAAAAAGAGTAGTTGTGAAAATCAAACCACCGAATACTAGATAGTAATTCAGTACAAAAACTGTTACAGCAAAAACCTCTAACCCAGAGTAGGTTAAATGATAACATCTCTGGTAACATAATTGGGCCTGGAAGCTATGAATAGCCGCTTACTCAGTGTAAGTTATATTGTGATAGACCTGTCACAAAATGTCCATATTCATTTTTATCATGATATGATGGTCTGATACCAAATTATGAGACTAAAGAATATGTTGAGTAAAGTTACTGTACTAATTGACCAAAGAAATTTTGTATAGTGTATCTGGATTTGGGCAGAAAGTATTACAAGCCTCTTGTAGCCTCTTGGAAAATGAGATGGAGAAATGTGAACCATACCAGTAATATACCGAACTCGGATAGAAACAGATGCCTCTCAGCCACACATTGACTTAGAAAACCACAAATGATCATTTTCTATGTCATTTTGTTAAACAGTTCCCAATTACATTTTAATATGGTTTAGGCTACATTTGGGGGACTTGTGGGGCCCCTCCATGAATTTAACATCTATCAAATATCAGTAAGTAGATGTATAACTGATTGATAATCAAGGGTTGAATCAACCTAAATTGGTTTTAACCTAGTTCTTTTGTGATATATTCTGTTTAGGTGATTCTGATGTCCTGAACTATTCTTTTCTCCTTTGGTTAATTACTGCTAAATTTGCATAGGTGCTAGTAAAGTAGTACATCATATTAAAAATATTATTTTTCAGTGATGCAAAAGGAATGGCAAAAGATGTGAATGATGCTCTAGTGGAGATCTTAAGCAAAGAGTCTGGAGTTGAAAAATTGGAAGCAATGAAAATGTTGGCTGCATTACGAGAAGAAAAACGATATCTACAAGATGTTTGGTCTTAAGAATTTTTTTTTTTTTCTGTCTGTTTGGAATGACTCAGATATTTTGAGCTGAAAATACTATGCTTATCTTCTATTTTCATATTCTCTGCCAATTGTTTTAGTTTTTATATTTTTATGGAGGAACTTTTATATGAAAAACTTGCCATTACAGAAAGCCCATATTTGGGATTTTGAATAAATTACTGCCTTTGTTGCCTACTCAGTAGTACTTCTAAGATTTGGGTTTTTTGGTTTTTTTTGGCAGATACTCTAGTTCAGTGGGGTCAAATCCAGATAGAAACAGTGGCCACTAATATATACATGAAGATTCTTATGGGCTACATATCAACAGTTTTAAAAATGAAATATGTGTGTTTTATTCTATTTTTATTTTAACATTTCCTAATTATGTTTAAATCTGGTTCAGGCTGTACTCTAAAGGGTTATGAGGCATGTATTTGGCACTTCTGCTGTGGTTGATAATACTGATGTTGTTTGCCAATTTTCCTTATTAAAATGAACTAGCAAATATGGAAGCAAGGTAAAAAACAAGTAGCATGTGGATTGGGACTTTTTCCTATGTAGTTAGAACTAAACAAGCATTTTAGCTTTAAAAGGGAATATTGTAACTATCCCATACATTTTATAGATTTACATACATTTATTTGCCTCCAAATATGTAGAAATGTATTAAAAATGAGCAGGTTAGCCCTTCAGTGATTTGGGTAGTAATTAATCCTTATTTTATTTTTGTCAGTTTATATTGTCCCAGTTCTTCAGGATTTTTGTACAAGGTAACCTTCATAATTTATATTTCTAGAAATGTTTATTCTAGTCAATATCATTTAATTGCAAAATTTTATTTTCCTATTATCAGCTGGAAATTCAGAAAATAAAGTATTTAGCATCTATGTTTCCATTTATATGTTGTATATGTAAAGATGGAATATATATTACTATATGTCTGTATTATAAATAATGTTATACCCTAACATATATATAGTGCATATTATGCTATATAAACATGTGTTTGAAATACTTAAAAAAAGATCCCATATAGCAGTTTATCACAGTAGTAAGTTGATATCCATGTTATATATCAATCATTTTAACTAAACTTAATTAAAACTAAATGACTTAAAAATTTTAATGACCCAGCTCGATTCCTCTCAAAGAAATGAATAGACACCTTCCTGTTCCATTGTAGCGATTGGGGACGGGTTTGGGAATGCTTAATAGAATTTTCCTCCCCTATATCGTGGTTAGTTGTTGAATATTTCTCCCACTTTTTACTTTGGATGTAGGCTCTATGGAAGAAGGAGGGAAGAACTTTGTCTTGGAATAAAATATTTTTTCAAAAAACTCAATTTGTATATTTTATTTGTGCATCTGAGAACATTCTGAAAATGAGTCCTTTCATTTCACCTGATTGCCAGAAGGATGAATGATACAATAAAGATTTGGAATCTGTTGAATGGCAAAGGGGAGTTGATGGGTGTAAAGGCATGTTTATATGACAGAAAAATTTTGCTTTCTTAAGGGAAAGGTCTTATTTTGCAGAGTTATTGTGAGGGTATGAGACAGTATTTGCAGTTCTTTGCAAAACATGTTCCTGACATAGTTGGGTGTTGTATAGAATAATAAATTATTATATATGTTAGTTTTGAATAACATGTTTATTTTTAACATTCCTTTTTTAAAAACATGAGATCCTAATTCTCTTCCTCCAGCTCTTCCCCTTGTATTGAAAGCAAGCATTATCAGTTAGAAATGTGAAGTCATGCAAAGCAATTTCACATTAGTCATGGGGCAAAACAAAACAAAAATACGGTTCAGTCTGTTCATTGGTTACTCTGGAAGTGGATAATAATTTTTATCATAGGTCTTTTGGAATTGTCTTAATCAGAGTAGCTAAGTCTTTGACGGTTGATAATTGTTAGGGTATTGCTATTACTCTGAACAGTGTTCTGGTTGTTTATTTCACTTTGTTAGTCATATAAATTTTCCCAGGTGTTTTTCTGAAACTATCTTGCTTGTCATTTTTTAATCACAAAACTATTCTAGCACAATTATGTATCATGTGTCCAACCATTCCCTAATGAAGGGTGAGATATCTCCTACCTCCACACAGACATACACATACACAAAAGATCCGCTATGAATATTTTTGTACAGATAAGTCCTTTTCCCTTTGATATCTTTGGGGTGCAACAGTCAGTAGTGATATTTCAAAGGCAAAGGGTATGCCTGGTTTTATAGCCTTTGGAGCATATTTCCAAATTTTCCTCCAGAATGGTTGGGCCCTGCAAGTTACAACTCTACCAACAATTCATAATTTTGTTATAAAGCTAGTGTTTCTAGCTTTATAAAATAATTTCTTTGGTAGTTTGGTATTAATATGGATAGGCTGAGTGAATACAATAAAAATGATAGTCCTATCTATGAGCAATGAATATTTTCCCAGTTTAGCTCTATTTGTGTGAAAAAATGTTTTGTTCAAAATTGTGTTTGTGTTGTCACTGACTTTGTCTTGGTAAGTAGTTTCCTAAATATATGTCGACTGCAGTTATTTTAACTGGAAGATCTTTGTTTCCTCTGGGTTTTGTTGGCAATATATAAGTATGCTGATGATTTCTATGGATTCTGCTAAAGTTGTTTCAAATAGATTTTTTAATTGATTATCTAGGGTTCTCTTAATACACCATCATATTATCTTCAGAGAGAGAGCTTTGTTTACTCCTTGCCTAATTTTTTATTTCTTCAGTTTCTTTTTGTCTTATTGCTATATAAATAATATAATATAAATTATTTTATTAAATAATAATAAATAATAGTGGTGATAATGCCCTTGTATCCTTGCTTTACTACTGATCTTTTTGGAAATATTTATATCCCTATTATATATAATGCTTGCTCTTTTAAATAGATACTACTTAAAGAAAAGTTCTGTTTATTTCTATGTTTTTAGTGGCTTCAAAATTAGTTTATTTGTTTATCTTTAGGAGTGATAATAATATTTGGTCAAATGCTTTAATCTTGAGTTTTGTTTTTGTTATTAATATGGTCAATTATGCTTATAGCTTCTATTATGCTAATATTGAAGCAGCCTTATATTACTGGTCACCTTGTCACATTGTTGATGTTTGTAGCATATTACTGTTAATCTTCTTGCTTAGTAATTCAGAGTCTTTGTATCAGTAGTTATGAAGGAAATTGGTTTTTTATTGTTTTTATTCTCCCTGGTTTAAATATATATTTAAAAATATATATATGTGATAAAAGGAGAACTCCTTTACTTATTCTTTCAAATAGTTTTTATCATATTGGAATTAATTGTTGTGTGTTTGGTAGAATTCATAAGTAAATCCTTCTGGTTTGGACAATTTTTTTTTTCCTTGGGGAACTCATTTATGTCTTGTTCAACTTCAACTCTAAGATAGGATTATTTAAGTATATTTGGTGAGATGCATTCACCCTCTTCATATTGGATCCTGGAAATTTTAATTATTGGATTTTTTAATCAGATTAACCAGTAGTGTACTTTTTTAGTTTTTTTTCCCTCATAAAAAATGGTTCTTGTTTTTATTTAAATGTTAATTTAATTTAATTTAAATGTTTATTTAAATGTTCAGTATTTGTTTTTTTGTTTTTACTTTCAGTTTTATTTCTTTGCTTTTCAAGATTGCTATTTTGGTGTTTGAGTATTTTAAATTAGTTCTTTTTATAATAGTTTAGTTGCACATTTAATTCATTGTTCTTTCTCTTTTTTATTAATGTATGTATTAAGAGTTACAAAATTTTCCCTGAGAACTGCTTTGGCTGTGTACAACAAATTTTGGCATGCTGTCTTGTCATTCTCTTTAATGATACTGATTGTTTCTGTGATTTTGCCTCACTTGTTCTTTTGGATTAGATTATTTCATTCCATTTAACTTTTAATCTTCTGTTTCCACAGCCCTTTATTGAATATAATTTTTATTGCTTTATGGCCTGAAACAGTATTTCTGGTATGGTGTGAAAAAAATATTTTTACTTTTTCTGTATGTGTTTTTTTATGCTCTCTAGTATTTGGTCAGTTTTTGTGAAGGTGCCACATATATCTGAAGAAAAGGTATTTCACTTTTTTTTTTCTCATTCATTTTTTTTTCCTAAAAGGTCTGGCATATCTAAAATTCTATTCATCTCATTAACTCTATGATTAGATTTTTTAGCTTTGATAGGAGAAAGTTGAGGTCCCCTGATACCCTTGTAACTACCTTTTTCTACCTGGAACTCATTTAACATTTACTTTTAAGAATCTGTAATTTCTGAAATGAGCAGAACCAGGAGATCATTATACACTTTAACAACAATACTGTATGAGGTTGTATTCTGATGGAAGTGACAAAGAGAAGATCCAGTTCAGTTCAATGATGGACAGAATCGGCTACACCCAGAGAAGGAACACTGGGAAATGAATGTGGACAACTTGCATTTTTGTTTTTCTTCCCAGGTTATTTTTACCTTCTGAATCCAACTTTTCTTGTGCAACAAGAGAACTGTATGGATCTGCACACATATATTTTATCTAAGATATACTTTAACATGTTTAACATGTATGAGACTGCCTGCTATCTAGGGGAAGGGGTTGAGGGAGGGAAGGGAAAAGTTGGAACAGAAGTGAGTGCAAGGGACAATTTGTTATAAAAATTACCCATGCATATGTTCTGTTAATAAAAACTTATAATTAAAAAAAAAAGGAATCTGTAATTTCTGTCGCTTATTATTGATATTACTCCGTTGTCTATAGCACTTTTTAGCAAAATATACTTTCTCTGCTTACCTCTTTTAATTAGATCTGGTTTTGCTTTTTGTTTTGTTTTGTTTAGTCAAGAGATAATAATTGCTACCCCTTGCTTCAGTTCAGCTGAAGTATAATAGATTCCATTCCAGCCCTTCATTTTGACCCTGTTTCTCTCTAATTCAAGTGTGTTTCCTGTAAACATATTATTGAATTCTGGTTTCTCATTCATTCTGCTTCTGTTTTCATTTTATGAATGAGTTCATCCCATTCACATTCACAGTTATGGTTACTAACTCTGCATTTCCCTCTATCCTATTTTCTTCTGTTTTTCCTTCTCTATTTCTCTCTGCCTCTTTCTCCTCCCCTCTAAAAATTCTGTTTTGCTTCTGACTCTGCCTCCCTTTTTATAATCCCCCTTCCCTTCTCCCTCTTTTCTCTTTTGCCTTACCCCTACTACTTCCTTGTTGGGCAAAATAGGTTTCTATTCTTAACTGAGCATATATGCATATTTTTTTCTTCATAAGCTAATTCAGATGAAAGTGATGTTCAAGGGTTGCCCATTCCATCCCCATTTTCCCTGTCACTGTCAGAATTCTTTGCATACTTTTATGTGAGATAATTTTCACTATTGTTTGCCTCTTCTCTCAGTGTAATCATCTGTTTTTCTTGAGGTACTGAGAACTTCTTGATGGCTATATTCTAAATATCCCTGATATTTTTGGAATTCATTACATTATTTCAAGAGTATATTACACGTGTACAGTTTGGAATATAATAGGATTTTGTATATTTTTTCTCTATTGGAGGCCTAAAAATGAATTGGCTTCTAAACTTTTTATCACTAATTTTGTTGTGCCTCAGTTTCCTCAACTGTCAAGTTTTGGTAGTCCCAGCCTTGCCTAATGACAAAGGTGCTGTCACAGGAAAGGACTAAAACGATAGTAACACTCCATGGTAATATAAAATTAGAAAGAAGGGAAATGAGTTTTCATCAATTGATAAATGGCTGGAAAAATTGTGGCTGCTAAATCTATCATAGATTCAGTACTGGAAGAGACCTTATGAATGTAATGGAATGTTATTTTGTTGTAAGAAATTACACAAGAAATTCAGAGATACATGAGAATATTTGTATAAATTGATGCAGAATGATAAGAATAGTTTTTGCAGTGACTATAACAAATGTAAATGAAAAGGTCAGTAAAGGGAAGCCATACAGAAAATCCACTGATGATTTCAGAAAACAAATAGTGAAGCAGAATTCCTTCCTCAAAAGGAGTCCTTACTACTGTGGCAGAAATGGTCACTGTATTGGCTGTTTTTGCTGAAATATATTTCCTTAATTGTAAAGAGGGAGATTGAACCCAGAAATGACTGATTTTAAGACAAAATACCTCAGTACAATTTTTAATATTAAATATATTTACAAATCATTATATTGTAAAAATAGATAGTATAGTCAGTATAAAGGTATCAGTAGTAGATTTTTTTTTTTCCCTTTCTATGCTTACCACCTTTAGGAAAACTGGACCAAAGGCTATTGAGGAGCAACAGTGATGAACCTATGCATGTCCCAATAGAGGACCACACAGAGGCCTTCTTGTACCAAACTCTAAGTAGGTTTATGTACACAGCAAGAGGCAGCAAGAAGCCTGGCTCTCAGTTGAGATCTAGTTTTATGTCTACTGTTTCCTAAGATGGTCTATGAAATCATATGGAAATCCCCATGCAGCTTTTCAGTTCTTGTAACATTCTTGTACGTGAATATTTGCCAAAATGAAGAAATACAATCTTGCTGTCATCCAAACATTTTATTTCCAAAGGATTTCTTTTAAGGAAAATGATTAGACCTTTTATTTCATTGGCATAGGGAATTCTTGGATGCTGAAACATTATACCACTACAGGTCAGCACTTTGGGAGCAACTTTTAATGCTAGAAATATGAGTACTTAAAATTTAAGTGACTTTCCCAGGGTCACACATCCAGAATGTCAGGGATGGGAACTGATTTTAGGTTTTGGCTTCCTCTAAGTATATATTCCTCTAAATCACATGTCTATAATTTATTTAGGATAGGTCAGATTTCTGTACCTTGATTATGCAATTTAAGAAGTGAAATTAAAAATTCAAAACTTGACCTACCCATAGCTCTTTTTTTCTCCTTCAAAAATGGCCTTTAAAATGAAATTAATGATGTACATCTTGGTTCACTTTTATTGACTGTCCCAGAGATATACACACAGAAAACTGAGTAACAGACATTTTTCATCTACTGAGTTTTTCTTTGGCTAAATTTTATGGGCAAATTCTTTTGTGTACTTAGCTTTTCCCACAGTTTCTCCTGTGTTGCAGTATTTATATAACCCACAAACTCATAAGAAATAAAGAAAAAGGCGACATCTGAAGAACCTCCCTTATCCACAAGAAAATCCTCTTCTACTTTAGTGAATCTTATCTATTAATGTGGTGCACATCTGGCTAGTTTTCATCTCTCTTATATGGTTCCTCACTTGATGTTTCTGATCAAAGAATCATATTGTTAAATTCTGATTTTTATCTACTGCACACTACTTTGATCCTCCTCACTTATCTTCTCCAAGAATAGAAACCTTTCTCCCAGAGAAAGAGAGAGGTCTGTTAAGAGTTCTAGAACTAGGAACCTTGGAGGTTCATTTGTTCTACAGATGATGAAGTAAGCCCCAATGTTCTGTGTCTTGATCAAAGTCACATCACTAGTAGATGTCAGAGGTTAAATCTGAATGGAAAGTATCAATAATGCAGATTAAATTTTAACAGTGAGTGTGCATACTTTTTTTTTTCTCCTCCCATATTTCCCCCTTCCTGGAGAGCCTAGGTGATAGACATTTACCCAGCACATTCTTGCTATTATGGCTTGCACATGGCCGGAGTTTAATAAGTGTGATTGTCATTCTGATTTGTGATATAAATTAATGCCCTGTGGTAAAATTTATTTTGTCATAGCCAAATAAGTCCCTGCTACCAAAAACATGGTTTTCTTTCAATAGAAAGTAGTGTGTGTCAGTGTTGGGTGGGAGGAAAAGAGAGGAATCTGTAAGATGGTTAGCTCTCCAATCTGGAATTATGCCCCCTTTGATCCAGCAGTGTTACTACTGGGCTTATAGCATAAAAGAGATACTAAAGAAGGGAAAGGGACCTATATGTGCCAAAATGTTTGTGGCAGCCCTTTTTGTAGTGGCTAGAAGCTGGAAAATGACTGGATGCCCATCAATTGGAGAATGGATGGGTAAACTGAGGCATGTAAATATTATGGAATATTATTGTTCTGTACGAAATGACCAGCAGGATGAATACAGAGAGGCTTAGAGAGACTTACATGAACTGATGCTAAGTGAAATGAGCAGAATCAGGAGATCATTATACACTTCAACAACGATACTGTATGAGGATGTATTCTAATGGAAATGGATTTCTTCGACAAAGAGAAGATCTAATTCATTTCCAATTGATCAATGATGGACAGAATCAGGTACCCCCAGAGAAGGAACACTGGGAAATGAGTGTGAACTGTTTGCATTATTGTTTTTCTTCCCAGGTTATTTTTACTTTCTGAATCCAATTCTTCTTGTTCAACAAGAGAACTGTTTGGTTCTGCACACGTATTTTGTATCTAGGATATACTATAACATATTTAACATGTATAAGACTACCTGCCATCTAAAAGAGGGGGTGGAGGGAGGTAAGGGAAAAGTTGGAACAGAAGTGAGTGCAAGGGATAATGTAAAAAATTACCCATGCATATGTTCTGGCAATAAAGTTATAATAAAAAAAATAAAGTGAATTAAGAGTTAAAAAAAAAAAAAGATGGTTAGCTCTCTTATATTTCACTACTCTATAGATTCTATTTTATTATTTTATTTTACTCATTTAATCTGTCCATTGGCTTTAATTAAATTTTCCTAAGGCTCATAAGCTTTCTTGCCAAATAGATTATACTTCAGCTTTATCTTTAATCAGCTGAATGGTTATAATGCAAATACTTAGAAGGGTGCATGCCCTAATAAATCTGAGCTTTAAATTCTTAGCTTTAATTCCAGTAGTTCTGGGACTTTAAAGTTGTTTTGTCTTTTGATTTGTACTTTGCTAAAATTTAGTATTTGCCTTTTCATTTTTTATTGAAATACATTGGAGTTCACTTAGATGTGCAGTCTTAAATTAGAGCTTCCTTTGATCCTTTTCCCCCTGCATGGCAGGAAATACATTTTTTTCCTGTTTCAAGACATAATTCTCAGCTGAACTTCATTGTCATTTACACATTCATTTTTTAAAAAATACTTTTTGAGCACCATACTATGATTGAGGCACTCTGTGGGATGTAATGTTAAAAGTAATTTATGATTTACAAGGAACTTTCATCACAAAGAGCCTGTGAAGTGGAATTCAGAGGTTCAAGTCTATTGCTGTTACCACTGTTATTTTTTTAATTTATATTTTCAATTCCAAATTCTTCTAAGTCATTGAAAAGACAATTCATTATCTGTCATACATGTGATGTCATGCAAAACATACTTCCATATTATGCTACCTTTCTAAAAACAATATTAAGGTCTATTTCCCTTGAAGGACTTATACCCATAGCATTTTAGTGTGAAGACTTAATTAGGAGTAACCAATTTTATGTACTTCTAGGGAGATGAACCATTGTTCGGAACTTTGTTTCTCTCTGTGTAGAGTGTAGACATATCCATGAATACTTCTTATTGAAATCCCAACTCCTTGATAAGTAAGTGTGTTTCAGTTGCGTATGATTTGGTTGACTCTAATAGTAAGCTGGAGCCACCACTTTGTTCAATGTCTCTAAAAATCATCGAACACATCCAACTTGGCCTTTTGGAGAGAGAGAACTAGAGAGAGCTGAGAGTACTGACCTTGGTCCCAAGATAGAATTGGTGGGAAGTGCAGGTGGTGATGGCTGTTAATCAGCACAGCCAATGTCCCAATTTTGTGACAATCTGACCATTCCCCACTCAGTTCTGAGGTTCTTGGATTAAAAGATGACAGCAGTCAAGGTGTATTTTGAGTTCTACTTTGAGACACTATACTTTGGTCCTAGAAAAAGAAGTGGTTTAACCTCTCAGAGATTACAGCAAAGATGAAAACTGTGTGGCAAAATGGAGAAAGTTTTTGATGCCTAGCTTTCTGCAATAGTGTCCAAATCCCCTCAATTCCATCTTTCTGGAAGAGTGTCAGGAATACCTGGACTAAAGGTAAAGCTGATAGAGTAACAAAGTACCAGAGCCATGAAACGGAGAAACAAAAGAATTTACACTTTGCTTTGCCTTTCTATCATAGCTTACTTGGCTTGTGTAAATGTGATGTATAAAAAGTTCCAGAAATATAGTTTTTGGGTAAATAATCACTTTATTAATAATATTAGCATGCTAATAAGAGGTCAATTACACTCTCAGATGCCAAAGACCCCTCATGGCTTTGAGCTTACAGTTCATATGCCTTTGGATGAGCAAGTGTTCTTTTGGATAGCAATCAGCTCTGATTAATAGTCAATGAAAAAAAATGAATATTACAATGAGAGATGGGCTATGTTACGAGGGTCTTGAGATGCAAGACACTAAACACCCAAGTCTTGGTCAAGGAGACTTAATTTCCATATCACCCATCTGACAAAAGAGAGAATCCACATTTTCCCAGACTTGTCAGAATAAACACAATAAGCCTTTTACTTAAACTTGGAAAAAAAAATTTTTTTTTTTTACTGTCTTTGATTAGATCTTAGCCCAAGTAAGTCTTTGCCCAAGATTTCCCACATGGTTGATTCTGGGTGAGGGAATAAAAAAGGAGAAAAACTTTGGTCTCAATACAATAATTAGCTATTAAATACAAGAAGTGATCTTTTCTCTCACAAGAGCAGTGGGAAAGGGATTGTGTCATTTTTATCTTCTATCTATGAAAATTCATGGTTCTTTGGTACAGACCTGTAGGTCCTTTTTATTTAAAGTAATAAGCAATTGAATATTTGGGGGTTGACCAACCACATCAAACTGTTTTTTCCTTTCTGAAGGAAAGTCTACATCATAGAGTGATATTTTGAGTCTAGAAGACTATATATATCCTTGGGTTACAAGGTGGGACTTATTGGAAAGCGGAGATCACCTATTTAGCATTAAAAGGGACTCAACATCTAATTTAATTCTTTAGTTTTACATGTAAAGACACTTAGACTCAAAGAGGATGAGAAGTGTTTTTATGAAAACTACAGAAACCTTTACCTACTTCAATAGTAAGACACTATTTTATTATCACATAATTTATATCTCCAGTATAACATAGATCCTTTTGCTAGTGGAATATGAGCAGAGTACTAGTTAAGATAGTTTTCTGATACTGTATTAAGATTCATTTCTAAGGTATTAACCTTTATTTTGAATTTCAAGTTTAAATATAGGTCAACAAATATGAATGTAGAAGATTTAAATTAGTCTTACACCCATCCCATTTGCATCATTAGAAAAGTTGGGTAGAAATAATCTGCTATGATTTACTCAGATTTCCACTTAATAGTGCACCTGGGCTTAGTGCTAAAGGCTGGGTCTGGTTAGTAAAAAAAAAAAAAAAATACAAAAATTTTTCAGTGAGTCCAATTACGATCTACATAGAAGTTGTTTGTTATGTCTATAGCAACTTCATTAATTTGGATAATTCGAATGTCTCTTACCAATATGATAAACCTTCTCTGCTTGAATAGGAACATTAACTCAAATGATAATAAGTTCCAAGTAACTTACACTGATGGTAAATCAGTTCTTCTAGGTTTTTGCCAACATTTCTTTTATTGGTATCATTTTTCTCTTTAAATGTACTAGATTGGCATTCCAAGGACACTCAATTTTTTAAAAATTATGTTATTATAACTATAGACCCTAATAGTTTCTTGGTTTAGGTAAAATTTTATACTAAAAAGTAGAAGGTTTTGTTTTTTTAAACAACAGAAGAATTTTGGAAAAGTTAGCTGAAGAAAATTAAATGTCCCTTACTACAGTTGATCTTTTTACCTTCAGTTTTTGATGGCTTGTATAGGTGTGGAATGTGATGATGGGTTATCAGTAAAAACCCTTAGTGTGTATGTACATATATACACAAACACAAATATGTACATTTGTATATATAATTTATGCTTATGTATATATGCAATTAATACAAATGTTTATATAATAAATATTATTTAAATTCTATATTACAAGTAAGTATAATGTATATGGTTTTGGATTATTAGAAAAATGTTCAGTATGTGTATATACATATATACACATGTATGTATATATATATACATGTATGTATATATATATATGTATGTATGTATATATATGTATGTATGTATATATATTTGGTCCATTATATATACATATTTATTATGTACATATAACTATAAACATTAATAGGTTGTATATGTAAGCATATGTCTAAATATATACATACATCTATGTGCATGCATATATCGTATATATGTGTATACATGTTTATATGTATATATATATATATATATATATATATATATATATATATATATGTTTGTGTTTATGTGTGTGTGTCCATCTTTGGTTCCATCTTCCTTAATAAAAACTATTCTCACTGGAGATGAATCAGAAATTTAAACTCCCTGCTCATATCATAATCCTCAAACCAAATTAGAAAATTATCCTGAGGAAGAAGAAAACCATAAATGAGAATTACTAATGGGGTGGGGAGGAATTAAAATTGTTAAATTAGCAGCATAGAGTTCCTACTTCTTGTATTCCCTGAATATTCTTCCCAATCCTTCTTAAGGTAAAGGGAAACTTATGCAAACTGGGCTCTAGGCAAGAGATCTAAATTCTTTTGGCTTGTGGAGAGTGCCACACATTGAGGACAAAGGGCAGAAACTTCCAGACTTCCTAATTGATGCTTTTGTAATCATGAATACTGATCTTATCCAAGAGATCCTACAAAGATTTCAGCCAGACTGCCTGTTTTTGGACATTATTAAAAATGGAACCTTATCTCTAAGATTACATTAAACTGTAAACTTAAATGTAATCTGCCCTTTTATTTTGTTCCCTTTTGCTTCCTAGAGTTGAGTTTGTAAATATTGATGGTTATTTACCAAGACTTTAGCTCCTCCTGTCCATCATTAATGGCAACAGTGACCATTTTTATTGTTATCCCAAAAGATTGAGAGCCTTCTGAAGGCAGTCTGATAGAGAGAGACAAAGTCAGAGACAGAAATAGAGATAGAGACAGATAGACACAAAGACAGCTATTTATAAAACCAGAGAAAGAGGGAAAAGGAGAGGGAAAAGAAAAGAGAAAGAGTGAGTTGGGGGTGGGACAGGGGAAAGAGAACAAATATGAGAACTGGTTCCTAAGATCTGACTTCAAGTTTGGCCTTTAACATTTTGTGATCATGAGCAACTCATTTAGCCTCTAGGCTAAGCATTTTCCTTATCACCTAGCTAACTGAATTGTTGTGAGGCTTAAATAAGATAATGTATTTTGCAAACCTTAAAGCTCTATAAAAATGTCAGATTATTAACACAAAGATGTATGTCTTGATTTGCAACTTAATATTCTTGTCATAATGTTCCTATAGCAAATGAGCAAAAGAAAGGCATTTGGAAAATACTAAAATGGTATATTAGTGTTGAGGACATTATTTGTACAATATTTTATACATGTGCACATACATGACCTATAATAATAGTAACTGGTTTTGGGGTTTACAATTTGAATCCAACTGAAGCTATATTTCTTTCATAACCTTTAGAAAAAGATTTACAGATATAGATATGTATGTGTACACACATATACATATATATATATAACATATATATAATGGCATATAAATTTTTATGTGTATATGTACACAGGCAAACAGAAAATTTAGCAAATTATCCCAGAGAAAAAGAAGCAACTAAACAGCACAGTGAATAGTGTACTGATTCTGGAATCAAAAAACTCATCTTCCTGAGTTCAAATCTAGCCTCAAACACCTTAGTAGCTATATGACTCATGGCAAGTCATTTAACCCTGTTTGTTTCAGTTTCCTCATCTGTAAAATGAGCTGAAGGAAATGACAAATAATTCCAATATCTTTGTTAAAAAACCCTAAAGGGGATTGCGAAAAATCAAGACACAATCGAACAAGATAGATATAATGATTCTTTAAGGAGAAAAAAATGAAAAAAAGTTATTATTGTAAAATTAATATCTTAGATTCTATTTTCTCTCAAAGTATCTGGTTACTTTTAATGTAAAGAATATTATGTACATTGTGTGTGTGTGTGTGTGTGTGTATGCACATGTATGTTGGTATAGTTGAGAGAAATCAGAACAAATGCTGCTAATTCTGTCAGCTCCATTCAGTGATTTCATTCCTTGAGATTTACATGAATCCAGGATAAATCGGGGGAATAATATGGTTGACAGAATAATATGGTTGACAGAATCTCCTCTCTACCTTTGTAGTTTTGCTAGGAAGAATTCCCAAGATGATTTGTAAGGACCAACACTAGCGACTAGAGGAATGATAGAAGTTAAATTAAATTTTCTGACCATACTCAGATCAAAGTTTAGACTGGAAGGATTTAAATGGCAGGAATGTCCAAAGATTAAAAAATAAGCAGATTTAAATGTAAAGGCTTCTTTAGTTTATCTAAACTTTAGATATCTTTATCTTCAGTTTATCTGTTGAGTGTAGCTGACTGGGCTCTGGAATCACAAAAGAGCTGAAATTGCCCTGGAGCACTGTGTGAAAAGCTGAGCTGGTGCAGCTGCACTTCAGGAGAGAGAGACACCAGCAGATGTCAGCAGGTGCCCAGCAGAAGAATCAGCTTTGCATCCTGATGACTACAGTTCTGTGGGGAAACAAACAGCAGCCTTGTTGGAAGAGAAGGAGCTCCTCCACCTTAGGCAACCCTCCCTGTACAGACATGCCCCTGTAAATTCCCAGGTACAAGTTTGTCCCTTCATGTATCTTCAATTCCTTTAGGGGTATGGAAAGCTATGGCCCTCTGTGGGGCCGAGGAGTGGAGGAGGGGTGGGTGTCTTGGGGCCAATTTGTTCCAGCTAGAGAAAACCAATTGTTAAATTTTCAAGGTGATTATTTATACCTTAATGATCACTTATACCTTAGAATTTGGCAAGCACTGCAAATTAGGGTTAGGTTTATTGTTTTATGAATTATTTGGACTTTAAAAAGCAATGAAGAAAATATTAATAGTTCCAATTAAACTTTAAAATGTGTATTTCTTGGGGCAGCTAGATGGCACAGTTGAATGTGACATAAGATACCTAACACTTTCTATCTGTGTGAGCTTGGGCAAGCCATTTAATGCCAATTGTCTCTCAGAGAGAGAGGGGAGGAGAGGAGAAATGGAGAGAAAGGGAGAAAGGAGGAGAGGAAGAGGGAAGAGACATATATAGAGAAAATTGAGTATTATCTGACAAAAGGATCTGCAAAGTCAGAGCAAACATTGCTTTTGAAATGTCCCCAATGAACCATTTAGTGGAGGAAGATTGTGACTTTCCTCAAAGTTGGAGGCTCTATGTACCTCCATGTGCAATATGCCTTGCAGTAGTAGTGTGGTATCCAGATGCTGCTCTAATATATTCATGTATGAAATGCCTGCTGCTGCCTCTGGCATTCTGTTTTCCATACAGATTACCTTCTGTATAAAGAAATATTTCTTAAATTCCCTTAAGGTCTCATCATTTCCCACTATCAACTTTCTTTTGTTTTTGTCACTCACCTTTCCATATAATTTTAAAATAGCCACTTTTTTTCCCAACTATTTTACTCATTGACTACATAGTCCTTTCTCCATAGTCCTTTGTGACTTTTGTTTGCTTTTATTTTTAGGATTCTTTTTATTTTTAATGAATAAATTTTATCGATATAATTTTATATTGATTACATTTCTCCTATATCCCTTCTCTTCCTGCTGGAAAGCTAACAAATTTTTAAGAAAAAATTTAAAGAAAAGTTAAAGAAGAGAAAAAGCAACCAATGAAATTTATTTAATACAGTGAAAAATATATGAACTGATAACTCTTCTTTGAGGCCATATTTGTTCCTTGTAATTTTGCAATATTCACTTTCAATTGTTTGGGTTTTTTTTTTAAAGTGGTTATTATTTCTATTTACATTGTTGTAATCATTTTGTATATTATTTTCTTAGTTTTATTTATTTCACTCAATTTATCTAAGGCTTTCTAAACTTCTCTATATTCAGGATATTTCAATTATTTCCCATCTAAATCTGGAGGCACAGAAGGATCATATTTTAGATCTGCTTTGTGCATATAGCCATACTTGCTTAGAAAGCAAGATTATGTAACCTGAAAAATCTTAATTGTTCTTTTTTCTATCACATATACACATATATACATATACACACACATATATATGAATGTATATATAATAATAAAAAACATTTCTTGTAGCATAGTAATATTCTATTATGTGTTTGTCACAGTTTTTTTAGATACTCTATTTTCAGTTATTTGTTGGAAAAAGAAGTACTATTATAATTAGTTTGGTGGTGGTCTTTTCTTTTTCCAGGGACCTACCTGGGGATAAGGTAGTAATTGATTTTTTGTGATCAAAGGGTATGAGCATTTTAGTCACTTCATTTGCATAATTTCAGATAGATTTCCCATTGATTGTACTAATTTTCAACTTATCTATCTACCACAACTCTAAAATGATAGCATTAGTATAGTTCTTTATAGTTTACACAGCACTTTATAAATAAATATTATCTTACAACTTTGGGAGTCAAATACTATTACTAGTATTATAGAAGAGAAAAGCAAGACTTGACTATCATTACACAGTTAATGTGTATCAGGAGAAGGATTTGAATTTAATTTTTCCTAACTCTCAATTTTTCTATGCAATATGCATTGTTCCACTTAGCTGCCTCTAACATTCACCATTTGAATGGTTGTCATTTTTTCCAAGGTGTGAGATAAAACCTCAAAGTTGTTTTGTTTTGCATTTCTCTTATTACTGCTTTGGAATATTCTTTATTATAATGGTTAATTCTTTGCAATTCTTTTGAGAACTTTGGTTCTTGTCTTTTGACCCCTAATCTGTTAGAGAAGCCATTTGGTTCTATATGCATGTGTGTGTGTGTGTGTGTGTGTGTATGTGTGTGTGTGTGTGTGTGTGTGTGTGTGTGTGTGTGTATATATATAATTTTGTTGTTGTTGTTTAGTCATATTTCAGTTGTTTCAGACTCTCTTCATGGCCCTCTTTAGGGCTTTCTTGTTAAAGATCCTGGAGTGGTTTGCCATTTTCTTCTTCAGATTTTTTTACAGAAGAGGAAACTGAATGTCTGAGGCCCGATTTGAACTCGGGAAGATGAAACTTCTTGACTTCATGTTCAGCACTATTCACTGTGCCACCTAACTGTCCAGATATAAATATGCTTTTGTATATATACATATACACATATATTAGTTAGCTGTGGATATCAAACCCTTAGATGACAAATTTGATGCGAAGATTTTTTTTTGACAATTTTATCTTTTTATTTTAGATGCAAATTTTGTACAAAAGTTTTTTGATTTTATGAAATCAGTTATCTAATTTTGTTTTTTGTATTCTATCTCTTATTTGGTTAAGAATACATCTCTGCCCACACACAGCTGAAAAATTTATTCCTTCTAGTTTTTTTTAATGATAATCAGATAATGTTTTCATTTTGAATTTATTATTAAATATGGTATAAGATGTTGTTCCAAGTCTAATTTCTGACTTATGTTGTCTAGTTTATCAAACATTGAGTTATTGAATTTTATGATTTCTGATCTTCCCTTGTCTGGTATATTCCATTTTTCTTTTTCTTTCTTCCCTCCCTCCCTCCCTCCCTCCTTTCTTCCTTCCCTCCCTACTTCCCTTTCTTTCTTTCCTTTTTTTTTCTTTTTTTATTTCCTTTCTTCTTTTTTTCTTAAGTTCCAAATGGCTTTTATGATGCTTTATAATACAGTTTGAGATCTGGAGGTATTAAGGAAGGAATAATTCTTAAATAGAATTATTAAAATGGTAAATTAACTTTGATAGTATTAACATTTTGTATTGTTTGGCATGGCCTAGCCATGAACTCTGAATCCTTCTTAAGCTAACTATATTTCAATGTAATTGATTTCTTTTGAAAGGGATATTCCTATGTATGTTTTAATTCATAAAATAAATACAAGATAATTTTATGGGAAGGCACTAGCAGCTGGAAAGGGGATAGAGACCAGAAAATGTCATATTGAGCCTTGAAGGAAACAGAGGTGCTAAGAAGGAAGGCCAAGAGGAATATCTTCTTAAAAGAGTCTTTCTAGGCAACTGGAAACTCATAGATATAGCTGATGAAGTGCAATAAAGAAAGTTAGTTTGACTAGATCATAAGGTGTATAAAGGAAGATAATGTGTAATAAGACTAGAAAGGTAGGTTAGAACCAGTTTGCCAGTCATTTAAAGACTGGCATTTGAATACATTTGATTTTTCATTTTTCCTTTACCATTTTACCTCAAGCAGAAACACTTAGTAGCAAGAAAGAAATTTGGAAGGGCATGAACATTTGTCAGTATTTTTTGTCACATTTAACTCTTGTTTTTCTTAAATTGTCTTGTCCTTTGAGTTCTTCTTTCTTGCCCTAATTTTCTTCCTTTTCCTCCTCTTTTTCTTCTTCTATCTCTTCTTCCTCATTCTTTTCCTCTTTTTTCCTTATCATCTCATTTCTGAAGTGTTTACAATCCTATAAAGTTACACAAGCATTAACATTCCCATTTTACATGATTAAAACTCATTCTATTCAATAATCCTTTATTAAACACTTACTCTGTGTAAGATAAGAGTATTAGATGTTAGATATATAGGAATAAAAGTAAGATCAACCTCTTTGTTAAAGGCACTTCCTTCCTAATAGGATGAAAAAACTAAGCATCAGAAGAAAGCTTAAGAAAATGGCCTAGGGTCCTACAAATAGCAAGTTTCAAACTGAGATTCAAATTCAAATCCTGGTTTAGGCTCTTTCTATTATATTTCCATGTTGTACATATTCATATAAGAAGATGAATAGACACATGTAGTTGAAAACATAACCCAACTCTTAACACATAATTTTTCACAATCATATATAAATAGAGCTATAATCCCACTATTTTTGTTCTATTCAGGCCCCATTGTTGTTGTTCAGTTGTGACTAGTTCTTTGCTACATTAAATGAGTGATTTATCATTTCCTTCTCCAGCTCATTTTACAGGTGGAAGAAACTGAAGCCAACAGGATTCAGTAACTTCCCTAGGGTTACACAGCTGGTAAGTATCTGAAACTGGTTTTGAACTCAGGTTTTCCTGATTTGAGGTCCAACGTTCTCTCTACTGTGCCACCCTAAGTATCTGGGAACAGCACAGAGAGGTGAGAAGTGTGTAGGCTAAACATTTAATTTTGATGGCTCTTAGTTTCCTCATCTATAAAATGGAAGGATTAGATTAGATGACCTCTAAGGTTTCTTCTTATTAAAAATCTCTGCTTTTGTGGTTTGTGTGAGAGATCTGATTTCCTAAGTGGGGACATCAAAAAACTTAGATCTTTGTTGAGATCTCACAAAAGAATTGTGAAACCATTAGATGTCACTCTATAGTAGAGCTAGTGAATTGGCAACTTAATAACTCACTCCTTCCTCCAGGAAAGGGACTAGAATTGAATCCTCTCAGACCACATCTTTCTCCACCATTCAAGGAGGCTCAGAGGGAGGACTTTCTCCTCTAATCACAACCTATAGGCTCCTGTCCCTTCACTGAGGATGGAGCCTGTCCCCAAGACATTCTGATTTCAAGCAATTCAGATGACTAGAAATCTATTGTTTTTTCAATGGTTTTAGGTCGACAAAGATTTTTTTTTTCTTCTACTGGTCTGAAGAGCTTACAAAAATATAGATTTTTTTTTAGTACAGATTAAATGAAATTATCTAGTATGAATCTCCTAGTCAGAGGAAATGTCTTCTACTATTAGACAGGGGGGCAACTAAGTGATGTAGTGCATAAAGCCCTGGGCTTCTAAGGAAGACTCATCTTCCTAAATTGAAATCAGGTTGCAGACATGTATTAGGTGTGTGACCGTGAGCAAGTTATTTAATTCTGTTTGTCTGTTTCCTTATTTGTAAAATAATCTGGAAAAGAAAATGGCAAACCATTCCAGTATTCTTGTCAAGAAAACTTCAAATGGAATCACTAAGAATTGGATTTAAATGAGTGAACAACATTAGACAGAGAATAGAACCTCAGTTCTATCTTACACTCTCCAAATTTTAGCTAGTCTTTGTATTTTCCATTAATTTTCTCTGTACTTCATCATCAAATGAGCCATTTATGACATGACAAATTTAAAATATTGTTTTACATGAAGGGAAACTGAATCAAAATAAGAGTCAAATTTTAAGCATAAAACACATAAATCAAAAATGGGACCTGGTTGTTCCCAATACTGAAATGTGTAGGGAAGAAACCCTTCCACCTTCCCCCATGATATTTGGCTGCTTTTACCATTGATATTAAGAGGATGATTGCTTGTCTAGTTTAGTCTCAAACCCTTCTGATTCCTGGAGCAGCATCTTTCCATGAAACTTGCCCATTCTCTAATCCTGGATTGAATATGGCAAAAGTATTCCCAGATATCTTATCAGTCTCCATGGAAAGGTCATTCAGGTCTCATAATATCATCTGATCTCTGGCTCTTCTCATTTTGATTTCTTCTGATCTCTCCTACCACCTTATTTATTTATTTTAAATCTGTTAGAGCCTTTTAAGTTTAGATCAAGGAGTCTTTTCCAGTGAATAGACTACAAAACCCAGAATGCTTAGCTTTGCTAAGCAGCATTTAGCCTAAAAAGAAGGGGGATTCTTTTTTTTTTTTTTTTTTTTTTTAGGACATGTCACTGTCATATACAGTCAAATTTCATATGCTACAGAAGTGAATACCTAATTTATCAAGACCTTGGCTTTCCTAGTCCAAATCCACCAATCAACTTTATTATTAGGTTTTTTTCAGGAAATTTGTGGAGTGGAGAGATCTTTATTCTCCTCCAAACTCCTTCCTCTATGTCTTATTGTAATATATTTGGAATTATCATTACTGTTTATATTATTTGTTGTTTTTTTTCACACAAGTGCATGCTTTTTCCCTAACTAAATCATAAGCTCTTTTAAAAGCAATGACTGTGTTGTTGTTGTTTCACTTTTAATTGTAAACTAACTCTGTTGCACAATTCAAAGCATATACAAACAAAATTCATTTATTAAAACTTTAATGTAAAGAGTACTGTTCTAGACACCAGAAGAGATACAAAATTTAGGTATAATAGGTTCCCTTCTCAATTCTTTAGACACTCATTGCTTGTTTAACATTAATTGATTTATAGAATGGGTGGACTTGAAGAATTTCTCCTAGTTATAGTATGACCTTTTTTTTTACATACCCAGAGCCCCTAAAATTAAGAAATGTCTTTTTAGTTGTGTTTAATGACCAGAGTGCTTTATTCTGTGACTGTGTTTCATGTAATTTGTTATCAGAGAGGCAGGTTTACAAAGGGCCATCAGATCTTTATATATGACCATACATTAAAAAAAAAAAAAAAAAAGACAGAGATATCAGAAGATTGTTAGTATTTCTACTTTTCCTTTCCATAATTGTGTCCATTTTTCCTTCCACTTTATCTAGGTGTATGGTTTGGATTTTTTATTTTTCGAGTTGCTTGTTTGCAATAGTCTCCTTCTTGTCCTCTCTGTTTCCATTTTCTCTCCTCTACTCTCTATCCTCCATTGAGTATGAGATTACAAGGATGACTATGTCCCTGATTTTTTCAAGGACTGGCTCTTGAGTATTTTTAGAACAAAGAGCAAACTCCTCAGTTTGGCATTTTAAAGTCCTTCTTGACCTGGGCCCAGTATAACTTTCCAGGATAATTAGATATGATTATCTTCTCCAGCCACAATGGCCAACTAACAATCCATTTCCTATCTCCATGCCTTTGTGCAAGCCTCCTGTTATATTGGAATATTTCCCCTCTTTACCTTTGGTTCTTTCTCCTTCCCCTCCTATCTCACCCCAGTGCCTTTCAAGGCTCAACTAAAGGGCCATTTCCTTCAACAAGACTTTCCTAATTCCTCTAGATGGTAATGATTTACCCTCTGCCATATCAATATATTTACTTGGGATAAGCATATGTATGTGAGAATGTATATGTATATGCTTATGTTTATGAATATATATATGTCATCTCATAAAGACACGTATAATACACACACATATGCCTTTTAATGTAAGTATTGTTTTTGTGAGTGCATATGAATATAGACATACATATAGTGTGTGTATATATTTACAATATATATGTATGTATGTGTATGCACAAGGGTTTAGTAAGCATTCACTACATGATGACTGGCACTGTGCTAAGCACTGGGAATTCACATTAAAACTGAGGCACTATCTGGTATAGAGTAGGTGTTTACTAAATGCTTACTAAATATTTTGTTGCTTAGTTAAAAATAAAGAAGGGGGATTTTATTTATTTTTTTAATGTTTAAATACATTCATTTTTTGCATATTTCTAAATATGAGTCATGTTGGGAGTGAAAAGTCAGAATGGAGGGGGAAAACCATGAGAAAACAGAAGAAAAAAAGGTGAAAAGAATATGCTTCAATCTGCATTCAGTCTCCATAGTATTGTCTCTGGAGGCAGATAGCATTTTTCCATCCAAAGTTTATTAGAATTGCCTTGGATCACTGAATTGCTGAGAAAAGCCAAGTCTATTATAGTTAATCATCACACAATCTTGTTGTTGCTATTTATAATGTTTTCCTGGTTCTATTCACTTCAATCAGCATGAGTTCATGTCAGTCTTTCCAGGCTTTTCTAAAAATTGCCTTCTCATCATTTTTTATAGAATAATATTTCATTATATTCATATACCATAACTTATTCAGCCATTCTCCAACTGATGGGCATCCACTCAGTTTCCAATTCCTACCACTGCAAAAAGAGCTGCTACAAACATCTTTGCACATGTGATCCTTCCTCTCTTTTATAAGTAGGGAAATTTTTAAAATGATCTTTATATTATAAAATATCATAATTTATAATAGGCATCATAGTCATTCAGAAACATTACTATGTATAAGACAAATGAAGTGCAGTGTGATCAGTGAAACGGATACTAGATTTGGAATCATGAGGACCTGTCTTTGAATTCCTCACCAAATATTTACTGTCTATTAAACCTTGACTAGTGCCTTAACTTCATGATACTTCAGTTTCCTCATCTCTAAAATGAAGGAATTAGATTCGTTTTAAAGAATTGGAGATCATCCCTAGCCTTTGAGGGATAACATTCAGAAATATCTTGCTGTTTGGTATAGCAGCTCTGCCCTGGTCCCCTGAACTTCTAAGTAGTTATTGTTTCCCAATTTATCCTAACCCAGGCCCATCACATGGCTTCCCCTGGAGCATCTTCATGTGGGCTACAGTTTACCCTTCTACATTCATACTTTCTGACTCTGATTCTGGTTAATCAGCACTAATATTTCTGGAAAGGAATCAATTAACCTATGACTTTATTCACTATCTCTGTAACTTCCCTGACCAAAATATTGTTTTCTGGCCACCCCTCCCCATATTTGTTATTTTCATGAGGACAGGAACTATTTAAGCTCAGTGCTTAGAACATAGTAAATATTTAATAAATTTTTATTCATTTTTTTCATCTGCTCTCAGGGGTGTTTGTTTTTTTTTTCATATTTATTAATGGGGATTAAACATATATAAACATAGGGAAGGTCTTTATGACCAAAGCAGAACTAGAGATCATTACTGATCACAAAATAGAAAATTTTGATTATACCAAACTGAAAAGTTTTTGTACAAACAAAACTAATGCACAAGATTAGAAGGGAAGCAATAAACTGGGAAAATATTTTTACAGTCAAAGGTTCTGATAAAGGCCTCATTTCCAAAATATATAGAGAATTACCTAATTTATAAAAAATCAAGCCATTCTCCAATTGAAAAATGGTCAAAGGATATGAACAGACAATTCTCAGATGAAGAAATTGAAACTATTTCTAGTCATATGAAAAGATGCTCCAAGTCATTATTAATCAGAGAAATGCAAATTAAGACAACTCTAAGATACCACTACACACCTGTCAGATTGGCTAAGATGACAGGAAAAAATAATGATGATTGTTGGAGGGGATGCGGGAAAACTGGGACATTGATGCATTGTTGGTGGAGTTGTGAACGAATCCAACCATTTTGGAGAGTAGTTTGGAACTATGCTCAAAAAGTTATCAAACTGTGCATACCCTTTGATCCAGCAGTGTTACTACTGGGATTATATCCCAAAGAGATTATAAAGAAGGGAAAGGGACCTGTATGTGCACGAATGTTTGTGGCAGCCCTTTTTGTAGTGGCTAGAAACTGGAAACTGAATGGATGTCCATCAGTTGGAGAATGGCTGAATAAATTGTGGTATATGAAAATTATGGAATATTACTGTTCTGTAAGAAATGACCAACAGGATGATTTCAGAAAGGCCTGGATCGACTTACACGAACTGATGCTGAGTGAAATGAGCAGGACCAGGAGATCATTATATACTTCAACAACAATACTAGATGATGACCAGTTCTGATGGATCAGGCCATCCTCAGCAACGAGATCAACCAAATCATTTCTAATGGAGCAGTAATGAACTGAACTAGCTATACCCAGAAAAAGAACTCTGGGAGATGACTAAAAACCATCACATTGAATTCCCAATCCCTATATTTATGCCCACATGCATTTTTGATTTCCTTCACAAGCTAATTGTACAATATTTCAGAGTCTGATTCTTTTTGTACAGCAAAATAACGTTTTGGTCATGTATACTTATTGTGTATCCAATTTATATTTTAATGTACTTAACATCTACTGGTCATCCTGCCATCTGGGGGAGGGGGTGGGAGGTAAGAGGTGAAAAAATGGAACAAGAGGTTTGGCAATTGTTAATGCTGTAAAGTTACCCATGCATATATCCTGTAAATAAAAGGCTATTTAAAAAAAAACATATAAACATAGCTGTGTATATGTGTATATGTCTTCTTCATACACATACATTTGTATATATGTATATATATATATATATGCTTACTTATATATAAAATCTTATCAGATATGAAATAAAACTTGGTAATTAAAACATAAAATCTTATGAGCACTTATTCAGTACAATGTCAGATTATACTATCTAGACTGGATATTTAAGATTAGCACACATTTGGCAAATGTACGTGGTAAATTTCCATTTAACAAATCTATTCTATGACAAAGTCTTCATAGCTCATTGAAAACAAAACAGATACTTTAATGAGTTGTTCAAACCCTAAATTACATAGAACTTAAAATATCTGTGTAATCAACAGAATTCCTTACAAGTATTTTCCAGGCCAATTTTTTAAAAATTAAAATGATTGGATTTAAAATTAAAAGATAGTTTTGATTCAATTCAAAAAATTTTTAAAAGAACTTATGTCCCAGTTGGCTTCTTTTGCCTTGTTTGTTCACACGTAACTCTTCATAATCCTATTTGGAGTTTTCTTAGCAAAGATACTAGAATGGTTTGAATCTTCTCCAGTGGATTAAGAAAAACTAAGTTTAAATGACTTGCCCAGATTAGCTCAGCTAGTTATTTATCTGAGGCTATATTTGAACTTAGTTCTTCCTGACTCCAGGTATATAACTCCTGACTTCTATCTACTGAACCATCTAGTTGTCTAAGCATATTATTTACTCCTAAGAATACCTCAGTGATTAAAAACAACACCACCACCTCTTTCTGTGATGGAAAATGAGAAAGGAAGAGGGGGAAAAAGCAGGTGGGAAAGAAGGAAGTGTTATTTGTTTAATTTTCTCATCCTTGTTAGTCTAAAGTTCTTAAACTTTTTCCAGGTAGATAACTTTTTTTCTCAAGTTGTTTTTAGAAGATACTTAATGAATGTTCCTACCACTCTTTTGAATGCAGCTAATGCCCTTTCCCACCTGGGGATTCTCATTTTAATGAGGTAATATTGTATTTCTGAGCAGGAGGCCTCACTTTGAAAGGAGTTTGACTGAGAGTTTCAATCCCCTCTGGAAGCTAGGAAAATCAGAGATGCTCAGTGCTGCTTTCAAACAAGTCTTATTGATTCAAAAATTGTTGGGTTTAAACGAATCAAAACAGAAGAAAAAATGGTTTTGTAATCTGATCAGCTTTAAGAAAAACTCTTATATTGAAAAAAGATTTTTTGCCCCTCACTTTAAAATTTTTAGAGATGAAGTACTTAAATTATGAGTTTTCTTATAGTCATCATCACATCAATTTTATCATTAAAATTTCATATTATCATATGAAAAGACATTTCATTGTCTTTTTACACATAGTGGTCCCTTTATTGTTTTGAATCAGCAATATATTGTATTGAATCAGCAATGTAAATCTGTTATATTGCAGTTTCCCTTAGCATATTTTTTAAAGATAAGTAGAAAATGGGTATGTTGGAGCCAGTTGAAGGTCAGAAGAAACACTTCTAATATTTTCATTATGAGCAATTATACTTCAGAAATCAATTAACAACTACAAATAAGAGATAGATATATTGTTTGGCTGATTGTTGAGTCTTAAGAAAATAAGGAAGACAGCTTTTGGGATAAGAAGTCATTATCTGACAAAAACTTCTGGGAAAATTGGAAACTAGTATGGCAAAAACTAAGTGTTGACCCACATCTAACACTGTATACCAAGATAAGGTTGAAATGGGTTGATGATTAAGACATAAGGAGTGATAGAAGCAAATTTGAAGAACAAAGGATAGTTTACTTCTCAGATCTGTGGAAAAGAAAGGAATTTGTCACCAAAGAAGAAATGGAGTTGATTATTGAACACAAAATAGATAATTTTGATTATATGAGGTTAAGAAGTTTTTGAACAAACAAAACTAATGCAGACAGGAATCCAAGGGAAGCAATAAACTGAGAAAACATTTTTATATTCAAAGATTCTGATAAAGGCCTTATTTCTAAAATATATGAAGAATTCAAGCCATTCTCCAATTGATCAAAGGATATGAGCAGACAATTTTCAGATGAAGAAATTAAAACCATTTCTAGTCATATAAAAAAGTTTTTCTAAATCACAATTGATTAGAGAAATGCAAATTTAGACAACTCTGAGCTATTCCTACACATCTCTCAGATTGGCTAAAATGACAGGAAAAGTTAATGATGTGAGGAGATGTGAGATAACTGGGACTCTAATACATTGTTGGTGGTGTTGGTGAAGCTACCATTTTGAAGAGCAATTTGGAACTATGCCCGAAGGACTATCAAAATGTCAATTTTGTTTTGACATACCCTTTGATCCAGCAGTGTTTCTACTGGGTTTATATCCCAAAGATATCTTAAAGAGGGAAAGGAACCCACATATGCAAAAATGTGTGTGGCAGCTCGTTCTGTAGTGATAAGAAATTGGAAACTAAAAGGATGCCCATCAGGTGGAGAATGGCTGAATAAGTTATGGTATATGAATGTTATAGAATATTATTTTCTATAAGAAACAATAAGCAGGATGATTTCAGAGAGGTCTGGAGAGACATGAACTAATGCTAAGTGAAATGAGCAGAACCAGATCATTATACATGGCAATATCAAGATTATACCATGATCAATTCTGATGCTCATGGCTCTTTTCAATGATGAGATGATTCAGGGCAGTTCCATTGATCTTGTGATGAAGAGAGTCATCTACACTCAGAGAAAGGACTGTGGGAACGGAGTGTAGATCACAACATAGCATTTTCATGCTTTTTCTTGTTTGCTTGCATTTTTTTTCTTATTTTTTTTTCCTTTTTGATCTGATTTTTCTTCTGTGGTAAGATAATTGTATAAAAATGTATGCATAAATTGGATTTTACACATATTTTACCACGTTTAACATATATTGGATTACTTGCCATCTAGGGGAGAGGGTTGAGGAAAGGGGAGAAAATTGGAACACAAGATTTTTCAAGGATCAATGTTGAAAAATTATCTATGCATATGCTTTGAAAATAAAAGGCTTTAATATAAAATAGTAATGCATTAAAAATGAGGGAGAAAATATTACTTATAATGACTAGATTTAATAGTATGGGAAAGTACATTTCCCCAAGATGAAGGCGGGAAACCAGGAAGTTGCCTCAGCTATCTTCAGTTTTCCTTGGAAACAACATTAAATGAGTTTAAACAGATTCTAGAGGAATAGAACCTACAAAATGAGAGTGAAACAATACTCTAGTTTAAGATAACTTAGAACTTCATGAAAGTTTTATCTCATTTGAATAAAAGGGGAGCAGAGCCCTGCACAGTGAAATGAGCAAGGTTCTTGGATAAATCACAGACCACTCAGCCTGGTCTTGGCTCAGCACAATGGCAGAGCAGACCAGTGTGAGGCCTTTAGCATAGGCACAGAAGGTAAATTGTCAGCATTGGAAACTAGGCAATAACAGGTTGGATTAGACTTCACTATCTCAGTTCAGCCAGCACCAGAGGGCCCAGCTCTCAAAGCCAGTAACCATGCTCATGTTCCCAGCACAAGAAGTTTGGGACAGTGCCTGCTATACCCCAAGAAAAGAACTCAACTTTAAAACTATGAAATAGGCAAAAAAAAAAAATGAGCAAGAACCAAAAAAGAACTTGACTACTGAAAGGTATTGTGGTGACAAGGAAGATCAATACATTAACTCAGAAGAGAATAAATTGCCTACCTATGAAACCTCAAAGAGAAATATGAATTGGAAGAGCTTAAAAAAGGATTTTAAAAGTCAAATGAGAGAGAGAAGAACAAATGGGAAAAGAAATGAGATGTATACAAGAAAGAGTCAACAGTTTGAAAAAGGAAGAACAAAAATTGACTGAAGAAAACAATTTCTTAAGAAATAAAATTGGCCAAATGGAAAATAAAAGGAGATACAGAAGCTAACTGAAGAAAATAATTCCTTAAAAATTAGAATTGGGCAAATGGAAGCTAATGATTCAATGAGAAATCAAGAATCAGTCAAACAAAATAAAACAAAATGAAAAAATAGAAGACAATGTAAAATACTTCATTGGAAAAACAATTGGCTTGGAAAATAGATCCAGGAGAGATAATTTAAGAATTATTAGACTACCTGAAGGCTGTGAATCCAGAGAGAGAGAGAGTATGTGTCTATGGCATTTTCCAAAAAAATTATTAAGGAAGACTGCTCTGATATCCTATAACTAGAGAGTAAAATAGTCTTTGAAAAGATTCACTGAATACCTCCTGAGTTTCCAATGAAATTTTCCAAGCGTTATTATAACTGAATTCCAGAATTATCAAGTCAAGGAGAAAAATATCGCAAGTAGCTAGAAAGAAACAATTTAAATACACAGGACCTAGCAGCTTCTACATCAAAGGATCAAAGAGATTTGAATATGTTATTCTGAGAGGCAATAGAGGTTGGGCTACAGCCAAGAAGCAACTACCCAAGGAAATTAATGATAATTTTTCAGGGGAAAAGATGGATATTCAATGAAATGATAAACTTTTCATAATTTCTGGAAAAAAAGACCAGAACTAAATAGAAATGTTTCAATATTTAAATACAAGATAAAAGAGTAGTTAAACTGTTTACATTGCTGCTCTGAAAGACAATACTTGTAACTCTTGAAAACTCTATCTTCATTTACACTGTGGATTGCTACCTCTATGATCCCTTACTTTCTAAACATTATCAACATAATTATTTTTAGGATTTTATATTACCTTGATAATTTTTTAAAATACTATTTTCCCCCATCAGACATGGTGACTTGAGCACTAAACTTTGAGTTAAGAAGATCTGAATTCAAATCTTGCCTTAAACATTAATTGTATTACCTGGGAAAGTCACTTAACTTCTTTCATATTCAGTTTCTTAATCTGCAAAATACAGATAATAATAGCACCTACTTCAGCATTCATAATAACACCTATCATGTTCCAGGTACTTTGCTAAGAGCTTTACAAATATTATCTTGTTTGAGCCTTGAAGTAACCCCAATAAATGCTATTATTACTCCTGTTTTACAGAGGTTGACATTGGGGCAACATATGTAGTAAATGCCTGAGATTCAAATCAGATTTTCCCAACTGTGGGTCCACTGCTCCTTTCAGAAGGGTTTGGTGAAGATTAAATGAGATAATATGCAAACCCCTTTTCAAATCTTAAAGCATTATAAAAGTACTAGCTATTATTGTTATTGTTGTTATACTGCAATTGCAGTATTATAATAATAATTCTCTATGCAACTTCCATTGCTTGAATTTTTTTTCTTCGGAGAGCATATTATTCTCTAATTCAGAAACATTTAGCTTTTGTTGGAGAATATTGACATTAAAAGAATTGAACTTTTGTGGCAGAGAACAATTTGAGCTAATCAAAAAATATATATACATGAATTAATACATACCATGGAGGAAAAATTAGGATCAATGAAATTTTAGGACAAATTTAATTGTTGAAAAATTAAAACAGTTATAACCATTTTTGAATATTTTTTAAATTGCTCTTCTTTTTTGAAAACAGTTTATTATATTGTACTTAACAAATTAATGAAATATAATATATGAGTACTTTTAATTTCCATATAAACATAGCTAGCACTTTTATAAGGAAAGGCATTTACTAGATATGTGACCTTAGTGGCCTTAGTACATTTTCTATAACAGCAGAAAAGGAAGTGTTATCACTCTTCTCAATGTGTCAGCATCTTTAAACAGAATGAATGATTTCTGAGAATTATTCTCCCAGCTGAACCTAAGACTTCCTCTGCCATGCCACCATAGACTTCTTCATCCTCCAGTCTTAAAATTAACACACTGGAAGTCCCTTCTGAAAGTACCCTGTAGTCTCTCCTTCTGATTGGGTAACTCTTCTCAGAACCATTTCTCATTACTTTTTAGACTGAACTTCAGATAATATCTCATGGCTGGAGTTTTTTTCTATCTCAAAACTCCCCTTATTTTTCCCCTTCATCCCACAGCATTTTCTTCTTTAGATATTTTTCTTCTGCCATTAGAATATAAACTACTTGAGGACAGGGATTATATTTCTTTTTACTTGTTTTTGAATTCCCAAAACTTGGTACTATGCCCGGTGGTTAGAAAACACTTAGTAAATGCTTATTGATTGATTGAGAGTCAAAGTCTGTAGAAAACATATTTAAAGAGAGAAGTGACACTAGATATACTTTGCAGTAAGATAAGAAAACTTGACTTCCTTGCCTCTGTCTCTGCACTGTGGAAAGGAGAGCCCATCATCCTTCTTGATTTGAACATCTTTTATTCTGGTCACACAGTTATTTTAGCATGCTGGGCATCTTAAATCAAGATTTGACTCTATCATAGATTATACACTTTTCCCCTTAGGAATATACAAAGTTTACATGAAGCCACTTTGTTTATTCTTTCAAATCAGATAAAGCAAAATTATATATATATATATATATATATATATATATATATATATTTCCCTTCAACAAGTGACTTCAATAAAGATGTGTATCCAATTAAGAACTGCTTACTACATCTGTTTCTTGTGGAATCCCAGCAGAGCAACTTAATTCAGCCTTTCAGGTCAAGAAACAGACCCAAGTTTAGTGAAAATGCCTAAATTTCTCCCTTTTAAGTTATGTGTGCCTGTTAAAATTTGTACCAGTCCTGGGTCTTGTCTCACAAAGAATAAAGGAAACACTTTTCATTTGTGTAAATCTTGAAAAAAGTCAATGCGGAATATGTTGAGGGAATGAGAGCAGTCATTCTTTCAGACCCATTTATAGATCATGCATGTTATGGTTTTGTTTTCTTTACATTTCCATCTGGAGAAGCCAATGAGCTTGTTATTTTCCTTTTCTGTTACAATTTCAAAGGACCTCTTTCTTCTTTCAAAAACATAAAGTCAGGCTTAATTATGAAAGTGGATGTGAAGTGTTGTAGGTGAACTGTCAAAGAGAAAATAAGAAAACCTACCTATTCAAAGTTGAGTGCAATTACACTCACAAAATGTCTGACATTAGCTGAGAATGTGCACCATTACAATAATAAATAAAAACTACACTGTTTTTTTTTCCTTTTGTTGAAAAAATAGGTTTTAATTCTACATGTTGAAAATATACTATCTAAATTATTCTGGCATATGGGGTCAGATTGGAATGTTGGAGAGTTTGTCATTTAAAATGAGAAGCAAAGTAGCCACCTTGTGGTCCTTAAACCATCATATTCTTAATACATCTTCTCATAAATGTGCCCTGATGAATAAAACTGTGTGAAACCTTTACACTTGCAGTAAAGCTAGCAGGATCTTTCTTGTCTTCATTTCCAGTTCTAAAAAGATAAATTAATTCTTTAGGGAAAAGAGACAACTGGAAACTTAGAGGAACTTGAGATACTCTTGTGATTTCAGACTTCTCAGAAATGTTCAACAAGGTTTTAAATCCTCATTAAAGAAGAAAAAAGAAAGGGAATACGTGACTTGCCCCCTATTCTGGATAAGATATCACTTCTCAGAAATTTCTTAGGCACCCAGAAACAAACCCAGGTTTCAGGTCACCCAGAAACAAACATGAATGATTAAGTTTGGGGAGATCCCATTTAATCTGAAGCTGATATGACATCTCACAAAATGTCAACAGAAATTAACTTTAACCTGAAATAATGATAGTTTTTATTTTATTTGCATATCACAAATTCAAAACAGGTTATTAGCTTCTTTTTTGCTTGTTTTTTTTTTCCTTAATGAAAATGCATACAGTTTAAGTTTTTATTTATTTATTTCACTTTTTAGAGTTAGGGTTGAAAGAAAAAGGAATAATCTTGTAAACAGTGACATTATCTGTTATGATTTGATACTATAATAAAGCTAGTCAAATGCCATGTTACAATGCATGTTTTCTGTGTCCTATGGAATGGAGGAGTTTTCTATTTCCTGCTTACATCTTCTACCACCAAACTATAAATTTTATGTTACCTAATTTGCTAGGTACATCATGGCTAGTCTTTATGTTGCATTTTTCAAACCTTCCATCTTCATCAATACTTCAGTCTTCATGGCACGCAGAAATGAAAATATCCCTTCATCATACAAGCTTTTGTCATAGGCAAGGCCTATGGTAGAACATATTTCTTTTATCTTCTCTATAAATTTACCTGAATGGCTAAAAATTGATTAATGTCAGATTGCATTGTCTAATTGGGCCCTGCTATGTAAAGAATTGGCCTTCTACCAGAGTTCATTCCAAGTACTTTTGCACCACAGTACTAAAGATAGCTATCAGCCAAGAGTGGCCTTATCACAAATAATGCAGGTCATCATAGATAGGTCAATGTTTTGAGGAAAATTTGTCCTCTAATACCAAAAGGAAATTCGGCTGTTGGAAACTGATTTATGTTTCTCCTTGATGTTGCTAAAGAAATGCGAGAAATGCTAAACAAAATTTTAATAATTGTTCATCTTGTAGCACCGGCCCTTCTTCTTCTTCATGTCATCTATCACACAGATTTTCAGGTAAGCAAAATCTCATAGTTTACATTGTCCTGGCACCTTATGTCCTATTGCTGTCATCTTGGCTAACCTATATACTCTTAGTAATTCTCAATGGTTTCTTTTATCTCTGTGCTGATATTCAAGGCTTCAAGTAGAAAGAAAAAGGGAAATATGTGGGTTTATTCTGAAGGAATGAGTCCTGAGAGGAAATTGTGGAAACAAAGCAAGGGCTAGAAAGTCACTGCTCCTTAGAAGGGCAATTTCCGCATTTGAGGAAAAACAGGTGATTGGAGGAATTAATCTGGATGATATAATTTTCCATGACTTTTGAGATTCCATGACAGGCTACAAATTGCTCATTCAAAAAAATGGATGAAATTCATGAGATATTATTTTAAGTAAATATTATTTTAAGTAAAATAAAAATAAACATTTTTGGATTTTTAATCCCATGTACCCCAGAACCTAATCCCTCTCCCCGCAATTTTTTAAATATTTTAAAGTTTTGAGTTCCAAATTCTATCCCTCTCCAAAGCAATCAGATATCTATAGGTCATATATGTGCGAGTTGTTGAAATACACGGGAGCCACTTGACGTGGCTGCTGCAGATCCAACCCATACCTGCAGAATGGATCTCTTCTTGTGAGAGGATGATACAAGAAGACTGAGAAGCAGTTGCTGTTCTCTGACTTCTCTGATTCAGAGGCCATTGCATTGTCTGATCTCTCTCCTCTTTCCTCTGCCTCCAATTTATCTCATTCTGAGTCTGCAACACCTGTGAGAGCAAAGGCTGCCTCACAACTCCTTCAGATGTTATGATCCACAACTGTGGAGGCTCTTGGATAATTGACCTGTCCCTTAACAAGCATTTATGTAAAATGTAAGCATTAAAAAGCCTCTAGGAGCAAAGAATGCAGTTCAAGGCATGTGGGAGGATCTGAGGGATGAGAGGTACCAAGGCATAGGTGAGTTCTATGTAGAGGTGGAACAACGCCCCAAGAGGTGATGTCTGACCCCAGGTACCACATCTCCTTCCTTAGTGCTCTCAAAGCCTAGCATGCCTCCCTCCCTCTTCTTGGGTCAATCCCATCGGGCCAGGTTCCTAGAGGACCTTCTCTTTCCCCAGATCCTCAGGTGGGTATACATATGTGCTACCTAAGAATAAAGTTCTCTTTCGCTTCACCCCTACCTCCTGGTGGTATGTCTCTGTGTTATCTATGTTGGTACCCAAAGACTGGTAAGTTTGGCTTAGCTGTGCCACTGACAGGTGGGCACTTAGAGTAGCCCAAAGGGGGACGCTACAGTAAAACATTTCTGTATTAGTCATTCTGTGCAAGAAGACAAAAAAAAAAAATCAAAAGTGAAAAGTAGCATAATTCTGTCTGTATTTAATCAATATTATTTCTTTCTCTGGAGGCAGATAGTAAAATTCATCATTAGTCCTAAGTCATTCACAGTTCTTCATACAACAATAATGCTGTTATTGTGCACAATCTTCTCCTGGTTCTGCTTACTTCACTATTCATAAGTTCATCTAAGACTTGCTAGATTTTTCTGAAATCATCATGTTTGTCACTTGTTATAATATATGAATATGCCATTACAATAATTTACCATAGCTTGTTTAGCCATTTCTCAATTGATGGGCATCTCTTAGATTTCTAATTCTTAGACACCACAAAAAAGAACTGCTATAAATATTTTTGTGCAAATAAGTGCTTTCCCCTTTTGGGGGATTTCTTTGGGATATAGAGAGAAAAGTGATATTGCTAGATCAGAGAGTATGCACAGTTTTATAGCCCTTGAGGCATAATTCCAAATTACTTTCCAGAATGGTCAGATCAGTTTATCACTCCATCAATAACACATTGATGTTCTAGTTTTGTCATATCCTCTCACATCCAACATTTTCTTTTTTGGTCATATTAACCATTCTAATAGGCATGAAATGGTACCTCAGAGTTGAAACTAGGTTCTTAAGCTCAAATAATTATTGGCAAGCTAATTATCTAAAGGTACTAGAAGTCATACCTTAAGTAAAACCATCTTTTCCCCATCTTCTCTATCACTATGATACAGTAAAAAACATAAACTAAGGGAGAGAAAAGATAGCCTTTCTTAGGAAATCCAGCTCAGCATTACCCATACCTATAAAATCAAACTTAAATAACTGATATGGATAAAGCAAAAATTATGATAATAAAATAAGATGATCAGTAAACATGGCCTAATTACATAAGCAGAGAAATCAGAAGACTGCATTTTTCCTTCTATCTAGATGACAAGAGTAACTTGGTAAACCTCTCTAAGCCTCATTGTCTCTGTCAAATAATACTTCCCTTGCTGGATTTACAGGGTTATTATTTTGTGTGTGTTGGGGGGGGGGGGAGGAGAGGTGGGGACAAGACTGCATAAAAGTGAAAGTGCTTCAAAATGTAATGGTAGCATGTTGCAAGGGAAGGAGAGCTAGAAGGGGAGAAACAGACAGAGACAGAAGAAAGAAGAAGGAGGAGGAAGACGACGAGGAGGAGGAGGGGGAAGAGGAGAAAGAGAAGATAAATAAGAAGAGGAAAAAAAGTGCATTAGCATCAGGGAGGTTTGTGTGAGTTCTACTGAGGACAACTATCATCTTGGCGCCGGTCACTTAAAATCTCAGTGCCCCAGAAAATTCTGGCATACATTGTAAAAGAAGTGCTGATCAATATTAGCAAATATAATTTATTTGCAAATGATTCTACACATTTATAGTTAATATTCAACCATACATATGATCTCAACACATTTATGAGACTGTTCTCTTAGGGAGGTTAGCCCAAATTCGATATAATATGGACATTTGAACTCAACAAAAATTTGAAAGAATTGTAGAGCTGGAAGGGACCTTTTTGATTCATTCGAATCAATTCCTTTTATTTTCCAAGTGAGGGATTAGGGTCTCCTAGTTAATAAGAAGGGTAAAGAGCAAAATCTACTAGTCTTTTGACTCACTCCCATGCTTGAAATTACCTTTAAACATTTTGCCAGGACAGGAAGAGTGAAAGTTAAGATTTACAATATGGGAGACCTTTCAAGTTATGGCCAGTTTGGTGCTTAGACAGCCTGAACAGCTTAAATTTTTGCTCTTTAGTCTGAGTAGAAGAGAGGTTAAATGTTACTTAGCATCAGTACAGAGTCAATTTACATATGCTCTTTGGACAGTGAAGCAAATCTTCAGGGAAGATCAATACTGAATAGATTGGGATTCTTTAAAAAAAAAAATAAAGCTAAGAAGTTGGCTTTTGATATTTTCCAAGAAAGAAAACAAAATATATTCTCCTTTAATGGGTAGCAATCCGTGATTTAGTTTCATTTCCCTTGGATGATTTCATCTTTTCTAGCAGACTACTTTATTGAAATTATCACCATTCTTGTTAGTATTAGTTAGTAGTTAGAAAGTAAACTGCATCTGAATTAAAACCCAAAGGGCTTTTTTATAGTAATGTTAGAAGCAAAAAAAAAAAAAAAATGTCAAAGAAAGGCTATCAGTACTACTTGGGGTGAGCAAAAAATGGAAAGAGATAATGAGGAGAAGGTAGAAACTGTTCAACTCTTAATTTGTTTCTGTTTTCTCAGACACAAGTCAAGCCAATGCAAAGAATTGTAGATAGTTATTCTTTTTCATTAAGGCAGCATTTAAAAAAAAAAAGGCAGCATTGACCTAGAAAGGGCAGAACAAGAATGTTTTCTGGGGAGCTGAAAAACAAGAAAAGTGAGAAAAAGTGAATAAACACCTAATTGCCCTCAATGAATTTGTCCTAAAAGCTGGATGGGCTATGGTCCAGGGAACAGGGAGCTAAAAAATCAGCATGTGTGATGGTGGACTCATTTTGAAAAATCCTGATCAATCAGACTTCTGAGGATCTACTTTACACAGTTAGGATATTAATTAAACAAAAATTCTAGCAACTTAAAGTGAAGCAATTTTTTAAAAGGTAGGAATGAATGAGGGAATACATTTCTGTACCTCAAATTATATTACAAAGTGGTAAACATTACATTGCTTTGGTACTGGTTAAAAAATCTGTCAGTAGGTTAGAAGAACAAATAAGAAAAACAAGAGTAAGACATATTTGAATTCACCAATACAGTACTAAATGAACCTGACAGCATATGTAGGGGAATACCTCCCTATTTGACGAAAATTTCTGGGACAGATTGGAAAATGGTTTGGCAGAAATTAGGTTTAGACCAAAATCTTAGACCACATATACTACAATTAGCTCAAAACGGATCTGTAAACTAAATACAAAAGATTATGTAGTAAATAACAACAACAAAATAGAAGAGAATGAGATTAGCATTACACCTTTGTAGTTTCACCCAGGTTTTTTCTCATAGTCTGTTTTCATCTCTACTTCTCAGAATCCTTGTTTTCTATCAATGCTCAGCTCAGACTTTCTCAGTGATACTTTCCATGATTATCTTCTCCACCCTAGTTGCTAATGCTCTCTCTTTCCATTTATCTGCATATATATATATATATGCAGACATATTATGCCAAGTAGAAAAATCGATAGGGTATGAAGCAGAGAGTCAGAAAGATCTGAATTGAAAACTAGCATCAGACATTTCACTGCTGTGTGAAACTGTGCAAGTCTATGCTCTGTATCAATTTCCTCATATGAAAAATGGGAATAATAACAGCACTTTCCTCAAAGGGTCATTGTAAAGATTAAATGAGGTAGCATTCATAAAATACTTAGTGCAGGGCCTGGTACATAGTAGACTCTTAATAAAAGCTTATTCCCTTCTCCCTCCTCTCATCTATAAAGGGAAAATAAATAGTAGGGCCTATATCCCAAGGTTTTTATGAAGATAAAATGAGATAATATTTGAATACCTTTAAATAAAATTTTAGCTACTTCAAGACAGAGACTGATTCATATTTGTATCCTTATGGAATACTTCTTACATTGTAGGTATTGAATAAATATTTGCTAAATTGAATTAAATAGTAGAAGACTTGTAATTCACAATTATGACAATAGTTAGGAAGAAAATCAGCAAGAGAACCCAAAATGTGATATGAATAACATCCTAAACCTCTTACTAATGAAATTTAGGCTAGTTTTTCCTTAAAATGTATTGAAATGATTTTCAATAATTTACTGACTAAAGAAACTGAGAAGTTAGCCTATTAACACCATTTCCTGAATATCTGAGTACAAAACATCCACCAATACCTTTAGATTCTATTTGAGGCTTATCTGGTAGGCCAGCATAGTCAAGGAACTAAACTTTGCTTTATATGAATAATTTTCATTGTATATCCTTGTGGAATATCCTTCTCATTTCATGGTTAAGTAAATGTCTTTTCACTAGTTTGAATAACTTGTAAGTTTCTCATTTGCTTCCAATATCAAGGGTAAACTAGCTTAAAGAACTGACTTGAAGCAGACCAAGTACAGAATACAAGGTCTTAGATGTCTATATATCTTAGATGTCAAGCAGCTAGGTGGTGCAGTGGATAGAATATTGGGCCTAGAGTTAAAATTTAAGTTAAAACCTGTCTTTAGACATTAATTATATGATTTTGAGTTAGTCACTTAGCCTCAACTTCCTCAATTGTAAACTGGAGATAATAGCAATATATTGTGTTGTTATAAAGATAAAATACAACAATTATAAAACCCTTAGTACAGATAGGTGCTCTATAAATGCTTATTCCCTTTCCTTTTCTATATTCAAATGCATTGAATAAGAGTATGGGTAATTGATAGAAAAAAATTAGAATTCCTAATGCAAGAAGTCAAATTTGACATCATACACACCACTGGGACAGTAGGATAGATTTTAAGATTGAAAAATGGTAAATGAAAGGTATTTATGTTTTTGGTCTGAACTTTTGAGTCCAGTAGAGAACTACTCTTGTGGAAGCACTCTCCTCCAATAAAAATCAGGGCTTTTAGATATTTATTGTTTAAGAGAGTTTCTTGTGGAGAGAGTAACTGTGTGAGGTTAAATGGCTTGTTCATCATCACAAAGCTGGTATGTTTCATAGGGAGGTCTTGCAGACAGCCCAATTCACCACTCCATCTGCTAGTTTATATTGTCTTTAATGCATTTAAAATAAATAGAATAAGAAAGGGGGCAATGGAATAGTATTATATATTAAGAAAATATATTCCTGTGTTAGAATTCAGGAACTAAGGAGTAAAATGATCTACCGGACCTGGTAGAGGACCAGTAGAGAGAAAAATAAACGTGCTACAATTGGTACAGACCATTAGAACACGAAAACGAATTATATGAGAAGTTGGCAAAATAATAAAACTTGGAATTTAAAATGTCAAGATCATTTATTGGATCTTTCTATGTCCCTCTTTCTGTCTCTGTCTATCCCTATCTCCCTGTTTCCCTCACGAGAACAATATCAGAAAGAACTCAATGTACAAATATGAAACGTTGGAGTACAAGAAAACCACTTCACCATAAACTCAGTGATAGAAAATAGGAAAACCATGAATAGTTTGAAATGTCCCTGAATCTTTGGAAAAGAGAATTTCTAATAATTAAAAGAATGGATCTTACATTTTACATGGGGAAGATAGCCCAATCAGGAAAGGAAACTCTCAATAACAAAATACTTAAGATCCAAATAGAAAGAAGAAATAGCTTTAAAAAGATTTTTGTGGCGGCACAAGGAGCTCATCAACCAACTCAAGTTTTAAAAGGAAATGGAGAGGGGCAGCTAGATGGTACAGTGCATAGTGCAAGTCCTGAAGTCAGGAGGACTTGAGTTCCAATTTAGCCTTACTTAACCTTACTAGTGTGTGACCCTAGCCCACTTACTCAACCCTGATTGCCTTGCCAAAAAAAAAAAAGAAGAAGAAAATGGAGAGAAGAGGAAAACAAGGTTAGGTAGCTAAGGATGAAGAAGAAACGTTATCCAGTGAAAATAGAGATAGGAATACTAAAGCTCAGAATTAAGTGAGGTAAATCATGAATTCTAAAGGCAATAAAAAGACTAATTCTTTTGGTGCTTATGACATCCATGATATTAAAGCATATTAACTAGAAGTTCACTTTAAAGCTCAGGAAAATTGACCTTAGCTTATTGAAATCATTGGTAATAACTAAATTACCTTTTAATATAAAATTTTAAGATAAATTAACACCTTTGTTTCATTGTAATGAATGTAACATTAAGTATGATGTCTGACCTTTTGAATAGCTTAAAGGGTGTTGTAAGTTCTCATTTTAGTAACTCCAATCTAATTTTCTTAATAACTTTCATTTTGAGATTCTGGTATAGAAGATGTCCTTTTCTAGAGATGAAATCTAAATCTTGTAAATTTATCCACTTGTGCATTTTCTATTACAATAGCAGTCAGTCAACAGCTTCACAATTCTTATAATAGTTCTTGCATGCTATGATAGTTACAGTAATCTGTATAAACCAATTCTCTGTGATGAAACACATCTGTACCACTATTGCCTTAGTTGTTGAACAAAATTATTTTGAATGCTTTTTAAAATTTTTATTTTCTGAAATGTTCTACTTTAAGAAAGAAGCAGAAGGAGTCAGATGAAACATTAGTTTAAGTGATGCATACATAAAAATATTCTTGGGAAGTATTGTTTCTAATCCCAAATCCTTAGGTAGGTTTAATTCTAGTCTAGTACTGGATTGGTCAACAGTTTTTCCCAAAGGAGACTAAGAGACTTGGATTTTCTTCAAGGACAGATTTAGAAGTCCATATGGTCTTGGGAACTTTTGGAGTTACTCCTAAATTGATCCCCAAATATCTTCTGCATTTTCTGATATCTTTGGAATAGGAATTTCTTGAGACTAAAAATATCTATACCTCTTTGAACTGAAGTAATATTTCCAAGATTCCTTTAGCACATAGAATGAATTCCTAAAAAAACCTAAGGAAACTGATGGAAATCTAAACAAAATTTTTTTTGAATCCTGAACTCTTTAATGAGCTTTATCAGACCAGGATTTATAGTTAGCTTGGTTAAATGACTTGTTCTTAGTTTCAATACCTTCACTGAATAAGAATTAATTGTATTTAAGTGAGGGAGAGATGTTCAAGGTCACCTGCTTCACTTTCTCCTCCAGAGCCATCTGGGTCCAGTGGCAAGATATAGATCAGGATGACTGGAGATAGCCCAGGATGTAATGGAAAACCTCAGCCTTTTTAAACTAAAGTCTTCAACATGTTCCAGTTTGACTGAAGCCACACCCATTCAGTTATTTAGGCTAGGTAGCAATTGAAGCAAAGAATCTCCTTTTTTTACCCAGTCCAAAAAACAAATAAACAAAACCAATCTAAATAAATGAATAAATGAATCTGGGAGGAGAAGACTCTTCGGGTAAAAAGCAGAAATGACTGCTATTTACATTTAATCTGAGTCATTCAGGACTCAAACAATGCCCAAAAAGAGGCTTGGCCTAATTCTAACCAATTAGAATCCCATTGGTTTTGATTTAAGACCTGGTCCTTCAGAAAGAAATTTAGCCAGTTGATTCAACTCCATCAGTACATCTCTCCTAACTTTTGGCACACAAATGTAGTTAAATTGCCTTGTTTCTTACCTTCTTTTCTGATTTCTAGGCAGGAGATTTTATGGGGTTTCTTTCCTAGAATGGTCAAGGTGAATGTCTTCCATTCTCTATTCAATTTAGTTCAATGGAATGTATACCTAGTTTTCTGTCGCTTGCATTAATAATAATGATTAATTCATAATATAGAAATTCAAAGTAGAGGTAAACTTAGAAATTATCTAGGCTATTTCTCTCACTGCATAGATGAAGGAACTGAGGACCAAAGTAGTTAAGTGATATCCTAAGGTCATCAAGGAAGTAAGTTGTAAAATTTATAAGGCAGGATGATTGGCCTTATGGATTTTGTATTCTGGTAGAAAGTTAAGAGACAAACATAATCATGTTATTCAGTTGAAACAGACTACCCTAGACATCATTGTCTGGAAGGCCAGGCAGGTAAAATTTTGCCCTACTTCCGCAGTGTTGTCTTGTTGTACCACAGTCTCCTCTAATTATCCTGCCTCAATTTCCCTAATTGTCCTGCCTCAGTTTCCCTAATTGTTCTGCCTCAGGTTTCTTAAATTGTTCTGCCTCAGTTTCCCTGGTTACAACCCCTTTTTCTGCCCATTAGAACTAGACAATTAGGGCTGTGGAAATCTGACATTCCAGAAGATAAAAACTCCAGTTGTCCTATCTCAGATACCTAATTGGCATTGTTTATAACTCTAAGTTCCAGACTTCCTGGTTCTAGTTGGACACCTCCTTAACTCCCAATTTGTTACCCCCCAACCTGTCAGAACCGGATTGATGGTCCCTGCCTGGAGATTCCTGTTCACCAGTTTGGACTCCATACCCACTTTGTGTACCTGAGCTTGGAGCTTATATACATATTTCATTGAGAACTCACATTGGCTGCTGAATGCTTTGAGATATCAGCCCTGGGGGCAACATGCCCCCAGCACAATCTCTCCCTCTCAGAAATCCAAATAAAGTATCAAAAACTCTCTAATCTCTATCTTGCCTCAATTTCTCTGGCATTACATTTGGAGGCCTCCTAGTGAGATATGAGAAGAGGGTTAGAGATTAGAGATCTTGGGTGTCCACCTTAGGCCTCGGGTCAGCTGAGATCTGGGCTCTTTTTTTGGGAAGGCTGGCCCTCTGGATTACTTCAGAGTTTCCAGGAAGAGAACAGTTTCTTAGCTGAGACGAGATCTATTGTGGATGCCTCCATTTGGTCAAGGGAAATTGAGGCAGAACAATTAGGGAAACTGAGGCAGGACAATTAAAGGAGACTGTAATACAACAATTGACATCCTTAAAGAGACTTGGGGTATCTAGGTTCTCTGAAAATGACTTTAGCCCCGCTGATGGTGTTCTCTCAAGGGTAGGATGTGATTTTCTGTACCTCAATTCCATTTAATCCCTGGTATCTACATAAAGGGCAACTGGGTGGCTGGATAGAGTGCTGGGCCTATCATCCTCCTAAATTCAAATCTTGCCTCAGTCACTTAATAGTTGTGTGACCCTGAGCAAGGGACTTAGCTCTGTTTGCCTCAGTTTCCTCATCTATAAAATGAGCTGGAGAAGGACATGCCAAGAAAAACCCTAAATGGGCTCACAAAGAGTTGAACAGAACTAACAACTGAACAACAAAGCCATTAACTTTTACAAACACATATTTACTGTAGCAGGTATAAAAACAAATATATGCAAAATTATATTCCCTAAAGCAAGAGAATCATAATGCCATTGTTTTTAATCACTTTAATCTGTGGAGGGTAGAGGGGTAAAAAAGAGGGTTAGATTCATAGCTTAACTCAGTACTAGTCCCAAGAGTAATCCTGGATAGCTGGATGTAGTTGGCAGAAAGGGACTAGAGCACTGATGGAATTACTCCCTGGGGCAAGCAGGGAAAAGCCTCTGATAGAGATCAGATTAGCTTAGTGGTCTTACCCTCCGTGTATCCCCACTGTGGGTGACCCTATCTTGCTATGTTCATCCAAGAAATCCAAGTCATGTCAAGCCCCTGAGGCCTGCCCTCCATGGGTGTCATGGGAAGCCTCAACTTTCTATGTCCTATCAGAAATACCAATCATATCTCTAAGGTCAAATTGCCCCTATAAATCTGTTTATGGCTTTTGCTTCTCTTTACTCCTTTCCCCTGATACAAGGTGTTAATTCTTTGATCTCCCCACTATTCTCTCCTCTCAACCCCTACCATCTTTATGTTTTTTTCTCTTTATAGCTAACTTTTTTAGGATGCTAAATCCTTTTGAGGATTTAGCTTGCCGGTTAAGGGCATGCCCCAACCTCTGACTAATTGTGGATTCCACAATTGTGAATCCTTTCTATCATTAATCAATAAAAAACCCCTTTTTATGTGCTTTGCCACTCTCATATTTAATATTATTAAATTATCTGAGAACATTTGCACCTGAAAAGTAGGAAAATCACCATAAATCAGGGCTTGGTTTATTGTTTTGTTGATTATCTATATTAAGAAAGTGTTAATGATATAATATAGCTTCTAGGAGAGACAGCAATAATTTTAAGGTCCCCTGACCTTAGGAAGCTTCTGTTTTAACAATCTGTCAGTGATTCTAAATCTTCTGGCTTTGGAATCTATGATCCTGAGGTCCTCTGATCTAAGAATACTATTGTTCTATCAATGATTCTAAAAGTCCTCTGGCCTAGGAATATAATAATATTTCTTCCCTTAGACTTGGGGGAAGATATATTAGTGATCCTGAGACTATCGTTCTAACAATATCAATGATTTCAGGTCTTCTGGCCTTAGAATTGTCCTACAAACATTACTGTCTGTTTAATGATAACCAAATTCTTGATTCCACTTCTTGGTTCTACTTTTAGGCCATAAAATTAACATATTAATGATATGAACTAGATAAATTTGTCTCCTTGCTTCAGTTTCTATGCTAAATCTTCTGGATTTTAGCCTACTTCAATTGGCATTACAATTGCAATAAACTTTGCCCCCCTTGACTTGGATATGGGTTCAAGCCTGCAAATTCTTTTAAGACACCTTGTGACACCAGTCTGAGAACCTCAACTTTTTGGGGTTCCATTCTAACCTCAACATTAATAGTGTCGATTAAACTTGTGTTCAATGCTATTTTCTTTTCTTTGTGTGAGCCTGGTTGTTAAACATTTATAATACTTACCATGGCTCTTTAAACTTTGCTTGAGCTCTGTAGGAGGGCAGTAGAAAGCTCAGGGAATAAATCATCATCAGACTACAAACCTGATGGCTGTAGGTAAATAATAACTACCTACAGGATATTTAACAGGATATTTTAGGGTATTTTAAGGTTTGCATCATATTTAAGCTTTTTAACATCTGAGATTCTAGGCTAGGTCATAGGATCATAGATTTAGAGGTGGAATGAAACTGAGAGGTCATCTTATCCATCCCTCTCATTTATTATTATTATTATTATTAAAACTGGGGTTCAGAAAATTTAAGTGACTTGCCAGTGGTCACAGAGGTAGGAAGTAATAGAGGTTACTAACTGAGAGGAAATGGGGAGTCATTTATAGAAAAAAGTCATTTGATAGGAGGAGCAGACTTAAATGAAAAGATGAAATTTCATTTTGATTCTCCTGTTTTAGGGAATACAAATTTGTATATATTTGTGTTTATACCTACTGCAGTAAATTCATTTTGGCATGTACTGAATTTGAAGTTCTATGGGGCATAAATTATTGTTGTTAAGTTGTTTTCAATCATGCCCAATTCTTTGTGGCCCCATTTGGGGCTTCTTGGGAAAGACACTGGAGTGATTTGCTATTTCCCTCTCCAGCTCATTTTACAGATGAAGAAACTGAGGCAAACAGGGTTAGTAACTTGCTCTGGTCACACAGCTAGTAAATGTCTCAGGTTAAATTTGAATTTAAAAAGGTGAGTCTTCCTGACTCTGGGCCCAGCACTCTATCCATTGCACCACTTACCTGCCCTAGAACATAGATAGGAATGCCTTAATGTAATGATAAAAATTGCTATTCATATAAATACATACAGGAAAGAGGTTGGCCACAAACATAGTCACAAAAATCCCTTTTTAGTTTATAGAGAAAGAAAAATTCTTTAGAAAAAAGAAGTATAGTATATATGAGGAATCCAAGTTGGGGGAAAGTAAAGAAAAGCCATCCTTTCAAAAATTTCAGAATTATTTTCTAAAAGCAAAAAAGTGATTGGAAAGTATAGAGACTATTTAACAAATTTAATCTCAAGCTCTTCTATTTATCATTTCTGGCTCTTAGAATTAACTTCATTTTAGGAGAACTGACAGATGGATTTCTTGATTTATGATTATTTATTTAGACTGAGACCCAAAAACTCTTAAAACCCTTGTAGCTGAAATCTTATGTATTGACCTATAAGATGATTTATCTCCAATGGATGTTAAAACAAATTCATACTTTGGTTGCAGAGCAACATCTTATGTCTTGTACCTCCCAACTCACCACCTTGTTTACTTTCTTTTTTAAGTGATTTAATCTGTCATTAGACTTGTTCATAAGGGATCTTAAAAATAGCTCTGAAGGGTTTGACAGTTGGAAGATTTGTGAAAATTAAAAAGCTGCTCTTTCCAAATTTTTATTAAAATGAGCATTTTTAATTGTTCGACTCACCTTTGTAATTCCAACTTGCAGTCAATTCATTTTAGAAATAGAGCAAAAACCAATCAGGGGACCTTAGCTCCTGATGAGACAGATTGCAGGCAGTAAATTTAGGTAATGAAAGAGACGTAGAGTTAATGGAGGATTGACAAATAACCTGGCTGTGGAGCCATATTTCCTAACAAAGATTTGTTTTTAAAAATTAAAGTAAGTTTGGATGAGGACTAACACTTAAAATTAAGGCCTAAAAAAGAATAGGAATAGCAAAATGAAGAAATTAAGGTGAAATAATGAATGTGAAGATGCTGTGAAAAATATGAAACTCTACATACTTATAACTGATATATACATACACACATACATCTATATCTTTACATAGGTTAGACTATTGCAAAGGGGAATTTGCTAAGAAACAATCATATCACTTAAAAGGTTATCACTGAGGATGGGATATCTCACCTTATTCCTGCTCCTGTTGCTGCTAGTTTTTAGAATTAATTCCTGATTTTTTGTTTTTATTTTGCTTTGTTTTATTTTGCATTAGATTTTGCCTGGTGCTCTATATATCATTCTTTGTTCCTTTCACCAGTTCATAATAATGAGTATAAAACCATGCTTCCTTAGGCACAATCTCCTCCAACAAGGAGGTTGGGAACAGTTTTAATAAAACATTCATTCAAATCAGTGAAATGCATCAATGCACTTGGTAGAGTCAGCAGCCCAGGAAACAAATATTTCTTGGCTGTATTATTGACCTTACCCAAGGAGGAGTTAATAGAAGGTCTTAAGTTCCATTGGAACTTTTTTTGGAAAGAACCTTGAGAAAAAGAGAGGGAAAGAGAGAGAGAAAGAGAGAAAGAGAAGGACAGAAAAAGAGATGGGGGAGGATGGGGGAGGGAGAGAAGGACAGAGACAGAGAAACAGAGAGAGACAAAGAGACAGAGAGACTGAGATAATGACACAGAAACAGAGATAGAGTCAGGTAAAGAGAGAACACCAAGAATATGCATTCCTCATAATAATAATACCTAATAATAGCTACCATTTATGTAGCCATGACCTGTGCTACCATTAACTTACTCGATCTTCACAAGTCTGTGGAATAGGTGTTATTCTTACCCCCAATTTACAAATGAAAAAACAAAAATAAACTGAGATTAAGTGACTTGCCCAAGGTGACAGAGCTAGTAAGTATCAAGGTAAAATATAAACTCAGGACTTCCTGATTCCAGGCCTGGCACTCTATCCCCTGTGCCAACTAGCTTCCATGGGCACTTAAGAGAGACTTCTCTGAATTGTAATTATCTTTTTCCATCTCCCTAATTAAAGAGTAAGCCATTTTAGATGATCAAATAGTCACCAATTAAGAACTGGAAAGGACCTCAAAGATTACCTTATTGAACAGTCTTATGTCTTATGGAACTTCATATTTGAATTCATTACAATTCTTAATTACTTCCTTGAGTTCTCTCTCTCTCTCTCTCTCTCTTTCTCTCTCTCTCTCTTTCTCTTGACTGACAATGAATTAGAACTTAGCTCTCTTTCTTTTCTTTTCCTTATTTCCTGCATCACTAAAGGCAATACTGAAATAAACATTTCTTAATTTTGATTTAGATGTTCCTAGTGGGTTGGGGGACTTGCTTCCTAGGATCTGAAATGTCCATTCAATTGGCATTGTAATAAGCCAAATCATTGACTGAGGAAAGCAGGCTTTAGTAATAGTCAGCATAAAGAAATCCTAGTCCTTGTTATTATCTGCCAGTATCTACTGAATCAGAGAGATGTGCTTTGAAGAACAGATGCGAAGCTATTCAGTTACAACTGCAGCTTGTGTTTCTGCCTTTCCCTAATTTCAATATGGTAGGATGAAGTATGTTACCTCCAAAGCCTTAGATAACCTGCATTGTACTATTTTTGATGTTTTGAGTGTTTCTAGTGTAAAAGGAAAAGGAAAGAGTATTAAAGAAAATAGTTTTTTAGAATAAGAAAGATTTCTCTTAGAAAAGGAGAGGAAAAAGAGAGAGAAGTATGGAGGGGGGGAGAAAATATGAGGTAATCAAAAGGAAAGGAAAAATAAAAGGTATAAGGCAGAAGGAAATTGAGAGAAGCAGAAAAAGCAACCAAGAAAGTATGGAAGATAAGAAGAAAAGGAAAACATTAATAGAATCAAAAAGAAGAGAAGAACCCATTTCAAAGTTTCAAAATTTAAAAAGAAAGTAAGAGAAATATTAGACAAAAAAGAAGATAAAGTAGGTAGCAGAGAAGTGAGATAAATAAGATGAGATCACAAATTTCCAAAAGGGAGCAAGCATTAGATTCTTTTTTTTTTTTTTTTGCATTGTTATGCCGCTGTCTCTTTTGTACTGTTCTACCTCAGTTTCCTTGTACTAGTTTCCCTTGTCTCAGTTTCCTTAACTATTCCCCTTAGTTGTAAAACCCCACTCTGGCCCATTAAGACTGAGGACCATCTGCTCTAAGATTATAAATTGTTAATTTAAGCAAGATAAGCAAGAAAGTAGACTTCATGGCCCCTTCTGCTCTCAGGAATTTGTGACACTATTCTTTGCAATAACAGTCTTGTCCAGCCCTGGGACCAACATGGATCCCTTGGTCCCAGTATATCTCTCCATTTAATAAACTATTGAATTGGTCTTTAATCTCTGTCTGACTGGATAATTTGAAACAAGAGTTCTGTCCAGTCAGTTATGCTCTCCAATTAATAAAATATTAAAAACTTTCTAATCTTTCTCCTGACTCAGTTTCTCTGGCATTAAAGCATTTCCTACTGGGCCAATAAGCACAGGACTCCTGAATATACTAGGTGCTTAATAAATTTTGGTTGAATTTATTTGCTAAAGCAAATACTGGATAAGAGGAAGCTGGGAGCATAAGAAGGAAGGTGTCTTAGGTAAGAAGGCATTCATATGATAGTAGAGATGGCCCCCTAAAAATTATCAAGGCAAATCACATTGGCTCATCTCCCAAACATTTTTCTTTACATTGATTTAATCAAAAATTAAATGGATCTTAAAGACAGCCTTAAGTGGGAAAAGAAGTTTTAGAAACTCATAAAACATTTCAAAAAAGACATCGTACATGCTGAGGAATATGTCCAAATCCATAGGTCTGAGTGGAATCAGAAGCCTTCTCTCAATGAGTTGTATTTATTCCTTATATTTATTTTATAGGCACTTATCTAGGTATCACCATATCACTCAACTCTGTCTTCCTCACTTGAGTCCCTCCCTACCAGAAAGGGACAAGTTAAAAACCTCACCTATTTTTACCTTCTGAGACAAGGACTTTCTCCTCCAGTCCCTTCTTTTCATTTCACCTCCCTTCCTTGAGGCCTCTCCAGAGAAGAAATGTATAGCAGCATTTAGCTTCTGGGACCAAGCTCTGCCAGAGTCCCACCTGGAAATTACAGTCAACAAAAATCCAAAGTCAAGTTCAGAGTCTGAAGGACAAACAGGAAAAATGGAAAAAAGATAAACAACAAAAAAATCCTGGTTCTATTAAATTCTTTCCTCATAAATTTGGGTATGAAACATATACATATACTGCAAAATAAAGAAATACTATCCAGAACATTAGGGCCCCCTAGCACACTTACCTCTGTGGTGCTTACTATTTCCTCTAAATGTAGCAATAGAGAACAAATTCTTTATCTAAATGAATTAAACATAACAAATAGATAACAAATAACAAACAAAAAGAAATTTAAAAGGAGTGTAGAATTCTAGGGAAAAACATTGTCCCAGTGGTTGGAAGAGATTTAAAAAAGGAAGTGAAAAGACTGCCTTGTTAATTGATGATGAGGAGTCTTCGACCCTTTCTTTACTCTACTTGCTTGTACCCATGAATATGGTGGATATCTGGTCTACTTTCACTCTCGGACCATCAGGAAGGTGCACTTTAAAGATGGCTTAATACAACCTTTTATTTTTACATATTGGGACACTGAGACCTAAGGTCACAAAACAAATAAATTGAATAGTCAGGATTCAAACTGAAGTTTTCAAGTAAAATCCACTGTAGTTTCTGCAGTATTAAGCAATGCACCAAGTCTGGTTACTATTGCCATATCCCTATCTTATGAGACTATCAAAAATGTTGTTTAGTATAAAAAAAAGGAAAAATAAAAATTTCCGGCAAGAAAAAATAAAACTGTTGAAAAGCTTTACATTTTCAGTGTTTAGGCAACAAATAATGAAATTGGTATGCAAAAACAGAAAATAAATATGTTTTACCTCCTGCCTCTTATAGTAGGTAGAACACATTTTCTGTACTAGATTTTTAAAAGTAAGACTGCAATCCACAATGAAACATCTTGTAGATAAAAACAGTTCCACCCTGTGGAAATCTGTCTTTCTTCTTCTGCCTTGTGCACTGGGCATTGCCAACTTTAACTAAAAAGTAAAGTGGATTTAAACTTGGGAAATGTATTCTGCACTTCACTTCAAATTTATTAACTGACACTTTATTGCTTTTTTTTACACAGGTGCTTTTTTACACCTGAAGAATTTTTTTTTTCCTTTATTGATGCTGTTACTTGGAAATGTAGAGCCATTTGATAAGAACAGGGAAAAAAAGAACAATCTTATAAACTGTTGATAGATTCCTCCTTTACTAACAATAAACTCTGAAGTTGAATTGACAGATTAATAATTTTGGATTTATTTTCTTGACTTTTTTTTGTTACTGTCACAAATAAAACTTAAGTAACTCCTTAAACTATTTGCCTGTGGACAGAGGCTGAACAGTGATGACCCCAGGGATGCTCTAGATACATGGGGTTGGATATATATTCTGACTCAACATTGAAGGGTTTGTATTTTCAGATGATGAGATAATATAACAATCCCTTACTGGTTCCACTGACTGGAGCACCAAGTCAAAGCCAATTGATTATCGAATCAGGAAGAACCATATAGTCTCTAATAAAGATGAGGAAGAAGCAATATCTAGTTATTTGGAGAAGACCCTTTGTTGAGAAATAGCTAAATGCCAATTCTCCCTTAGATTTCCAGTCAGGTTTTAAAAGATTTTTCTCCCTTCCAACCTAGGAAATTCAAATATTTGGGCTTTTCAACATCATGCTATAATTACAAAAACTAATGGGACATCAAGATATAGTAGTGTGTAGAATTATAGATTTGAAGTCAAGAAGAACTAGCTTCACCTTCTGTCTCTGACAGGGACCAGTCCTTCACTTATGTGAGTCTCAGTTTTCTCATCCACAGAATAGAATTTTTAAAATATATTTTTACCTTGCAAGACTATCCTGAAGCTTAGATGAGGTAGGGGTCTAATACTTAAAGTACTATATAAAAATCACTTTTCATGGCAATATTAAGACTTTCTTCCATTGGACCATTGGGAGGATTCTGAAGTCAATCACATACTTAGAACCATTTTCCTTCTGTTCCTTGACTCCATTCCTTTATGGAAATCATTAATTACTTCAGCTTTTTAACTTTTTCTTTAATGTTCCCATTAACGAATTACTTTTGTCCTTTGAAACATTTTAGCTGGTTGAAACCTCTCAACTTTCACATAATATGCCCTGTAAAAGTGCTTCTGTCCCTTGAGGCTTATTAGGGCTGCAAGATGATGGTCATTATAGTTATTTAATTTCTTAATTATCTTGCCCATTTTATTAAGGACTCCTGTAGTTTACTATACTTAAACAGCTGGGTTAATGAGGTGTTTGGCTCTCTGAAATGAATGTTTTATAAAGAGATATACCCTTACCCCAGAAAGGCCTTATTTCTAGACACCAAGTTTTCTCATTAGGGTAAGAAATGTAGTATTAACAGAAGGAAGTTGAAAATGGGTCTCTACTAGCATACTAAAGTGGAGAACTAAAATAATTTGGAATAGCTTAGCCCAAGTTGGCCTTTTGCTTGAATTAGCTGAATAAGCATCTTATTTTATTGTTCAGTTTAACTGGGAGATGCATCACAGTAGGGGAACTACAGTGTCCAAGGACCAGTGTACCCCAAGCCAAGTTGGAAGGTGGACCTGGAATTAATTTCAGTCACTTCTAAACTCTTGTCTGTTGTAGCCTCCATACCTACATTTCTACCATCATCAAAACTTCTGCCTTTTCTTCTCCAAAGCCTTATACTTCCAAGTTATCAGAATGAAGGGTAAGGACTTTAATCAAATAAACCCATTCTGATCTATACATTAACTAACTAATGTATTACCAAGAATTCTTAATCTGGAATCAACAGACTTCCCTTAAGGGGTCTATAAATAGATTTCAATTAATCCATGAATTTGTTTTTTAATTTATTTGATAAGTATATTTCAATATAGTTTCCTTCTTTTGTAATCTATATATTTTATTTTATTCATTTAAAAACATTATTCTGAAAAAAGAATCATAAGCTTCACTAGACTGCCCAAGGGACCCATGACACAGAAAAGGGTAAGAACAACTTCTCTAGGATAATTTAAACCTTAGCCCTTAAGCACTGATAACTAAGGTTAAGATATTCATGCTGGTGCCAGATATTTAGGGACAGAGGGACTTTAGTTACCCTTAAATTATACTTTAAGGATGCTTGCCTTTCTGACTCATATTAATTCTATAACAAACACAAGCACATAGATACAGACATAAAGATCCATTTACTGGCATACTAAGATACTCTAAGGAAAACAAATTCACCTTTCTGTGGATCCCAGTGGAAAGAAGGAAACAAATGTAAGACTTTTTCTTGATAAAGATGAAATCAGTTTTCACTGACAATGTCTCTTTTCTTCTCCCACCTCTAAAACTCAAGAGGAATCTTTGTTCTTCTCCCCTATCACTTCCTAATTTCTCTTCATTATTCTTGGTCTCTTTCCCTTTTGGAATCACAATCTTTGGAGCAGAACTTCCCAACCTTGTTGCTTGTCTAGAGGGTAGGGGAATATTTATTAAAGAATCTATATTAGATGGTAGAAGTGAAGGAATGGAAAAGAATTCCTTAAAATCCTTCCTCAATGCAAAACATTATGCTAAGTACTGGGGAATACAACAAGGAAGTTGAAAATGGGTCTCTATTAGCATACTAAAGTGGAGAACTAAAATAATTTGGAATAGTTTAGCCCAAATTGGCCTTTTGCTTGAATTAGTCCTTGTTCCTGCCCTTGAGGAGATTACCCTCAAATAAAGAAAACAAAACAAATGGGAACCTATAGTTAGAAAGGGGCAGGATAGGCAGCTGAAGATACTTAAGCAGCCACATGATTTGGAGCTCTCTAAGAAACAGTACAGTGGGCTGGTTCTGGGCAGGATGAAGTGGAATTTATTAACACAACCCAGAACCCTGTGGAAGCAGTGCAAGGTTAGGTAGTTAGAAGAAAGTTGGTGTACAAGCAGAGGGATTTGAGATAGACCAGAAGCTACAGGCTGACCTGTTTCTGAGAATATGAGAGAAAAAATTGTGCATTAGATAAATATGCAAATAATGCCATGATTCAAAAGTGTTATTTGCCAAATAATTTTCTTTTTTGGCAAATTAATTTTAGTTTATTTCTTATTTGTAAAGACAAGGTAAACTCAAGAATTTATTTCCTTTCATAATAAAGAGGGAGTATGAGAAGATTTGTGGAAAGCCAAGAGGTATTGTTATGCCCTGAATAAAATTATTATAGCATCCCCACCCCCACCCCCACCCCTTTCCTTGCCATTAGGACTGGGAAAATTGAGTCAGGAAAAACCTTGAATTTCTGGCCACTTTACCATTCTGTTGTACCATAAAATCCAGATACATTATCTCTCCTTGCCAGGATAATTCCCCCTCAGTTCGAGTATTGCCCCTGGCCTTGCTATCTCCTACCCCCGACCTTCTTATCTTGACCCTTATTCTGTCAGGATTAAGTTATGATCCTTTCCTGGAATTATGGCTTATCAATTCACCCAGTGTCCTTGCTCCCCTTATCTGCCTTTGTTTCCCCTATATGCAGACTATTCTGTTTTCAAACCCTAGTTAGCTGTAAAGGTTCCCTGCTTCAGTTGCTCAAGGTTGAATGATTTTTGAACATGAGTTCTTTTCAGGCAGCAAGCCTAAACTCTCCACAATTAAAAGATTAAAAACTAATCTCTGTCTTAACTCAGTTTCTCTGGCATTACACTATGCGAACTAAAAAAAGGTTGAGAACCTTTGTCCTAGTGCTTGTATTTTTCAAAGTTTATTCTTTATAGTAAAGTAATCCAAGAAGCAAGGAATCCAAAATTTCCGGACTCCAACTCTAGTACTTTTTCCAGTATGCATTGATTAACCTTTCAAGAAAGAAATAGAGACCCACAGACAGAGATAAAGATGAACAGAGAGACGGAGAAAAACAGAAAAACAAGTTGAGCTTTCAATATAGACACTGTGTTTAAGAGGCATAGAGGGCTATACTTTTGTTGCAAACTTGCAGAGTAATGAACTTGATTTTATCAGACATTCAGATGCATTCGGGCTTTAAGAGGAATAATTTGTGTAAATTCCCAGAAACTGGTTTAGAAATTAAAATAATTATTTTCTCACTTTACACAAGAGATCACTTTTTAGCCACTGAAATGCCTGTGAGTACTGGCCTGGGTACTTCTACTATAGCGGACTACATTCTTAGCAACAAGGGGTGAGGGAAATAGAGAAGATTACCAGACTCAGAGGAAAGAATGAGAATGAAGGGAGTTGAACAGTCTAATGGAATATTGTAATCCAGGCTCTGATAGTGGAGCATGACAAGATATATAGAAACCCAGATTCTCAGACCAGGTTTGCCAGATGTTCATTTGTGACCTCAGGAAAGTCACTTTTATTCTTGTATTTTTCAGGTAAAAGAGCTATTAAATTTGAGGGTTAAACTGTATGTTTTTAAAGTCCTTTTCAGCATTAAAATTCTGTGTGGAGTATCCCAAAAGTCTTTTAAAACTGAACTGGGACTTTTGAGACATTTTGTCCATGTGTGGAGTAGAGCTTGGAGTATTACCCAATTCTTATGGTATACATCTTTTGTCAAGTCCTGAAATAAATCAAAACCATGAGTTAAGGAATAAAGCATGTTTAATTGAAATTATTGCCTTATTAAGTAGTAAACCTGCAACCCTGGGGGATGTTCTTTAATTTCTCAACCAAAGAGACCCATGAAAAAGTGCTTATAGTTTTAGGAAGAGAGGGGGAGGAGATAGGTAAAGTAGCAAGGCCTGGTCATAAGACCCAACAGGCCCTTGGCAAGCTGGGCAAGCAAAGCCATTTCATTCTGAATGTTTTGTGCTTTATAGAATGAAACCCAATGGAAAGGGACAAAGAAACTAGAAAATGGGATTCAACTTTACCTGGGCTCCCCAAAGAACAACTTCCCTGAGAGAGGGCCACCTACCATGTGGTTCAGTTAAATCTCATCTCATTAGGTGTGAGCATTAAAGTTTTGACATTGTTCTGATGACTAAGAGGTTTATGCAGTCTCTATTACATTACAATTTTCTGTCATTACATTTACAATTATATTAAAATTTTTATGATTTTATAGTGATTATTATATTCACATTCATTAATGGTCAGATAATGTTTCATTTTATGCATTTATGTAAATCTTTACTATGTCTTTACTACAATGATATGGTGAAGATATGAAGCATTTGGGGTATGGTGATATGGATTTTGAGTCCAAGTGATGAGGTTAAGTCTAGTTTTCAGGGTTCCAAGTGAGGGAACCAAAAATATGATGAGGTTTAGGTTTTGGGGTTCCCAGTCAGGGAACCAAATAATGAGATCTAATTTAGGGAACCAAAATGAGATTAGGGTTTCTGGTGGTCAGGGAGTTAAATGGTAAGGTCTAGTGGCAGGTTCGGGGTTCAGGGCACCCTCTTGGGATTTGGCGCAAGGATAGGGAGTTTTGGGGAACTCCCTTCTGGCAGTTCAGAGATTCTCTGTAAAGGAATTTATAGACCTGAAAACCTAGATTGATAAAAGAGGTTTATTTTAGGGGTTGGGAAGTAAGGTTAAAAATCCTGACAGAGAGGAATAAAGTCTCATTAGGGAAATAGGTGAGGAAAAAGACAGGGTAGCACTGGAAAAGAATATTATTCCAGTGGGCAGAGGCCTCCTTGGCATAGCATGGCATGTTTAGAACCTTTGCAAAGAAATGAGTTTTTAATTGCCATTTTTATAAGGAGGTCTTTGGCTGCAAGCTGAGGCCTGCTCCCTCTCCCAATGAAGCTGGTGGGGGGAGTTGAATTGAGTAGAAGATCTTTAATTGAATAGGGTTGGAATTCTTTTAGCTTAGAACTGAACCAACACCATCTAAATAACAGAATGAAGCCGTTTATCTTGTTTCCTCTGTCGGGAGGGGTCCCTCACTGAGGCAGAGTAGAAGATTTTCTCCTTCAAGGAGTTTTAGAGTTTCGGGGTCCCTTCTTCACAAATAAGTCACTTTACTGAATCTCAATTCTTCAAATCCCGTAAAACGGGAATGATGATACTAATGTTACCAACACAAAAAGCTCTTAGTGAGGAAAGATTTCATCAATATGAGTTATTGGTATTCTTCTTTTCTCCTTCATGACCTAGTCATTATCATGCATAGCTTACAGCTTCCAATACACTATCTACAATGTCTTTTTTCTTATCTCTTCCCCCAAAATGTATATTATTCTTCCTTAGTTCACCTTGGTTCCAGTAAAATGAATATTTTATTGGTCCTATTTAATCTGTATTTTAAAGATTAATGTGAGAATCTGTTGAAACACTTACCATTTAGAGAGGGAAAGAATTAACAACGATTTATGCAGAATGGTTTCTAGCATTTCATCCCACATTTGACCTCCCCAGCAGGTATAGGCTTAGTTATATAATGGACTGATGGTTGAATTGACCCCAGGTGGGTCAAGCCCCAAGCAGACTCAAAATTTAAAATTTAATAAGCACTTGTGGACCACTAAACACAATCAAACCCAATTCTACTAAGTAAGAATTAAAACCATCGATCTAAAATGACGCAAGAATATCATTTAGCTTTTCTTGGAAGACTTAACAGCAAAAACAAAAAAGTCAAAACCAAAAACGAAGCAAGCATTTCCCTGAAAAAAGCAAGAAAGAGGAAAGGAAGCTGTTAACTTCAATTCTCCTGAATAGATCAAGGAAGTTCAGAGATCCAGAAAGCAAAATGCCATTCTTGCTCTTTTAAAGGACCATCCTACTTCATAAAAAGTAAGTTTTAAATAATGGCTTCAAACTACAAGTACAATTATTTAATTTAGTTCAGCTCAGAAAACACTGATGAAAGCAGAATCTTTAAGCTTCATATTGGATAGGATCTTTGAGGCCACCTGATGCAAACCACATCTGAACAAAGCTCTCTTCTACAGTGTTTCTGGCAAGAGATCATCCTACATTGACTTTAAGATTACACTACTTTCCTATGGCAGCCAATTCCCACTTCAGGATATCTTTAATTATTAGGATTTTTTTTTTTTTGATCATCAAACCTGAACTAGCCTCGCTGAAACTTTTGCCTATTTAAACCAATTTTTCCCTCTGGGTCAAAGATTTTTGCTATTATGTGAGTTCAAATTAAGTAGTATTTTATGATATAGAATGATATAACTTCCTTTCCCAATTTCTTTTCTCCTGTTTACTAGAAATGATGTGGTATATGTTTATCCAATGTCACAGTGATCTTTGTTGCCTTCTTGTTGCTCTTCTCCCATTACTATTAGGAACAAGGCTGTACCTCTCCCATAGCCTAAGAATCATCCCTGCCGAAGCTCCATTCATTAGTGTTTGCTTAGCTCTTGCTCTGTGCTGAGCAAAATTATAAAGATGAGGTAGAAAAATAAGAGTGTAGATAGGAAATCCCAGGTGGCCTTGTCATCCATCAGCCTTGCTGTTGGACTATGCCATTATCTGTGAGGTCACATCAAGTCCTTGGTGCTACTGAAAATATGTAAATGACATATTTGTCATTATTCTTGGAATCTTGTTCTTGGTATCAAGACCAGGAATAGCTTATTATTTCCATCCCTCAACAGGATTGATATTCTACTGCAATATTCTTTTCACAAGCATTTGATGATTTAAACAAGTCATTTTCAGATTTTCAATTTAAATATTATATACCTTCAAAGCAGTTAACTCTAGAAAACCACTGAAAATCAAATTATACCAGCATCAACTCAACACATCATTGAACAACAAAGACAGTGTCCAAACATAGCACAGTGATTCCCAAGAGCATAAAAGTTCCAGAACATTTACCTCATGTTCCTAGTAACCTCTGTGGCAGGTGGTGTTTTAAGATGTGCATTGCCAAGGTGAATTGAATTAGCACAATGGATTGGTTTTAAGACTTTTGATCTTATTCCTTATTTTTGATCCAGCTCTCTTGGGAACTGGTGGCACACAGAAGGAAATTAAAAGCTGTTAAACTTTTCATAGTGCAAAATTTAAAAGTTTGACTCAATTTAATGCCATGGGCTGATGTTCTAAACATAGAGACCAATGACTCCCACCTGCCCCCTGTTATCCTGTATTTACTTTTTATATGTTTTGCATAAACATGTGTGCATAGATTGTCTTTCCATGATGAAACATAAACTCTTCAAGGACAAGAGCTGTTTCATTTTTTGAAATTGTAATACAACCACCTAGTACAGGGTCTGACATGTAGTAAACACAAAATGCTTAATAGTTGATTGATGAAAGATATTCTAGTTATAGATGGACCCCTTAATAAGTAAGGCAAATGAAATTTTTCTCTCATCTTGATTTCACAAATGAAATGAATCCTGATCAGAAGTGATTTATCTTTTTGGAGAGAAAGACTTCTCAGCCTTGGGGAATTCTGATAACATTGAAAATCAATATGTTTAATGTGAGAGGGATTTTTATGATATGGGCACCAATAAACCTTAGAATAGATCTTCATGATGACATTTGTAATTTTTTTTAATTAGAAATAAGCAATTTTCAAACTATTGAGGTTTTTTTATTTAGGTTTTTTTCAAAACCAAATTAAACAATAGAGCAAATCTTTCATTTAAATTCCATGATGTCTTACTTCCATCTGTGTAGAATTCTACAACTAAGTGTCATTTTGTCTTCAAAGTTATAATAGATTGTTAGACTCCCTGAAATAAGTTTATTATTGCAAACTGAAGTTTTAGAAAGAAAAAGGCTAGAAAAATTATTTTAATAAATAACAAAATTCTCTTATTGCAATCACTCAAAGCTTATTTTAAATTCAAAACATGAGTATTATACTGGGTAAAAGTAGTGGAATGAATAGTGGGAATAAACTAGCAGGTAGCAATAAAACTAATGAAAAATGGAATTTTGTTAATTAATCCATTCACTAACATAATAATAATAGATGATATAGAAAGTATTTAAAGCTATTTCATGGAGCATAATTCCTATTTCTTCTAAAGGAGAGGTAAGACCTCTCCAACTTTTCTTTTTCCACTAAGGATCACTGGCTAATAGGGGAAATAGGCAATTGAGAGAATGCAGCCAATTTGAAAATCCATTTAATTTAACTTTTTTTCTTTTCATATAAAATACTCAACTCACCTGCCTTTAAAGCTAAGAATGGGAAAAATAAAGTTTATTTCTAAAAATGCAATCAATCATAACATATATACTTTAGTTCCATTTTAAAAGCAATTGAGAGAGAGACAGAGAAGGGGATATAATGAATAGAGAAGAGAAAACAGAAAGGAGCAGAAGAAGGCAAGAAAAAGGTAGGAAAGAGAGAAAAATACAAAAGGAATACAAACATAAAAAAAGGATAGAGGCAGAAGAAGACGGTGCAAGCTGAAGAGTTACTGGGTGAATTCCTTTCACCCCAAAGCATTATTCTGCTAAAATAAATCAAGAATACAGCCCTGCCTTGCTCTCATTCCATTCAAAGAATTCAAAATAAAAAGAAATGAAACAAGGCCTTGATATGACTTCCCATGACAAAAGGAAAATGGAAATGTCAATTATTTATAGAGAAAATGCTACAACAATTTCAAGAAAACCATAGGCTTCCCATCACATGTAATCTTCAGGGGAGATATTCCGGCTTTAATTGAGAGCACAAGTAGTAGTTCTGCAGGAACTTTTGCAGAGAAGACCATTTAAATGAATGAGGAACACAGGTATTAATCGTGTGCTTTTATCAAACTGAGAAAAAAACAGATCAACAGAATCTGTTCCAATTACATAACAGTTTGGAAGAAATGATTGGAGATTACCCCTGGTGAAGGTCCACAAAGAATAAAAGATGAAATCATATGTTAGCAATTCACATGATGATGAAAATTTAGACCTGGGTAGCAGTGTGAGGATATAATTAACACCCTAGCATATGCTGTTTTGCTGAAGATATTGAGAAGTTCCTGACAGCAGTATTGCTAAAAGGTTTGTAATTCAGAGATTTTACATTGTATAAAAATACTATACATATACATATATGTATATATAAAAACAGGTGGTTGTGATCTAACAATTTTAGCTGCTGGAATCTGAAAAGGAGTTAAATTCTCATACTACTTCTGTCACTAATTGCTATGATATGGGGTGAATTATGTAATAGGGGTGAGGCTCATTGTCCATATTGTCCATAGAATATAGGTGACAATGTTTGCCCTAACTGATTGGGAAACTATAACTATCATAGAAGATAACATATAGGACAATGCTTTGAAAATAATATAATATACTGTAGAAACCCCACATGAAGGTATCAATAGTAATTTTTATTTTTGGCTGGTATGAAATAACTGGTTTTTATTTTATTTTTTTGGCCCTATCCCCCAACAAGAAACCATGTTAGGAGCTGTCCAAGGGTAAGCTGCAGGAGCCTGTGCAGTAAACCTTTTCTGAAGTGTAAATAGGCTGGAAAAAATAAGAAACAATGATTTAGTTCCTTATTTACAAATTTTCAATCAACTTTGAACAAAGGTGCAAATCAGAATGGTAAGCATAGAAAACTGGCAAAGATGACAAAACATAGACATTGTCAACATAGGAAGGATAGTGGGAAGAGACGTACACTGGTAAAGATTTGACAAAGCTATGAATTGGATGTAAAGCAATGTGTAATTATGCTTTAAAAGTGAGTAAAATATCTATATTTTTTAAGAAATGCAACTGCTAGACATATGTCCCAGAAGGTCATGGACAGTAAGGTCCCATAGGGACCTATAAATATAGGCCCCCTAAATATATATAACATTTTTTTTTTGTGGTAACAATAAACTAGAAGCAAAATAAGTGTCATAGAATGAAGAAGCCTGAAGCAAATTGTGGAATGTGAATGAAATGGAACATTATAGAACTATAAGTAACAGTAAATATGAGAATTCATAGATGCATAGACATCTACTGATACAAAGAGCAATAAACAGAATATGGAAGATGATATACATAATTACATTTAATATTGTAAATAGAAAATAATGAAGTTGAATGCTCTGTAATTATAATGGCCAATCCTGGTTCTGAATGAAAACATGCACCAACTTCCTTTCTTTGAAGAGATTGGAGAAAATACATATGAAGCATTGGATATGCTATCAGGTATTGTTATATTCCAGTTGGTTTTCCTAGATTATTCTTTTTTTCTTTTTTAATCTTAAATTATGGACAAATAATAAAGGTTATACTTTTTTTTGGTTTGTTTTTGTTTTTTAATATGGATGTAATCCCTAGTTCAATTTTACCAAAAGGGCTTTTGTCCTTAAGTGATCATTTCCTGCTATCATCAATTTTGGGTTTAGGAATATAATCCTGCTTCACTGTTCCACAAAACCAAATCCAGATCTTCTGGTTTTAAGATGATGAGGAAAAAAAATCTGGTCAAAGTGGCTCTCTTTTGGTCCAGTGTCTGTTCTATAAAGTACTAGAGCATGATGATTCAGGTGAATAGTTAAAAGAAATTTTTTGATGCTATTTTAAAGGATAATCAAGAATTTTATATTTTTAAGCAACATTTTTCCTTGAGGCATTTGAGTCTGAACTCCCATCCCATCTGAGAGGGCCTATCATGTAGTTGTCATTGAACTTCTCCATAACAGTCTTCTTCTCTGAAGGACATTTATGATTAATTCCACATATTTAAGTGTACCATGCACTAGTTTAATATGGTTTATATTATTAGTTCTATTGTTTCTACATGTTTCTGGGGATGGGTGTCAAGCTGCTACCTAAATTAAATCACTTTTGCCCACTTCATTTGCCTCTACACCAAATCAGTAATCATAATTAAAAGAAAATTACCTTCTTTTGGCATGATTTATTTTTAATCCAATCATGCCCCCCCCCCAATTTAAAAAATTCTTTTGTAACTATTCTTCTACTGAATCCTCATGTTCTAGTATCTTACAGAATAGATATTAAGCAAAAAGGAAGTAAAAATTCAATAGATTTTGCTTCCAAAAGGAAAAGGAAGCTTATAAGTTTCTTAGACTCAGAGTGCTTCATGTCTTTTAGAACACAAAACTGTTAACCAATTTATTATAACCCTTAGTCATTTAAATGGTCTCTGAATTTACTTTCTTCTACCGGTAGTATCCTTGTCTCAGACCTCTATGTGACTTAGGGTTAGAAAGTCTTTCTAACTACTATGTATTTACCTTAAAGAGTTGTAATTCCAATCCATTTCAGGAGACTCCTTTTAAGAAACTTTACATCACAGTTTTCTTTTAATATTCCATTTATCTCACCCTACAGTCTTCCATAATAAAGAGGTTAGAACAAAGTCAGGTTCATATCAGTCATTATTCTCCATTTCAGTTCTTTGTTCTAAATCCCTGTCCTTGTCAAGCTTTTGTGGCCTGTATAAGCCTCCCAAGGTTGGAACTACCTTTCATTTTAATATTATTTTTTCAATTACATGCAAAGATAGTTTTTAGACATTCTTTTGGGTAAGATTTTGGCCTCCAATTTTTTTTCTTCCTCTTTCCCTTACCTCTCTTCTCCCCCAAATAACAAGCAATCTGATAGAAATTATCTACATGCAATCATTTCGTACATATTTCCATATTAGTCATGTTGCAAAAGAAAAATCAAAAAGAAAAGGGAGAAACCACAGGGAAAAATATAAAACAAAAAAAGAGGTGAAAATAGGATGCTTCAATCCACATTCAGTCTTCATATTTTTTTTTCTTCTAGATGCGGATAGCATTTTCCATCATAAGTCTATTGGAATTGTTTTGGAACACTATACTGCTGAGGAGACCTAAGTCTATCACAGTGGAACATCACACAGTCTTGCTGTTACTCTGTATGATATTCTTCTGGTTCTGTTCACTTCATTCATCATCAATTCATGTAGATCTTACCAGATTTTTCTGAAATCAGCTTGTTTATCATTAGTATAAAACAATAGTATTCCATTACATTCATATACCATAATTTCTTCAGCCATTTCCCAATTAACATCCATTCAATTCCAATTTCTTGCCATAACAAAAAGAGCTGCTATAAACATTTTACATATGTAATAAATCTTTGTCCCTTAACTTGGAGACAAACTGAATTTGCAAATTCTTCCACCCCTATTTGCCATACTGATCTGGGGACCCGTACATTGATGGGATATACATCTCAACACAGTGAGATACATCTCAACACAATGAGATATTCTCATTCTACGTTTTTTAAAACACCCAAGTTCCTTGTGCTAATATCCCCTCCTTCTCTCTCATCATTTCTTCAGGGTTCATTAGTTATATATAGAAGAGAAAGGCATTTTCCAAGATTTTCTTGATTCTGGACATATAAATTAACCTAAAGAAAAAGAACAAGCTCTCATCCTGCATGATATCCAGGTAAAATGGAAACATTTTAAAACATCTACTAAATGTTTATGCCTACTGACCACTATGTCCCTTCCATATAATATGGTCACACTACTAGAATCGTCTTAATAGCTAGTAATTTTTTTATCTTTATTATATATTTTCTCTTTATATGTATCAACTGGCATAAATGATAGATGAAAGGTAAACATACAGGCATCAAATTGTTTTTTTTTAAATTTTCATTTTCCCCCTGTGGTGTATATCTATCTATATCTATACCTATATATCCATATGTGTGTGTGTGTGTGTGTGTGTGTGATACCTTGGGGTACTCTTGTAAATTAGTCTCTATAAGAAATATTATTTGCTTAGGGTTAGGTAGTAAATTAGGACAATCATCCTATTATCAACATCTTTAAAGTATAAAATACCCCTTCTTGAGCTAGTCCCCATCTTTTCTAGTCTCTGCTAAGACTGGTACAGATACTCTGTAAATTGTGTGTAAAATGTGTGTGTGTGTGTTTGTATACACATTCAGGAGATGTGTATTTACCTGTTATTTCATAATTTAATCAGTATAGAGAAAGTCCCTTACAATGCAGATTTGCACCTTCTCTGAAATTTCACTATGATAAACTCAGCAATGATAGTTTAGCTGACTTGCTCCAAGTAAAGCAGTTATTATGTGTCAGAGTTAGCATTTGAACCCAAGTCCTTTATAGTATACCACACTGCCTCAGAAATAAATTACCACTAGATATATGTGTTTCCAGAAAATTACTTTAAGGCTTTCAGTACAAGAATCAGTCTTATATGTTCTCTCTATATGTTTTAGTTCTGCCTAGTCCTAAAATAATTTCTCAAATATTACTTAATACTGGGTGAAAAACACATTTCTATATATTACACTTCAGTACATAAAAACATAACCCTTGTATTGGAAATATGGTGTTCATTTTATGAAAAAATTGTAAAAATGTCATCCAGAAGAGTGATAAATTTTAATTAAATACAGAAATGTTACAAGGTAATTATCCAATTCCCAAAGACAAAATTTTATGACTTAGTTTCTGGGATGGTACTTTCCTTTCCTATCTCCTCTATCATTAGTGAGGTTTATAATATGTAGATGAAGGTGGTTGGAATAATCAATTAAATTACCCAAGGTAATTGCTTAAGAAAAAACTTGGAAGATACTTGTTGTTAGATCAGACCAAGTAGGCAAAGCTCATTTGGACATCATTTGCAATATCTGAAAGACAAGGAACACTAAGATTTCTAGTAATTATATATAAATCTGGTATCAATTAGGATTCTCTTGGAGATGAATAATAGTGAAATTCCTTTTTCTTAGACAAGTTTCCAGAAGGATAGTGTCATTTGTCTAAAGAAGAGGAAGTCCTAGAAAGTGTCAAAGGGAAATAAGAGTGCCGTATGACACCATTATTAAGGATCCATGGAAAAATGTGGAAGAAGCTATATATCGTGCAATACTTCCAAGTACTGGGTACTGTATGGAATTGCTGTGTGGTCATTTCAATTATGTTTGGTTCTTTATGATTCTATTTGGGATTTTCTTGGCAAAGATACTAGAGCAGTTTGCCATTTCCTTCTCCAGTTCATTTTACAGATGAGAAACTGAGGGTAAACAATGTTAACTAACTTGTCTTGGATCATACAATTAATAAGTGTCTGAGACCACATTTGAATTCATCAAGATAAGTCTTCCTGAATCCAAGCCTTCTGCTCTATCACCTACCACCTAGCTGTCTTTGTAGAAGAAATATAGGAGAAGGTGGTGGATTGAAAGTCTGCTTAATTATGATTCTAAGTTGCTGAGACAGAGCTGTTCTTTAGCATGTCAACTTTATTTTCAGAGATTTCTGTTGTGAATATCTTGCTATGTATTTTTGAATCTTTCAACAACATTTTTCTTTCACTAGTTTGTTAACTACATAATTATAAGAGCAGTTGTATCAACACTTAAAGAAAGGAAAGATTTTTTTATGTAGATTTGGGCTCTGAGCCAGAAAAATGAATTTTAAAAAATCTCCTTTGTGAGTTGGGCTTATAATGGCGTGAGAACTTCTGATAATACAAAGATTCATGGTGTCCAAATCTAGCATGGAAAGCTGTTTCACACTGTTTTCAGACCCTTCTTCTCAAAGAATTATAAATCCCATCTAATTTTGAAGTAATATAAATGTAGGTCTCAATGTACTGCTCTGTCCCTTGTAGGTCAGTGGTCTTCATTTTTTCTTGATTATATGGCAATCATATAAATAAAAAAAAATTAACATTTATACTCCCCAATCATTACATATTTTTGGTAAATTATATTTTATATACTATATTAATATAGTACTTATATTATAAAACACAGATTTTAATAACTTAAATATATATTACATATTTAATATATAAATTATAAAATATTTTAAAAATCTATAAAAGATGTTTAAAAGGATGATATCAATAGCATTGTCAAATTATTGCATTTTATTTATTAATGATATAAGACCTTTTTTGGTATTTCACTAAATTATTTTCATATTAACAATCTGTTAGTAGGATATCATGCTTGAATATGCTTTACTATTTTTAAAAATCTTGGCTTAACGCTTTTTGATGTCATTTGGAAGTGTGGTTCTAAGGTCATTTTATTTCTCTGTTCTCTGTACTGGCTTTTATATCTGATGCCTTCCAAAGGTATATAAAACCAGAAGGAAGAAGTTTATCATTTGCTAAAAAATAATAGTCATTTTTCATTTTCAGTTACCAATTATAAAAAGTTTTTATTGAAATTCAGGCAGTAAATTTCCATCTTCTCTGATGTCATTCAGTTTTTCTTGCAAATTAATCAGAAGGTGTAGTGTTTTTGTATTTTTTACCTGACTCAAATCCCAGTGAAACTCTTTCCTAGGAAGATTTTTAACCACAGGAAAATTCTGTTTCCAAGTTTTTAAGGAAATGGAAGGGATTTTTTTTGGGTGGGGGGCACATTTCAGAATTATATCATTTTTAGGAACAATAACTTAGTTTTTAAATGTCTTGCTGATTGTAATAGCTTCTTACTATCACTATCTCAAAGTGTAATATATAATAAGAGTGAAGTTAATCATTCATGATAATGCATATAAATCCATATTGCAAATAGTCTTGATGATGTTGAATGTATGGGACCAACTTCTTGACAAATCTAAATAGGTCATCATTACACTGTGACTGATAAAGATCTTATCCTAGGAGTAGGGTGCCATTTTCTTGTTGTTCACTTGGACTCACATTATCAATATGTTTTTCAATCTAAAGTTTCTTTAAAGCGAGGCTGGTGACTTTGCATAATCTTGCCTCTCTTAAGTCCAATTCACTTGCAAGTCAAGATGTCACCTTACTGATATCATTGGCCCTCTGATAACAAAGGACAAAAACAACATAGTCTTTACAGGAAACTTCATAAGATATTCCCTGACTTCCCCCTTTTGCTTAGACAGTTTCCATGCCTACAATACATTATTTTGCTACTCCTGCCTCTCACAATCCCTGGTTTTTTTTTTTTTTCAAGTCTGAGTTGTCATACACTAAGGGAAGTCCTTGTTGATCCCCCTAGTTATTAGTGTTTTTTTCTTCCTCAAATTACTAAATATATATTTATTATTTTACATATTGCATTCCCAAAGTAGAATATATACTTCTTAAAGGCAGGAATTGTTTCCCTAACACTTAACTCAATGTCTTTCTTGCACAAAGTAGTTATTTAATAAATGCTTATTGGTTTGGATTGGAGAAATATGGACAAAAGATTAGAAGTAGATCCAAATATAGGTTCCTTTACCTCTCTCCTTCAGCATATGAAAATCTGAATTGGTTTAGGATTATATTACATTAGCCTTCTTAGTCACTTGGACTTAGAATTCTCTGAAGACAACCTCAAGATCTTCTTCAGTTCCCCTATTCTCTCTGTTCTAGATTCCCAGTCTAGCTTAGAAACCATTCTCATGTTCCTCCCTTCATGCTTAGTTTACATTTACCCTTTCTAGTTTAATTCAAATTCTTATGTTTTTATTTTTCTTTACCTTCATACCATTCTGCAACTTAAGTCCTTTTAAGTTTAGTTGTGGGAACAAAAATTAATTTAGCCTCAATCTTCTTATATTCCCCTATGTTTTGCACCCTAACTAGATGCTTGCCTTCTTTACCTCTGATTATGGCTCTCCCAGGACTGGACTGGCATAAAATTTTGCTGACAAATTCTTTAGATCATAATCAACTTTAAAGGGTAGGGATATCAAATGGACTAAAATTGAAATGAAAATTTTTGGGGGGAGTCGTTACTGTCGGAGCTGGAAAAAAGCATAGATCAACACTGTCAGGAGTCTTACTGATGATAAAATCATCAGAGCAGCAAACACAGAAAAATACCAAACTGCAAAATGACCAGGGTGATTAAAACCAGGGGCTGCTGTTTGCAGCCAGAGAAATCAATACTCATAAATGCAGAGGCCTGCATGCAGGGAAAGGAAATAAATAGCCCACACACCCACTGTGGACATCTGTTCAGAAAGAAGGAAGTTTACCTGCAAACTAGCCGATCCAACTGAGACTCATGTTATTGTTATGGATAGGGATGTGTGAGGGATCCGACTACATTCCTGGAATGTAACTACATGCCCTGTCTGTGGGCTAAAGGAGAAGCTTGGTTTTGGTGTATCCTGAGGAGAGTTTATCTCTACACTTTCTAATTTTTAATGTTCAGATTCATTTTCCTTTTTAATAGAAACTAACTGGGGTTTCTATCCATCAGATGTCAGCAGGTAATAAATGTATTCAATCTTTCCCTATGATAATATAGCTTCCTTGGGGAAAGAATTAACAGATTTTGCCCTTTCCTTCCCTTTTCACAGTGAAAAAAAAATGAGGCTAGGGGGAATATAACAGATAGATCTGGTAGGTCTTAAAGAGGGAGGTAAAATTTTACAATTTTGGGGAAAAATACCCAGAGGTCTTCAGAAATGAGCATCTCTACTTAAATGTGTCTTTTTTAAAATTTTTGCTTCAGAACATAGATCTTCCTTCTATTGATGAGGTGAGCATATTCTGTCATTAGAGGTCATTTCTTCTAAGGAAACAATAGAAATAGAAACTTATTGAAGGGAAAAACAAACAAACAAACAAACAAAACCACAATTTAAACTAGCTATCTTCTTTGGGGAGGAATTGAAAAGGGATAGATTACAGAAAAGCCTTGCATTGCAGGCTTTATTTTAAATATGAACATAACATCTTTTTTGTTTTGTTGGTTTACCTAAGACTTTAGGCAGAGGCTTCTGCCTTTTTAAAAATTTCTGTTTATAGCTTAATTGGAATCCTAAATGCACAATCCCTCCCTCTTCCCTTTATGTACTTACTAAGTTCAGAGCATGGTGCTAAGTGTTGGGGGTATAAAGAAAGGACAAAAAATGTCCTTGTCAAAAAGGCATTTACATACTAATTGGAAAGAAAAAAGACAATATGTTAGTAATTAAGTATATACAAGATTCATATAAAATAGATGGAGTAACCCTAGAAATAGAGGTTTTAATAGGGGTGTGTGTGTGTGTGTGTGTGTGTATGTGTGTGTAATAAGAAATAGGAAAATTTTCTGCAAAAGGTTGTTTTTGAGGTCAGCCTTGAAAAACTCAATGAAAATAACAGATGATGAGGGAAAACAATCTACATATGGGCAGAGCCCATGTAGAACATAGCTCCAACATAGTTTAGAGATGGGAGATGGAGTTTCAAGGTGAAGAACAGCAAGTGAACAATTATGATTAGATGATAGAATGCATAGAAGGCAGTAAATATAAGAAGACTGGAAAAGGAGGAAGGAATCAGATTGTGAAAAGCTTTAAATGTGAAATGAAGGACACTGAAGATAATATGAAGCTATTGGAGTTTATTGAGTAGAGGGGTTACAGTTCTTGATAAATGCTTAATTGATCGATTAAGTCACACAGTGAGATTGGATTGGAGAAAGACTTCAGTCAGAGAGATCAATTAGAAGATTATAGCAATGGTCTTTGCAAGAAGTGAAGAAGAATTGAAATAGGATAGTGGTTGTATAATTGGAGAGAAGGGAATCAATTAATATTATTTTTTAATTTTTAAATTGATTTTATTTTTAATTTATGTATAAAACAAGGATATGGGATCTAGTCTCACCCATTACAATTATAGACTGACAGTTGGCAGTCATTTAATCTTTTCTAACGTTCTTTAAGCCTAAAAATTACACATAAGGTGCCAATTGTGTCAGCAGGAGTAATATCATCTGGAAATTCCTAATATCAATAAAATCAAGGGCCTAATCCTTTCTCCTTGTTACATGTATACAACAATATATGTATTGTGAATAGCAAGAATTTTGTTTTGTCTATCCCAGATCCTTCTCCTATTGGTGAATTAGCTTCCCAGAGATTTCTCCCTAGCAAAGACAAAAACTTCCCAGTGTCATTCCCATTTATCCAATGGCTCATCAGAGATATCTAAATTGATCATGGCCTTTGGAATGTTATTTACTAATTTGATTTAATTAAGACCTGTGCTTACTTGATTAAAGTAAAAAGGTGAAGAATGTTATCACTTCTTTTGATGGGTGGAGTAATTTAATTTATTTACTTAATGAAATCCCCATATATGTATATATTGCAAAGATCAATGATTTCCTCAATATCTTTGTTGTAGATTACAAGTCCTTTTGTTGTCCCTTAATTCACTCTATGTAAGTCATTCCCTATTTTAGTTTATAAATTAGATTGTCCTGAATTGACATGGGAATTAGGTGTAAGTTGGTAGAAAGTTGATAATTGTTTGAATGGTTACAGAGTTTTTAACTTTTCTGGACCAGGTTGGTAGTTATTGAAGATATAATTTCTTCCACTTTACAGATTTTTTTGCTCAAAGAGCTTTGCATTTTACAGAAATTCATGCTTCAGGTAAGCAATTAAATGAAATGATCATCTAAACCCTTCCAACAGCAGTGCTACCATAAACATGATTTCTTCTAAACAAAAACAAATAACTAAAAAGCATAATTAAGACATAAATCAAATATCACTTAATATTTAGTTTTTGCTACTGGAAAATAGGTTTCTTTTGGTGTCATTAAATATTGCAATTTACATTATCATTAAATAATGACTATCATTAAAAGCACTATCATCTTTGGACTATATTCAAACATGAATAGGCCATCAGCATTCTACCTAAGAGGAGCAGCTGACTAAGTCAGCTTTTCTAGGCAGACAACATTGTAGCTTAGGAGATTTCTGTAATATATAAGATCTGCTTGAAGATTTCTGGTGAGAGAGAGAACTCATGATGGACCAAGTACTCCATTGTTAGACATTTCTAATGGTTAGTAAGATTTTTCTACATTGAATGGAAATCTACCTTCTTGTGACTTTCATTCATTTGTTTTTCTTTTAGGTTTTTTTTTGTTTTTTTTACTCTGTCTTAATCTGAATCTGTGATTTTATTTGTGTAGAAAGGTCTCCAGTGGGAAAATTTTCTCTCCTGGTGCAATTCTACATCTGCTATATGACTCATATTCTTAGAGTTACTTAGGATATTGAAAAGTTAAGTACCCAGTACCAGTGACCAGATATGAATTTAGCCTTCCCTGACTTTTGATATAATCTCCATATATAATTCTATAGTTGTTATATTATTATTATATACTTGTTATACAGTAGGAATTTTGCTAGCATTTCTATAGTTTTAAAGTTTATACATTATTTTATATATTTTATCTCATTTGATCCTCACAACAACTCTGTGAGATAGGTACTATTATCCTCATTCTGATAGATTAAGAACCTGAGGCTAGGAGAGGTAACATGACTTTTTCAGGGTCACAATTAGTGCTAAAATCTTTGTGCCTCAAGTCCAATTTTCTATTTACCAAACTACCTACGCTCATTATCCACAGAAGCCCTTAAAAGTCAACATAGATATAGTGCTTTACATACATTATCTCATGATGCTCTGTGAGTTTTTGTAACCAGATTATATATACATACACACATGCATATATATATATATATACACACATGAACATATATGTACACACATTATGTAAACAACCTACATATTGTATAACATTTATTACACAACATAGTACCCAATATCACACACACACACACACATATATATATATATATATATATATATATATATATATATACATACTACAGTTGAGAACACTGGGCCTGAAGGAGGCTATGTTCTTTGAGCAGTCATAGTTGGTTGGTGCTGGAGGTGGGGAATGAAACCTATTTTTTTTTTCTTACTCCCTATCCTGTATGTGCTTTCTACTATAACATGCTGGGAAATAGAAGAAATCCCAAAGTTAAGAATTACAAATGATTATTGCCTGAGCACCTTGAAGACACCTCAGCTTGAACCAGTTTATAAGAACTATAAGAGCTAGTTAAATTTAAATTAAACATTTACATCTCAGAAACCAGTTAATGCTAGAAATCAGAATTTGATTCATTGATTATATTGTTGATTGCATGTACTTAAGAAAGTTATAAAAATGTTAATTCAGATTAAATTTAAAAAATATATCATGTGGGGGCAATTAGATCACACAGTGGATAGAAGACTGGTCTTGGAATCAAGAGGACCCAAATTCAAATCCCATCTTAAACACTTACTGGTTGTGTTACTCTGGGCAAGTTACTTAACCTTAATTGCTTCTCTTCCCTCCCCACCCCCCCAAGTATATCATGTGGATATGTCTTATCCCCCAGTGAATTGTTAAACATTTACTTTATGTATTCCACTAGTGAATCTGGTACCTGAAAGAATCCCACCTACAACCCATCAACAATTAATCATCCAGCTTCTCTTTGAAAACCTCAAGTGAAAGGGTTACCCTCTACTTCATCCTAAAGCAACTCATTCTTTTTTTGGATAGCTCTTAAATGTTAAAAAGTTTTTCCTTGCATCAAATCTAGATGTCTCCTTGCTACTTCTACCCAGACTTCTAGCTCTGATTTCTGGGCACCAATCAGAATAAATCTAATCATACTTCTCTTTTGGCACATTTTAGTATCTGAAGAATTATTATGTAAAATCTTGGTCTTCTCTGAGCTAGATATCTCTATTTCCTTTAAATGTTTTTAATATGGCAAAAGTATGGGAAATATGTATATAACCTTTAGTATTTTTTTTAATTTTGTTTTTTTAATAACTTTTTTATTGACAGAACCCATGCCAGGGTAATTTTTTTACAACATTATCCCTTGCACTCACTTCTGTTCCGGTTTTTCCCCTCCCTCCCTCCATCCCCTGCCCCAGATGGCAAGCAGTCCTCTACATGTTAAATATAACCTTTAGTATTTATTACACAACTTGGTCATAGTCCTTTTTACTCCTGCTTGAGATCTTGTAATTTCAAAATCACTAATTTTCCATTCAATTTTGTTTTTGTTGCAAAAAAAGCTACCACTTTTAACTTTATGCGAAGCAAGATTCTTAAAGTGTCTTTGAAATTATTCTTTTTTAAAGTTTAAGATCTGTAACAAGTCAGTTGGTACCTTTTACTAAGGGTAGGGGAAACAGTTAAGAAAGTTGTGATTTATGAAATAATTATGCAAGTAAAAACAAACATCAAATGAAAAACATTGTTCTATAAACAAGTAAAACCATGAAGGAAAAAAAAAAAAAGCTTTGTGTTATTGGCAGGAATTAAAGCTCATCAAATTATAGACCTTGGACTTTTTTTTTTTTTTTTTTGATTTCCTCAAAGTATCTTAGATGATTAGCAATTGGAAAACTAAATGAACCGAATTCTGGAGAACCCAGTTGAGAATGTAGAGTGAGAGAATTGCAAAAGGGGGCAGGATCTTGCTGGGTTAAAAAGGGAGTTGGAATAGATAGAAATCTCTTTTGACAGATTGAAGAAGGAAATAGAGACATCACATCAGGAAATTAACTCCAGGAACAACTAACCCAACTTTGGTAATTAGTTTCAAGTTAGTTCCATATCAATGATGTTACAAATAGAAGAGTTGTTCCTGGATAGTTAAAATTCAGAAAACAAAGGCTTAAGATCTGTGGTTTTTTGAGCTTTGAGACAAGACTCTAGGCTTATCCTTGAACTGGGCTGCCTTGGCCTAGACAGGGCTGCAGCAACTGACTTATGAAACTTCAGGTTATCAGAGGAGCCCTTGAGGTTTGTGACTGGTGAATAGTCAATGGAGAAAAGTTAGAAGCTTTATATTAATAGTGTGCAGTGAAATAGCGAAACTAAGGTGCATAAACAACCTGGGGAAAGTAGTTCTGTGGATGAGGAGTTACAATGAAATAAACTTCATTGTAAGATGGTAAAGGTTTTTGCAGAGATTGAACAAAAGTTAAAGGATCCAATATCACTCTACAAATTTATTAGAAAGAGGAATAAATAGTTCATCACTTCAGTATCTCCTAGACTCTAATTTAAGTTGTAACCAGAAATAAAGATTCTCAAGTAAGTTTAATCTTTGTTTCTCAAAAGTAGAAGAAATTATTCACACATATATGAGCAGTACTGTCTCACCCCCCCCCCCATTCTTTTTTATTATTATTTTCAAGCTACATTTTGGGGAGAAAGGAAAATCAATTAAACAAGAATTAAGAGATTTTCATTATAGAATGAGGGAACAAAGGAATTTTTTTTTTTTTTTTTTTTTGTAATTGGTATAGCTGCTTAAGTGGAGAAGGTGCAGACTTTAGGCAAGAAATTAGATCCAGGAGAATAATAGATTTGGGAGAGGAGATGGGAGGAGAGGGAGAAAATCTAAATTCAAGCTCTAAGGTGGCTATAACAGAAGCTCCAACCAATCAATAGACTTGGAGACAGGAGCATTGGTTTTCATGGAAGAGACCAATTTCCTGGGATCTTAGTGATAATGGAGGGCTGTAGCATTCTGCATGCAAAGAAAAAGGTTCAGGCTCAGCCTAGTACCTGGGCAAAGCTGGAGTATGTCGATCCACCCTAATCAGTCAGTTTTTGATCTGATTCTGACTAAGTGATAATAAAAGGCTATGACTTGGTTATACTGAGTCAAGGCAAAAAAGCAAAAAACTCTAGATAGTAGGCTTTTAAGGAGTGTATATAAGAGATAGAGGTCTTGATGGGATTATCCATATTTATGAGTCAAACTCCTTTTGGCTCCAGTGACATGGTAGAAGAAGGTATTATAAATCTATGCTGCAAGTTCTTTTGTTCTTAGAAAATGAAATACATTTATATTTAATTTCTTTAATTTAAATTTAAATATTTGAAAACTTTAAAAACATATACATGATTTCATGATATTATTCCTTTTGTCTTTCCTACAGCTGGAGAAATTATAATCTATCACTACAGAGGAACAGAGCAATGGAAAACTGCTAAATCTTAGTGTAATTTATGGAAGGGAGGAGAAAAACATAGTATAGCTGGAAGGTGGAAATTAAGGATTGAAATTCCCTGGACCATACATTTTAGACTGGAAACATCAAACCTCAAATTTTATAAAAATAATTTTTCTTTTTCCTTTACCAGAAATAGGTAGGTTGAACAATATAATTAATACTATTTTGTAGTGAGTAGGGCTGTTATTGTGATTTAAAAAAAAATAAAACATCTAATATCCTCTTTCTGAGATATTTAAAAAAAATAGAATGGAAAACAAAAAAGGTCTTAAAGTGAGAACTGGGAGTGATCCAGACTTACTGAAGGGCAGGCATGAAAGATGATGTCGGTTGTTTCTGTATTAGGTATAGTGAAAAGAAAGAACATATAATTCAATTACCTTGAAAAGAATTGTGCAACTAAGTTTAGGGGGAAAAAAAAGATGTGAAATCCCATGGCAAACTACTCATATATAGAACAAAGATCATATCCTTCTGGCAAGTCTAGAAATGAGCCAATTTCAAAATTTAAGAAATTGACAGAGAGTGGATGCACACCATAAATAAATGACTATATTTGCAGGGTTGTTGGTGACATTGCCTCATTATATCACCTTAAGGAAGTCACTTAATCTTTTTTTTTTGTCAGAGATTTCCCATCTGCAAAATGAGGAACACAATACTTGTGCTTAAAAAGCCACAAAAGACTGAAAGACCATTAGTCAGTCCTCCTATTATCCAGATTTAAAGTCTTAAGTGGATTTAACTAGATCTATTGAAATGATTGCCTTTACCCAACAAATATAAAGTAATTAAATTATCTTAGAATGACAAAATACTACTTTTTGGCTAAATTTCCCCAGAAGGATCTCTCATTGGTGTATGTAAAGTCATTACTTTACCACAGAAGCTCATGCTTTCTTCTTTTACTTCTTTTAAATTTTCCCTATTCTTTCTCCACTGAGATAAAAATTATAGTTGTTTGAAATTCCAGGAGGAGAACAAATATTTAAGTGAGTACAAGCTGGTTTTGAAAATTGCTTTTTTTTATGCTCATGATTATTCCATGATGTCATGAATGTTTCCTTCAGTGATCCTGATTAAAACCCATTCATGCCTTTTCTTGTGTAATTCATACTCATTTTATCCATGAAATCCTCTATGAAGGTTCTACTTAATATGCTTCAGACCTTGCTTGATGTCTTTTAATATTTTAGGGCTATCAATATAACATTTGAGCTCCCCATTTATCTACATATTTCTCATTAAATGACCACCCCACTTCCTTTTCTGATCTTATACTTGAAAACATTTTTACATCCCTTATTGCATTCAGTTTCTTGATGGTAATATGTCATAGTCAACCCATTTGGTGTTGAATATTAAAATACCCACTGTATACCTCTCCATTTTCCTTTGAGTCAGCCACAATTTCAGTGTTTAAGAGACTGTGATATCTCATACTTCTCAGTAATAGAGTAAAGGATTCCCTCAGGAAGAGAAAAGATTGATTTTAAAAGGGTAAAGCAAAGAATTTTTTTTATGAAGAAGGAGCTAGTTAGATTTCTTAAAAGTACAGCCCAATTCCCTAAATGTAATACAGTCTGCAATCTTCTCTATAGGTTAGTTGAATGTAGTCTAGTTAATTGGCCATCTTCTGAGTCTGTCCAATATATATACACAGATGGAGTGACTCAGAAAGCTGTTACTCCCATTGCTTGGGAAGCAAACATTTCTCATCTATTTGCTTTGTACTAAACTTTTGGAAGGATCTCTTGACTAGTGATGAATCTCATCTGAGAAGTGAATAGAGCATTGGGCTTGGAATTAGGAAGTCCATGAATTTAAATCTGGTCTTAGACACTTACTAATTGTATAACCATATATAAACCACTTTATGCTATTTGTTTCAGTTCTTCGTTTGTAAAAAGAGCTGGAGAAGAAAAGGCAAAAAAAGGCAAATCAAAGCAATATATTTGCTTAGAAAATCCCAATGGGTCATGAAGAGTTGGACACAGCTGAAACAATTCAGCCACAAAAATTAATCTCATTGAGAAGTTTCTGTAATATTCTGGGTTTTGATATAGCCAGCATTTCATGTGTGAATAGCATTAATTGGAGGAATTGAAATCTCCCTTCTACTTGTATTCTTCCTGGAACATCTGTTCCATGAGAAAGGTAAACACTTCCAATTAACCATACTTGTTTAATACTGCTCTTGATATTCATTATCAAAGGATCTTTGAACCAATGATCTCCACGGTTACAACTTTCAAGGAATTTTATTAAGATCATAATATGTGCATGGGAAACATCTTGTTGGAGGAGAGCCTTCAAGGTTATGCTTTACTTAGAAACATTTTAATTTTTATAAACAAATTGTAAACCAGGAAGATTTTGCATCATCTATATCATTCAATCAGTTCTGGAACTTTGGAAATGTGATATGCTAAGGGTCATAGTTAGGAAATTTGTCATTCACAAAAATATGCATTTGGCAAGCAGAAAAAATATTTCCAAATTATCTAATTTAAAAAGAATTCAGATAAGAGGTGTGGAGAAACACACAGGCTTTTTTGGGGAAGAGACCTTGAGGGCATTTCTTCATATTGAAAAGACAGAAATCTCTGGAAGACTATTCCTCAAGGATAAAAGACTTGGTCTTTTGTGATAAAAGTCACAAAGCCATAGTTGAAATGGTCACCACAGTTCAGGATCATTATGGGAGACTTAGAAAAAGAAGAGAAGGCATGTCTTTGGGAGAAAAATGCAGGAGTAAAACCATTTAGTACCTTTTATGTAGCTAATCCTTCTTAATGGCTCAATCTTCAACTGAAGATATATAAGAAATATCAATATTCTCTCAATTGTGATACCTTAGTTCAAAGTTCTGGTTACATTATCTTAGTAATGATTCTGAATCTGTTGTAAATATTGTTGTTCAGTAATTTTTTTTGTGGTCCCATTTGGGTTTTCTTGGCAAACATACCAGAGTATTTTGCCATTTTCTTCTCCAGTTCATTTTACAGATGAGGAAACTGAGTAAAACAGAATATGTAAATTTAAATTTAAGTATTTAAGGCTAAGGACTAGTGTCTAAGGCCAGATTTGAACTCAGAGAAAGAAGTCTTCCTGATGCCAGGATCAGTATGTTGCTGCTCTCTATTGTAGATAAACATTTATAACAGATTGCCTAATCCCTTTCCTTTCCATATGGATTTTATAGAGATAAAAATGTAGCTATATGATATGATGATGTTTTTTGTTTTTAGATTATCTTTTTAAAAAGTGATATTATCTGTGATCTTTTTTATTCTTTTGAAATATTTGTCTCTTGATAATTGATTCCTGCATGTTTAAAAGTGGTGCCTTTAGCCTGTTTTCTTTTTTGTACAACTTATTATCAAAGACCTTTTATGTCATGAAGGGAGTAGGATTTTCTCTCTCTCTCTCTCTCTCTCTCTCTTTGGCTTATAACTTCTGTCTAGGAGGCCAGGACCATATATGCTGACACTATGCACTATATGGAGAATGATCATTTGTAGAATTGTAGTTCACAACATAAAAAATATATATATATATATATTTAAAGGAGGGAAACAAAATAAATATTTTTGATTAAATATTAACTGAAGTATACCCTATAAGTATATCCTCAGAGTTCCTTATAGTCTTGAATACAGGCATTGTTCAAACAGAAGTCATTCTCCACGTCTTACTTGTTGCCTCAAAGGGAAGAGTTGTAATATTTCTCTATTCTCTCTTCTCACCTCTTTCCTCATTCTACCACCTTAATATATATATATATATATATATATATATATATATATAATTTTTTTTATTTGTGTAGGATATATTATATTACTTTCTTGAGCTAGACTCTGTCAGTCTTCTGAAGAGTTCTTTAATTCTATGATGCCATATTACTGACATTATTTTGTTTAGGGCAACCTCAACAAAAACCAAAACCCACCAAAACAAACAAACAAACAAACAAAAAAAAACAAATTCTATTTTGTTTGTCCTCTGTTAGCCTCTTACTAATACCACCTTTCACTTTTTTTCCTAGGATGTTTCAATCCCCTCATTACCAGCCTCTTACATGACCATTTATATCTTTTGAGATGAGGGATACTAGTCCTTGTTTACCTTATTTACTAAAATGGAAAAGTAAGGGGTCAAATATTCTAATTTGTTATTATATGTGTGTGTATGAAAATACACACATGTATATGGTTAGATTTTAGTTACTCTTTCCAACTTATATTCCAAGTGATATTTCCACTTCCTTATATAGCACATCAAGTAGGGTGGTAGTAGATTCCAAGTAAAATTGCTTTGTTTCACTCTCATCAGGGATAGCAATTGATTGTTATATAAATGGTCCCAGAAATGTTTCATTTAAGATCTGCTTTTTTTCATTCTTCTAGTTTCACTCATAAATATTTAAGATATCTGACATTTTTTGTCTTATTCCAAACTTTCTGCAGGCTTGTTTTTCCCTTTACTAATATTTGAGTGTGTTTATGTGTGTATGTATTTATTTATGACTACTTTAATGTTTTGTGCAAGATACTGTACTTAAAATGAGCATCTTGTGTCTTTTTCTAGTAGCAATCATGTGTTTGTTGGCTGAGGTAGTTTTGGATCTCATTTTATCTTCTGGTGATTATTTTATATCAACTAGCCTTCTTTAAAAAAAAAGATTAGACACGGAGCCAAATACCTAGATCTTCATACCATTCTTATTTTCAGTCAATAATTTGTTTAAATAGATTGGGCTATATTTCTTATAATTGAATAGTGTCTTTTAATAGTGTCTGTTAATGTCTAGTCTTTGTCTCTCTGTCTTTTTCCTTATTGCTTGGTGTTCATCACATCCATCACCTTCCAAATTTCTTCTTGAAGAAAGGATTTATGTCATAAATTCTATTCTGATATCCTGAAGCAAAAATGATAGAAGAATCTAGCTAGCAACATATTTGCAACGCTAATACAAACTACATTAGACACATTGCAAAGTGTTTTTTTTTCCTTGAAAGTGTACATAAAGAAAATATAAATGTTAAATAGGGGGAGGCATGGAGTTTAATTAGCTTCTAAGTTTGTTACTCTCTTTCTAATTCCTTAGACAAGATTAGAAAACCTCAAAATAATTCTAATGCTGATGATACAAAAAATTATTAGATCACAGAAGCAGATATTCTGTCAGACTGTGGTAATTATAAACTTTAAGGACCATAGGTTTTGAAATTATGAGAAAATATAAAATAATAATTATTTAAGCAAAAATTTGAGGAAACTAAAAAACTATCAGTGCAACAATAATAGCATCAAAACTAAATGGACCAAAGAAAGCACTATACTTGAGAGACTTGGTGGAAGAAATCAGAACCATGTGGGAAGGAAAAAGTAGATATCATCCTTATCATCCTGGCTACTACAAGGAAATAAATAAGCATTTATTATTTATTAAGAAATAAGCATTTATTATTTATTAAGTACTTATTATGTGCAAAGCACTGTTCTAAGTGCTTTACAAATATTTTATCCTCACAACAAGGCTTGGAAGTAGATGTTAGTTTTAGCTCTATTTAGCTCATTAGACTCATCAATGTGTAATATTCTTAAGACCCAAGTGAGTTTGGCAAATTATAGAGAAAAGCATAATCATTAAAACATTTTCAATAAAAATGCCCCCTAGAAAATGATTTTTTTGGTATATGCATTATTTTGGGAGGATTTCTAAATGGAATTTAAATTCTATTGAGATAGATGCTCTTGTTTGAGAATGTCTTTGCCTGAACCCAAATTTTGTAATTGATGAATCTCTTAAATAAGATCTTCTGAAAGCAGTTTAGTCTAATTACTCATCCAAATGGGGAGGGAGGGGGGAGAGAAATGGTGTGCACAGGAAGCCCCTTGTCTACACTGATTTGTAGTTGAGTTCATCAGCATAAGTCCTTTGAATTGTATCAGTGTGGAAATCTTATATCTATCAGCACTTATGTTTTATACATATTAGACTTAGATCATGAGATCAGCATTAGTTCTTAATACTTGAACTGATTGTGTAGGTTAACTACTAAACTGGAAGAAAAGAGAAAACTTAATTGCATTTGGGAAATGTTACCAAACTTTACTATTCCTAAGTTTTTACCTGAAACAAAGTCCCATTTTTTTAAAACACCAATATTCTTCTAATTATATGTTATTCCTCAGTCTCTGAGGAATCAGAAAATATGCATCATCCAAAGAATCATGGAAAGACATATGGCAGACATAAATAGACTGCAGCATTTTCAAAAATTTTATAGCTGTATAGAAATTACATGCTATTGGATAATACTCCCCAAATTCTCCCTAGTCACAATAAATAATAATTAAGCAAAGTCAACATTCACAACTATCATTTTTTTCAAATATTTATTTTTTCAATTACATATGAAAAAAATTTTTTTATGTTGAAATACATGTTAGATCCAAATCAGATCAAAAAGGAAGAAAAAGAAAAACTGAGAAAGAAAACAAAATGCAAGCAAACAACAATAGAGTGAGAATGCTATGTTGTGTTCTGCATTCTGTTCCCATGGCTCTCTCTCTGTGTATAGATGGTTCTCTTCATCACTGCACAAGTAGAACTGGCTTGAATCATCTCATTGTTGAAGGAAGCCATGTCCATCAGAAGTGACCATTGTATAGTCTTGCTGTTGCTGTGTTTAATGATCTCCTGATTCTGCTCATTTCACTTAGCATCAGTTCATGCAAGTCTCTCTAAGCCTCTCTGAAATTATCCTGCTGGTCGTTTGTTACAGAACAATAGTATTCCATAACATTCATGTACCATAATTTATTCAGCCATTCTCTAATTGATGGGCATCTACTCAGTTTCTAGTTTCTTGCTACTACCAAAAGGGCTGCCACAAACATTTTTGCACATGTGGGTCCCCTTCCTTCCTTTAGGATCTCTTTGGGATATAATCCCAGTAGAAACACTGCTGGATCAAAGCGTAAACATAGTTTGATAACTTTTTAAGCATAGTTCCAAACTGCTCTCCAGAATGGTTGGATCTATTCACAGTTCCACCAACAATGTATCAGTGTCCCAGTTTTCCCACATCCCCTCTAACATTCATCATTATCTTCTCCTATCATCTTAGCTAATTTGACAAGTGCATTGTGGTATCTCAGAGTTGTATTAATTTGCATTTCTCTGATCAATAGTGATTTGGAGCACCTTTTCATGTGGCTACAAATAGTTTCAATTTCTTCATCTGAAAATGTTCTGTTCATATCTTTGACCATTTATCAATTGGACAATGGCTTGAATTATTATAAATTTGAGTCAGTTCTCTATATATTTTAGAAATGAGGCCTCTATCAGATCCTTTGGATGTAAAAATGTTTTCCCAGTTTATTACTTCCCTTCTAATCTTGTCTGCATTAGTTTTGTTTGTACAAAAACTTTTTAACTTAATATCATCAAAATTATCTATTTTATGATCAATAATAACCTCTAGTTCTTTGGTCACAAATTCCTTTCTCCTCCACAAATCTGAGAGGTAAATTATCCTATGTTCTTCTAATTTTTTGATAATCTCCTTGTTTAAGTCTAGATCATGAACCCATTTCGATCTGATCTTGGTATATGGTGTTAAATGTGGATCTATGCCTACTTTCTGCCATACTAGTTTCCAATTTTCCCTGCAGTTTTTGTCAAATAATGAAGCCTTATCCCAAAAGCTGGGATCTTTGGGTTTGTCAAATATTATATTGCTATAGTCATTAACAATTTTGTTTGGTGAACCTACTCTATTCCACTGATCAACTTCTCTATTTCTTAGCCAGTACCAAATGTTTTGATGACTGCTGCTTTATAATATAGTTTTAGATCTGGTACAGGTAGGCCACCTTCATTTGTTTTTCTCTTTATTAATTCCTTTGAAATTCCTGACCTTTTGTTCTTCCAGATGAATTTTGTTGTTATTTTTTCTAGGTCAGTAAAATAATTTCTTGGGAGTTTGATTGGTATAGCTCTAAAAAAAATGAATTAGTTTAGGGAGTATTGTTATCTTTATTATATTTGCTCGACCTATCCACAAGCACTTGATATTTTTCCAGTTACTTAAATCTGGCTTTATTTGTGTGGAAAGTGTTTTGTAGTTTTGCTTATATAATTCCTGACTTTCCCTTGTAAGATAGATTCCCATATATTTTATACTATTGACAGTTATTTTAAATGGAATTTCTCCTTGTATCTCTTGTTGGATTTTGTTAGTGATATATAAGAACACTGATAATTTATGTGGATTTATTTTGTATCCTGCAATTTTGCCAAGTTGCCAAGTTGGCCAAGGCTAGCTTGGCCAAAAGCCAAAGGTAGCAATTTCTAATACAATATTGAATAGCAATGGTGATAATGAGCAAACCTTGTTTGCTCAAACAAGGTTGAATCAACCTTGTTTCACCCCTGATCTTATTGGGAATGGTTCTAGTTTATCCCCATTACATATGATGATTGCTGATGACAACCATCATTTTTTAAAGATAGAAGCTTGTTTATTTACGTCTTACCATCATCTTGAAAAGCAAAATAATTTGGGTACACATCTGAATTGATTCACAACCATCAAATTTGACAGCACTTTCACATTTCCACTTGACCTCAAAATGATCATTATCTTTAATTTGAAATGCAGAATGTTGTTAGTGAAAATTTACATCTGAGAAGCAACATAAGCAGCATTGTTAAATAATTATTATCAACAAAAAGGAGATAGACCAGTTATGCATGGAGCAAGAGTAAAGAATTAAAAAAATATGGAAGAATTTCTCTAACATACATAGAAACAGATGGATAAGAATCACAGGTTGGGAAAAAATAGATAGTTGCATTGTGATTTGTGCCCCTGGAGAAAGTACTAATATTGATGAGATCACATATCCATTGAAATAAATTATTTTATATGTTACCTGAGAAGCAGTATGATAAGTAGATAGTATGTTGGACTGGAGTTGGGAAGTCCTAGACGCAAACCCTGCCTCTAGCATTTGATAATTGTGTGACCATAGAAATTTCACTTAACATCTCTGAGCTCCAGAAACCTCTCAAAACATATGTTATTTTTCTTTCATAGTTATATTTTAATACATATAAAATGAATTTATATCCTCTTCTTTCCTCTGTTGCTTCTCTATTACCAGTTACATAAGAGTAAATATTTAAGAATATGTATATACAAGTATTTCCTTTCCTGATCTGCCCTACTACAAGTAACCTACCTACCTTATATTTAACTATATTGTATTTATTTTGTAGTTATCCTGAATATTATTTATTCTCTATAAATCTCTTTCTGGTCTCTGTTTAGCTTTTTCTCTCTGTATCTACTTCTCTGTATCTCTCTCTGCCTCTGTTTCACGATCTTTCTGTCTCTGTCTCTCTCTCACTTCTGTGATCATATTGTTTCTCCCAAGAGAATGTAAACTCCTTGAAAGCCTGGATTGTTTCATGTTTGCAGTGCCTAACACATCATAGATGCTTAAAAAATTGCTTGTTGATTGATGAATCTGTATGTGTATGATAATGAAATATAGCTTATGAATTTTTTATGTATTAAAAACTGTTGTGGCTGGATGATTGCTCTTTTTCTGCCATGCTTTCTAGTTTGTGCTTTTGACATCTGCTTTTTCCTGGATACTCTTTCCTGAGCACTCCTTCAGTGGGGGCACCATGAACTTAAATGATAAGAGGAGGGTTTTCTTCTTCTATTCTCTCTTCTCTCTTGGCTCTGAGAATTGTCTTTCTCAGTTTTCTGTACTTAAGACTAATTCCCACCTGACCAGAATTTAAGCCCTGGTAATCTAGGAGTCAGGATTGTAGTTGGAATGGGATAGCCAGTAAGGGAAACCCACAGAATCCAGGGTGCCTACAAGTCTATCCTGGAGGAGTTTGGGATTTGGAACAATGACTATAGGAACTGAGCTAAACTGTGAACTTAATCTCCACCCCAGTGTCTGAGTTGGTAGTTATGATGGAGGGAAGAATTATGCTTCACATATATTGAGTAGTAAGCTACATATTTTGAAATAAATATTCTTTTATAAAACCTAACCTGATTCTCAATGACCAAATAGATCTGGGGTACAGGGGACCCACTATAATTGTATTATGCCATAGTTCTCCTTTATTATTCTGCCTCAGTTTCCCTAATTGTCCTGCCTTAGTTTCCTTAATTGTTCTGCCTCAATCCTCTTAGTTGCAAACCCCCTCTCTGGTTCATTAAAGACTGGTATGACTCAGAGGTTATAAATTGTCAATATGTAAACTCAAAAAGGGGGAGTCCAGACTTTTTGTCTCTAGCCAGACACTATCTTACATTGCAGTTTTTTAGAATTTTTGGTCCTATCCCCCAACCTGTCAGAACTGGATGGTCCCTGCCTAGAGATTCCTGCTCACCAGAGTTTGGACTCCACCCCCCTGCCTTTGTTTAGCTACTGTGTATAAATATGTCATGGAGAACTCACATTCTCTGCTGAATGCTGGATTCTTGGAGACAATAGTCTCATTAAGCCCTGGGGACCAAACCATGGATCCATTTGGTCCCAGTAAATCTCTCCCTTTCAAATAAAATATTAAAAACTCTCTAATCTCTCTATCTTGCCTCAGTTTCTCTGGCATTACAATTGGAGTAACACCACTGTTGGGGACTGGAACCATTTGCAGAATGCCTAAACACTGAGAAAAGAGTAGTTCTCTACAAGTTAGCACCATGACCCTTGGTTACCATAAATAGAAATATTTTGATTGCTATGGAGAAGTTCACTTGAAAATTATACTTTACAGGGATGTATAAATAGATGATAAGGTTGACACAGACATTGACAGAGCTAGTTTAGTGTTTGGGAGGCTCTGATGAAAAGTGTGGGAGAGAATTGCCTATCAAACTGAAAAGTCTACAGAGCCATTGTGCTGACCTCATTGTTTTATGCCTCTGAAACTTGGCCATGGTAGGCATCGGAATATTTAAATTATCTTAGGGAGATTCTGAAGATCACCTGACAGGATAAGATATCAGACAATGAAATTCTTTTTCAAGCTGAACCACCAAGCATTCAAGACTTAAATGTAGAGAATCTAACTCCAATGAACTGGCCACAGTTTTGGAATGTCCAATGGACCTTTGCCTAAGACACTATTTTGTGGAGAATTTACATAAAGCAAGTAATCATATGGAGGTCAGAAGAAGCAGTAGAAGGACTCTCAAGGTCACTGAAAAATTTTGAAATCAATTCATGGGAGATCAATTCAAATCAAGACATGGGAGACAAATCAAATCATTTCATGGGAAATCAATTCAAATCAAGACATAGGAGACACTGGCACAAGACAATGGCATGCTTGCATCAAACAAGGTGCTGTACTTTGTCAGCCGAGAAGAATCTCATTAACTCAAAAGAAATATGAAATGCACAAATATGAAATGCACATATCTCCACTTCAAATGTTCAAAAGGACAATTTGCATCTTACCTATAGTAAAACCTTCCAAGCTTATATTAGTCTGATCAACCACTGTTGAACAATCTTGTATCTTGACCCTTAACAATAATATCATTTTCATTCTCTTTTGAGAATGAAACTGAACAACAGATGCCTCTAACTCTCTTAAGGGTTCCAAAGAACCCTGGGGAAAGGGTAAAATCTAACCTGCTCTGCCTTCCAGTAGAGAGGGTCAAAGTAATCAGTACTGTATTTGTAGGATATTTCATTGCTCTCCTCTTTGGGCAATGTGCCTATGTATTCTCTGTATCTCCTCTTTGTCTTGCTATTCCTAGAAACCTGAGTAAGTCATAAAGTACCAAGTCACAAATCTCTGTGAAAGATCCCATCAGAAAATAATTAGTCAAAGCCCTAATTGCTCTTCACTACCTCCCTACTCATTGATATTTTCTCACTTCTATCTCTAATAAAATTTCCAGAAGTTCCTGCTTCTCAGAAAACAGCTTCTACCTTCTGCCATTCTCCAGGGTTATTTCTTTCTTTCCCCAAGATAAGGTCCCGCAGAGCTCTTACCTCTTCCTTTTATAATTTCATGTGAAAATCCAACCTTAAAGGATATAGTGATGAAATCCCTACAGACAAGGTCACATTTTTCAGCTGTATTTTTCTACTTTGTAAAAGATGTGTCTTATTGGTGTCAGTAGGAAAAAAAAGCCCCCAGGGGAATATTGTTTTTCCACTTTTACACATTTTTTTTTTCTTTTAGAGAGCCTGTGATTATGAATAATTTGAGTAATAGTTTCAACTACCACCATCTACTAATAATTAATTTAATGGAATCTTCTATATACCAAAATGGTTGGGAATCTAGGGACCCAAAATCTATTTTAGACATATGACTAGGAAGCCTGTCTTCTAGGGCATAGTTCTGATACATCAAAGATCTACTGACTGATCCATTGTCTAAAATTAAATCTTGTTTCAGTCTATAACCATAAGGTCCTTGTTTAGTTATCACCTGTTCTAAGTCTTGTTGGTTGTTAAAATAGAATTTTGGAGAAAGATTGTACATTTTTCTAAGGAAGAAATCAAATAGCATTTATAATTTTAAAAATGGGGATAAATGTCTATTTTTAATATACTTTGAATTAGAAAATAAAGAAAAACTTTTTTTGCATTAAATAAAAACATGATTTAATTTAAAAAAAATCATAGGCTTTTAGTGAAACTTTAACCATAGAAATTACAATTCTTATATATAAAATATGTACTTATAGTAATTGTGTGTGTGTGTGTGTGTTTGTATGTGTGCATGGGAAAGGACAGTGGTACTTATCTAGTTATGTGGGAAGAATTGATTTCATTTATTTGACTTTTAAAATCTAAAATTAATAACAAAAAGAACTCAGTGTATTTCCCAAAGATGAATGTTAATAAAAAGTATTAAGGACAGAAGTGCTAATATTCCTAATTAAGCTTGACAATATAACATATACTTTCTTTGTCTTATGTGTTGCAAGTGTTCAGTAATGTATTTTATGTGTATTAAGTTAACATTCCTAAAAGAGCAAAGGAGATTACTAGCTGAATGATAGAATCTTCAATGTTTTTACTAAATCAAAAGAAGAAAGTTTTATTGTCTTTATTTTTGACTGATTACATTTTATTGAATACAAAATAGCCATCTATCACCCATAAGAATTATGAGAACTCTGATTTTGTATTTTAGAAATCCAGGACTTCAATGATAGGAGAACTCCTTCCATTCACTGGTGTTAATCATAGCCCCTTTACACCTTTAGTCTTCCTGAGTTTTTGTGGCTAAAAATTTGATCACCAGGTGGTGATGAGCTTCTCTGCATTTATACTGGTTTCTTAAATGCCTAATATTCCTTACATTGTGAACTCTAAATCTATGACACCATAGCCCATATTAGAAGCCTTCTAGTGTAGTAGGACTTGGTAAAATGAATATTCTTCTATCATAATCTAGGTCCTTTGCAATATACCATAGTAAAAAAAAAGTACTAAATTTGGTATCAGATGTCCTGGGATAAAATTCCAGATCTGCTCTTTTGTCTCTACTGTGAGTTTAAGCAAATCTCTTAACTTCTTTGTACCTCAAGTTTCCTCATCTGTAGAATGGGAAAAAAAAGGACTTGAAAATTCCTTCTAATTCTAAATATTAGGAACCTCTGAGAACCCAGTGTCACTTCAAACACATCAGAGGGGAGGGAGGAAAACCTTTATTGGAAGATTGTAAGGATGAAATGAGATTATTAGGAGGATGCTTGATAATACTTAACAACTCTCAAATCTTTTCCAGCTCTAAATCCTATGACCCAAAGTACTGGTGCTGTATGATGGAAAGCATATGCTGCTTCTAATATGCTAAGTTCTGGGAGTTTTATCTGCAACAAATGGAAGGAGAGGAATTAATACACTAAGTTACTAGTTCTTTGATGGATCCTCAGTTTGATTGATCTAGAAACTCTTTCCACAAATACAAACCTTCCAAGTCCTCTTTTTCTGTGCGATTCTGATGGATGTTCTTCATAAAATCCTTCCAAATGATGAGAATTTCATGATTTAATAAGCTTTATTTCTCCCTTTTATCAGTTAAGGGAGGAAGTGGGATTCTCAAAGATACCAATATTAAGGAGAATTTTCCTACTTCTAATGTGTAAAGGTCACCACATATTATTTACTTTATATTGCAATCTAGGGTGTGATAGGATGGACCTGTGAAGATTCATCTCTCAGCAAGAGCTACTAAGACACTCAATTGAAGGGAGGATTGCTGTTCCCCCTACTTCAGGATTAAGCCTAAAATGTGAAACATCATGACATTCTAACCAATAGGTATTTTTCCCTGAAGTAAAAAAAGGAATAGGATTGATTAGAAAGCATTCTTCAAAACACAAAGTAGAGGAAATTGAGCTGCTTAGTCATTTTTTTCTGCATATGTAAAGTGGCTTATTCTGTTTAGATGGAAATTTGGCAGATTCTAATGGAATTTCATTTACTGATTTAGAATTTATTGCATAAATGCTTCATAAGGCAGGCATGGAATTATAGAAACCTGACAGGATAATTTATTGCTAGGAGAACTTTAGAAGAAGAGAAAGGTTTTTAAAGAAATGTTCAAAAGGTCTCAGTTAGTAGAATGTGAGATGCAGTAGTTGCATAAATAACCAATTCTATATGGGAATCTAGGACTGAGGCCATATTCTTCAAGGCAAATTAATTCTTGTGATATGTAAAGTGAATGTGTGTCTCTCTCTTTTTCTTTTTTTCCCCCATAGTAATTTCTTCCTTAGCAGGAAATATATACATTCTGCCTAACAGAGCAACCACCTTTCTATTTTCAACTACCCTTTTCAAACTGTTTTACTCCAGTTCTAGGTATAAATGAAAACGAGCTCATTTGTCTGTTTTCTCTGGGGAAAACACAGAATGAGCTCACAGAATGGTGAAAATATTCCTTGCCCTTAGGTTTAGAGTCCCAGGAAGTAGGGCTGATTTTACAGGTTTTCAAAAGAACCCCTACCACTTTAATTAGTCAGTCAATAAACATTTATTAAATCCTTAATTATCCCAGATATTGTGCTAAGCTCTAGAAATACAAAAAAGTCCCATTAGCTCTCAAGATCTAATGGGGGAAACAACATATAAATAACTATGTAGAAATAAGCTATATACAGGATATTAGAAACAGTCAACAGAAGGAAGGTCATAGGGGTCCTCAAACTTTTTAAATAGGGGGTCAGTTCACTGTCCCTCAGACTGTTGGAGGGCCAGACTATAGAAAAAACAAAAACTTTGTTTTATGGGCCTTTAAATAAAGAAACTTCATAGCCCGGGGTAAAGGGGATAAACGTCCTTAGCTGCCACATCTGGCCCACAGGCTGTAGTTTGAGGATCTCTGCCTGGGAAAGGGGGATTGGAAAAGGTTTCCTGTAGAAAATGGGACTTTACCTGGAACTTGAAGAAAACTAAGGAAACTAGGATCTAAAGATGAGGAGGAAGATCTTTCCAAGAATGGGAAATTGTCAGTGAAAATGCTCTGAGCCGAGATATATCTTGTCCTGTTTAAGGAACGACCAGTGTTATGGAAAAAGAATATATTCAGGAGTATTATGGATAAGAACCCTGGAAAGAAAGCAGGGACTGGCAGATTGATGAGGGCTTCAAATATCAAAGAGGATTTTATATTTGATTGGGCTACTGGAGTTTATTGAGTAGAGGGTCACTATCATCAGATCTGTACTTTAAGAAGTTCATTTTGAAGCTAAGCAGAGGATGAATTGTACAGAGATAATTGAGGCAAGGAGATCAGATTATTGTATTCGTCCAAGCATGAGGTGACTGGTATGAGTGTCTTATGAGAGAAAGGGACCTTTGTGAGAGATTATAGGAAGGTAGACTGGCAGTCCTTCGCAACATATTGGATGTGGGGGTGGTGTTGAGAATGACAGCCAGGTTGGGACCCTGATGATGCTTTTAACAGCAGTAGGGAATATAGGAGGAGAAAGTTTTGGGGAGAGGGAGGCAAGATAATTAGCTTAGTTTTGTATATGTTGTATTTAAGTTGTTTAGATATTTCATAGGCAGTTTAAGGTGTGGGACTGTAGGTCAGCAGAGAGATTAGGGCTAGGTCAATAGGTTTAAGAATCATATTATTAGAAATGATAATTGAACCAATCAGTGGGAGTTCATGAGAACCAAAAAATGAAAAAGTATAGAGGAGAAGACAAAAGAGTCCATTGTAGAGCCTCCTGGGACATTCACGGTTAGCAGTCGAGACCTAGATAAAATATTCAGCTAAACAGAAGTCAGATAGATAGGAGGAAAGCCAAGAACAGTAGTGTCACAAAAACTGAAGAGAGTAATCTAAGGAGAAGCCAGTGGCCATATCAAAAGCTACATAGAAATCAAGCAGGATGGGGATTGAGAAAAGGTCATTAGATTAGTCATTTAAGAGTTCATTAGTAACTTGGGAGAGAGCAATTTTGGTTGAATGATAATGTGTGGGACAGCTAGCCTCACCCAAATTAAAATCATACATTCTCAAAGTAAAAAGCAAAAAATGTATTTATTACAATCTTGTGAAAAAGGACAATTCCCAACAGACAAGGGTTGCAAAGCACAAGCTGCAAACAGAGGATTATATAGACCCTAATGCAGAACCCTCCATCCCCCTGTGACATTTTCTCCCATTGACCAGTGAGTTATAATTTACTCAGAGACTTATCAACCTCAGGACACACTTTACCATATATTTGTTTATTTAAGATAATCGAATACCTGCAGCTTTTAGCTATAGTTCAGGTTATTGGAAAGTCTCAAGTCGCAGTTAGGGCATTGGTTGAGGCCACATTCTTATGAGAGGTCTTCACTCAGTTTATTCCATTAAACAAAGTCAAAATACAGATTGTTGATAGCAAAATAGTATGAGGAAAGGAAGGAGAAAACCTATAAACCTCCTTCTCAAAGAGGTTATCCACAGAAGGGAGGAGAGATATAAGAAGATAACTAACTGGACAAATGGATTCAGTGAAGGAATTTTGGAGATGGAGGAGACACAGACATGTCTGTAGAAGTAGGGAAGCAACCATTAGATAGGGACAAACTGAAGACAAGTGATAGAATGGGAATACAAATGAAATGTCCTTAATGGAGAGCAAAATCTTACACTGTGTAGAGATAACATTAAAACAAACTCTAGAGCAGTGGTTCTCAAAGTATGGTCTAGAGAATCCTGGGGATCTCTGAAATACTTTAAGAGGGTCTACAAATTCAAAAATAGTTTTTATTTCCAATATGGCAAATGTCTATAAATATAATCCAGATAAACAAAGATGCTTTGGAGATATCCTCAATCATTTTTAATAGGATAAAGATACTGAAAACAAAAGTTTGAGAAGCACTGCTCTAGAGCATTGTAGAGTTTCCTAATTATGATCCACAATCATTTACAAAAGTTCAATTTATCTAGCCACACAAGTAAAAAAAAAACTAGTGGATAAAAATTAGTATTGTCCAGACCATGACATGAGTTTAGATAGATGATTCCCATAATTGATTTATTATATAGACATGAATACACATGTATACACAGGTACACACACACATATATATATATATTAAATATGCATATATCTTAACCAGTCACTTATAATAGAGGATAATTTTAATATACCCTGAGGTATGAACAACTGAGTCTGTTGTCATTTCATATTTCCTGATGATGGTCTAGCTTAGTACAAGCAAAGAGATTTATTTTGAGGGATTTGAGGGGTAGGAATGGAGAGAAGAGGAAGTTCATGATTGATGGTTTCTATTTTCTTGGTGAAGAATGAGAAAATTTGCACTTTACTCAGAGGGATTGGGGAAAGTTGCTGTAGATAACTCAAGGAGAAAAGAATCAACTGGAAGAAGGACCATAGAATCAGGGAAGAATAAAGGATTGTTCTGTAGCAGTGAAAGCTCAATTAATATAAAATAATAGACATTTATTTTAGCGAAACAAAACAGAATAGTTGTATGTTTTCCTGCAGTGGCATTCATCAACACAGAATTAGAAACAGAAAAGATGTTTAATGGAGATAACCCCAAAGCTTGGGTTTAGAAAGATAGGAATAGTTAAAGGATAGGGGAAAAGCCATAAATAGTCATAGGATAGTTACAAATTTAACTTGTTAGTTTAGAGTTATGTTTTGAAGGGAAGAAGATGAAAAGAGAGACAGAAAAGTAGGTTATGGGACAAGGGAGAAGTTGAATGACTTGAGGTTGTGATGAGGATAGGTACAGAGAAAGAGAAAAAAGGGTGATGGAAAGATATGGGATTTTGGTTGGAAAGACCAAGAGTTTGGAACTTTGTAGACCAAACAGTTAAGGAAGATGATAGGATTGTTTACATAACTATTTGGTATGGACTAAAGGTGGAGTCAAAGTTGGAGGTCAAAATGATTTAATAGGAACTGAATATTTATTATCCTATTTGGGGGACAATATCATGTCATAGGATCTTACTATAAGAGATTTAATACTGAAAAGGACTTCTGTGGTCATTTAGTACATTCTTCTCATTTTAAGAAGAGAAAACTGAAAAAAGGTTAAATGATTTGCGCAAGATTTCACAGATACTAAGCATCAGAACCAGGATTTAAACTAGCTCTCCTAATTCTCAATGAAATGCTTCTGTCCCCAAATTTTAGGAAGTAGTTTGAATAGAGATGAAGAGTATGGGTCAAGCACTGAACTTGAAAAATAATGCAAACCAGTACTTGCATAGAGAAATAGAGAATAATGGATGTAGAGAAAGGGAGAGTTGGAAGGAGAGATGAGCAAGCACTACTATTCCCTCTCCTAGGCTAATATATCAGAAATAGAGAATAAATATCTAAAGGAGATGTGGGGACTGAGTGTGGATCACAACATGGTATTTTCACTTTTTTGTTGTTGTTTGCTTGCATTTTGTTTTTCTTTCATTTTTTCCTGTTTTGATCTGATTTTTCTTGTGCAGCATGATAATTGTATTAATCTGTATAGAAGAATTGCATATGTTTAACGTATATTGGATTACTTGCCATCTAGGGGAGGGAATGGGGAGAAGGAAAGGAAAAAATTGGAACATAAAGTTTTGCAAGAGTGAATGTTAAAAATTATCTATGCATATGTTTTGAAAATAAAAAAAAAAACTTTAATTTAAAAAAAAAAAGAGAGAGAATAAGCATCCAGTGTAGACAGAAAGGAATACAGTGCTCCTTTTGGAAGGAGCAAAATTTCTGTGACTGTGAAAAGGTGGAAAGAAAAAAGAACAGATTTAATACAGAGTATCTCCAAAATCTAAGTAATTGTTTATTGATACAACAGAGTTTCCAGAATATAGAATGGAAAGGGTAACAAAACAGAGCAAGCTAGGGAAGCCTAAACAGTCTGGGAAAATAAAATAGCATGGTCATTTAACAAGAGCAAAGGATGGCAGATCAGTAATTGAGTGCTGCTATGGTACCACTATTTTTTTTTAAAAGCAGAAGAAAGCCTGTAGCAACTTGCATAAATCTTTTCTGGGGGGTTTATGGAAAGACCTGTATGCTAAAAGCACAAAATGCCATGACTTAGGGGGATTTTACTGTGTATCAATAGAAAGCTTGCATGATGGAGATCATTTTCAAAGCAATAATTCCAAAATTTTTGAACAATTTAGGTTTCTTAATAACTCATGGCCATTGTAATGAATATGGTAAAATGCATAGACACGTAGATCAAAAATCAGAAGACCTCTTTGAGCCTATTTGTTTCTGCATCACATAGTTCTGGTTTGTTCATTACTTTTGATTACTTACAAACTTGTTAGAGTTTTTTTTTTTTTTTTTTAATTTTCTCCTAAACTACAAATAAGATTGCCTGTCCCTAACCCCCCTTTTCCATACACTGATATTATAAGAGGTGTAGCAGAACATTTAAAAAGAGCACAGAATAAAAGACAGGGGCGGGGAGTGAAGTAGATTGGAAAGTACCCTGAATTTGGAGTTCAGGTGACATGGGTTAATTTTTGCCACTTACTGCAAATGTGACATTGTCAATCTTTCAATTTTCTCACGTATAAGATGAATGACTTGTTTTAGAAAACATTTCAAGTCCCTTCCAGGCATAAATCTATGACTCTGTCTTGTACCAGGCCACTATTATTGCATATGAAATAAGAACAATTAGGTTGTAAGTGAAAGGCTGAAGGGCTCTTGTATGACTAATGTGCTTTGGTACATAGGCCTTGTGACATTTATATAAATTTCATATAAAAGCAACTACTACTCTTTTTCAGTCCTCTCTCACTCAAACCCAAATTCATTTACCTCCCTGATGTTATGATCCTCTTTCAGAAATTTCATATAAAAGCAACAAAAAGTACTATTTCAGTCTTTATTAATGACTGTGTTTCAAAGAGCTGAGATTGCTGGAATAAAACCTAAGAAACAGTTCAGAGATCTTGTAGCTACCATAGGAATTCTTAGTTAAATATCCAGCAAACTCAAATAATAATACAAAGAAACCTCAGCTACTCTGAGTCCTCATAGTATGAGAATAAATTTTTGTTACTTCACTGAATTTCATATCTATATAACATGTTACTAGAAATGTCTAGGAGCAATGTGAAAGACCAAGTGACTTAACTGAATTTCTCTGAAACCATGGGAAGCAATGATTATACTCAACTCATTTAGGCTATAGGTTTCTTAAGCTTAAAGAAAATTACTAGGTCAATGTAACTGTATTACAAAGCATAAATTAAAATAAATATAATGAACAAAATGAGAGCATCACTTCAAAAAATATTCTCTTGACGCAGAGAAGAGACTTAGAGTGCAATGGAGCATCATTTTAAAATTAGAATTTAATCTATTCCAATGCAATCATCATTTATTAAATGTTTACTATATGGCAGGAACTGTACCAGATGTGAAGAATAAAAAGATAAAAAACAAAACAAAACAAAACAGTGTCAGCCTAAAAGAAATATACATTCTTGGAAAGGAAGGCAGTTATAAAATATAAATAAATAAGCAGCTACATGATAACCTATGAAAGGGCAAAAGAAAATTAACAGTGATCAAGAATAGCTTCCCAGAGAAGTTGATTTCTGGGAGCATCATCTGAACCATGTAGATACTTAGGGATTTTAAAATATACAGATTGGATTAGGAGAGAGTTCATTCCAGGCATTTGGATTTAATCTATAATTTGACAGGCAGGATTACTATATATGTATATTTTGTACAATTTAAAAGCGTTTATCCATGCTTTTATGCAATTAAAGATCTTCCATGGTTTAGGAGTACGTGTGCTTTGCTAAGTTTACAATTTGACAATATCAGGAACGACAAGATAGAGATGCCTTCTGTTCCCACTTCTGTTTTTATTGGCATTAAGACCATTTTATATAACTATTTGGAAAACCATTTGAGGCCAATTGGAGCAGACGTGAAGAATTATGTTGCTAATATGGTTTAGCAGTAATATAAAATCAACCAATTATCATTTTAAAGGGCAGAAGGGTATGAGACTGAATGGTTCTCTTAACTGAATTCTATTAAATGTAACATTAATTTCCTGATATGGTCATTTAGAGAATATGATACATTTAGGATAGCATAGAGGAAAAATTAAGATTAAAGGCCTGTCTAATGTTTTCACTTGATTCAGCAAAACATTATAGGGGGTAGTTAACTCTCCCCCCCAAATGGTTATGCCCACATAGTAAGCAACATTCTAAGAAGATTGTCACTCAAAAGAGAAAGTATCACTATAGCTCATAGGTTATCTTGGATTGTTGCCATCCATCTGGTTTGTATAATAGGGTGAATGCCTGAAAAAAATTACAGTGATGTTTAGAGGTTTGGTTATAGTATATTAATGGCATTATGGCAAAATGATATTAGTTATTTTAACATTATGTGGTAGTATAGCTGTGATTATATATAAAGAATAGCCTAGTGTTAATGAGTTATTATAAATGTATTAGAATCTTATTGTGGTCTAGGCAGTATAACTACATTTCACTGAAAGCTGAAAAAAATTAAATCATGCCTTGGGGGGAAAATCTAAAATTCCTATTCCTACAGACAAAGTCAATGATTTTTCTCAGTTTTCTGATTCTAGAGAGAGCATATCATTTGAATGAATATCACAAGTGGTCCAACGTTTTGCCATATTGCCTCTTTGATAGATGGGAGGGAATAGTTTCTAAAAGTAAAAGTGATCTCAGTTGTCAACTGGTACTCTAGTTTGATATTGGCACAGAAAGCTATCCTGATATTGTGTTTCAGAATATAAATGATGTTTAGAAGTAATGACTGAAAGATTTGGCTCAGTCCCAAAATGGAACTTTCAAAATTAATAGTGAGTCAGTTAATAAATATTTATTAAGCAATTACTATGTATTAGGCATGGTTTATATACTGGGTATACAAAGAAAAAAAGAGATTGGTCTTTGCCTTCATGGAGCTTACAATCTAATGGGAGAAACAACATGCAGATAACTAGATTCAAACAAGTTATATTTAGGATCAATACTGTTAATTATATATATAATCATTATTTACTAATGCTTCATGATTTGCAAAACAATTTTAATGTATAGTTAATTTGAGTCTCACAACAACCATGGCAGGTAGTTATACCAGAAAGAATTCTGGTTCTATGAGTAGTCCATGATCATATAGTAATTATCAAAGATGAGATTCAAACCTATATTTGTCTAAACCAAACATTCTGTTTCTATAACATGCAACTAATACAAGACCAGTTTGTTTCCAGATTTTTGAGATTTGTGCTAAAGGTAAACTTGAGCAGTAAAAGTAGACTTCTAACTTATTGCTTGGGGAGAAGGAGAACCATACAGATAAAAATGACTAATTTTATTTAATTGCTGCCTTACAAAAAAAAAAAAAAAGGTTAAAATGATATTCATTAAAATCTGTTAATTAATCAGATTCTTTCTTTGCAACAATGAAGTAGCTATGTGGAATGATTAATTTGAAAATTCTCATTAGCAGAAACACATATTACTATGTGCCATGGATTACACCTGGCTCTTGTGTTTTGGACCCTAAAGTCACTATAGAGCACAATATAAAACATGAAGTGTGAACTTTGGTATATAGTCACCCAAAAGTTCATTCCAAATCCAGACAGTTCTCACTGTGATTGAGCAGTTCGGAGCAAAGGAGCTGATGTATTCCAGGGAAAAAACAACTTTGCATTTCCATAACATAGTATAATTTTTAAAAGATGATTATAGGTGAAATTGCTTATGGTCTGTTATGAATAATTTGCTATTCCTTTTAAATATACCACAAAGTTATGCAAATTTTTTCTCCCCTCTCCCAATCTAGAAATAACTATCATTAAACACAAACAGGGATGTTTATATGTATGAATAAATGTATATATGTATGTACATACATATAAACATACATATATGTGTGTATATAAAATTATTCTATACACACTTCTATTTATCAGCTATTTCTGTGGATATGGATAGTATCTTTTTTCATAAGTCCTTCATAGTTAATTTGGATATTTGCAATAGTCAAATTAACCTATTTGTTCAAAGTTGTTCTTAAAATAATATTACTGAGGGGCAGCTAGTTGATGAAGTGGCTAGAGCACCAGCCCAGAAGTCAGGAAGGCTTGAGTTCAAATCTGGTCTAAGACACTTAACAAATCCTAGCTGTGTGACTCTGGGCAAGTCACTTAACCACAGTTGCCTCAGCAAAAATAAACAAACAAACAAAGAAATGAATGAATGAGTGAATGAATAAATAGATAAGTAAATAGATAGATAAAGTTGCTATTACTGTATGAAATATTCTCTTGGTTCTATCAGATTAGCTAAAACTATCAAAGAGTTATTGTTTCTCCTTCATTCTTGAAGAGGACCATGACATCAGAGAAATATGCAAGTGAACTGGATTTAAGTGAGGGAAGGCTGGACAAGGTCATCTGCCTCACTTTCCTCTCCAGAGCCATTTGGGTCCAGTAGTTTGATAGAGATTAGAATGACTGAAGATGGTCCTGGAGGCAGTGGGAGACTGGTCTTTTTAAGCAAAGTTTGAAAGAGGCCACAGTAATTGTTAATTAATTAAGGTAAAATAGCAATTGAGGCAAAGAATGGCCTTTTTCTTGTAGATAAACAAACAACAACAACCACTCCCACAAAGAAACTAAATAAATAAATATGGGAGGGGAAGACCCTTAAGCTTCATTGAAGTTAGAGTGGAGGGGAAAGGGACAAGATGGGATGGGATGGGGGAAGAGTAAGAGGGGGAAACAAACAAACAAACAAAAAAAAGAGAGGCTTTGGAACTAACCAAGTGCCATAGAACTTTTCTAAGACCACTATACCAACCTGATTTTAGGTTGTGTATTGTGGCTCCTTTGATCCTGTAACTATCTCAAATCTATACTTGCAGAGTGATTGTTCAGACAATCAAATCTAGACTTTGTAGGCTCTGGGATTTCCCACCTCTCAGTTGAATCATACATTTCTGCAAGATAGAAACTTTTCTAAGAATAAAGATTGCTTTACCATTCTCTGTCATAATGAGATGCCTAATTTAGCAAAGAACATATTTTAAAATTTTTAAAAAAGATTTTTGACTTCCATTTTTGTAGAGCATCTCAAAAAACAGATCTCCCAAGACAATATTATCTTAGGTAACACAACAAATAGATAAGAATACCATCTTAAAACACAGTATTAAGTGAACAGAAAATGTGTGCATTAAAACTAGTTTCTAAACCAATTAAGACTTCATAAAATTACTGTGCAAGACTGTAGGGGGAGCTGATGTTTTACCTTAAATTTCCATTAAAAATTCTATTCTTTCTTTTTCAGTTAATGAATTAACAAGAACACTCTCCTTTGTTTATTCTGGTTTGTGCTTTTTCAAAAAGACAAAATATGCTTGGTAAAATCTTTTAAATTTTTAAAGAAAAGTGAGGAAAGGAATATAATCTGAAAGTGAAAATAACTGGAATATTATAGTAGATTTTGTTGATATTGTTATGCCAACATGACAGAATATAATGTAACAGGCCTTAATGAAGGCCTGAGAGACAGCATGAGATTAGAAAGTTGACCTAGGTGTTGACTTTGTGACCTAGTAAGTCATAGGGGAAAGTGTATTACTAAGTGTCTACTATATGTCAGGCACTCTGCTAATTGCTAAAGGCAAGAGATGGACCCTGCCTTCAAACCTCATATTCTAATAAAGGAGAAAACATGCAAATAACTATATATAAAACAAGTTATTAATAGGATAAATACTGTTAATGGATACTTAACAGTACTTTATGGTTTGCAAAGCAATCTCATGTATAATTAATCAGAGCCTTATAACAACCAGGTCAGATAGGTGTGTATTGCAAGAGGAAATATGGACCCTTTTTCTCTCTCCTGGCTCTCTTTCTACCTATCATATTATGGGCAAATTTCTCTGTCTCCTCCACAAGGTGAGCAAGATGTTCAGTTTCTTCAGTTACGTGAGCAGCCAGTAAGGCATCTCTAAGATGGTCTTTTACATGGTCCCAGCTGGCTTTGAAGGATGTATCGGTCAAATTAAGGGGTAATGGAATTACACAGGCTGGCTGGTATTTATAGTGACATGGGAGTGAGGACAAAAGAGTCTGTAGGGCCAGGTCTTTCCCAGCCATTCTATGGCCTCTTCAAGGGCATTTATCTCCTGTTGGAGGTGGATATCAGTGTTACTGATGGGTCCAAGTCTGTGCCGCTTTTACCATGAAGGTTTGTAGCTCTGAGGCAAGGTACCCACCCTGTTCTTGGAGTTGCTGTATCTGGAACTCCTCAAAAAGGGATAATGCCAGATTCACAACGCCAAGAAATATTTTAAACCCGTCTTGCTTTGTTTTCTTGAAAGTCTTTCTAATCTTCAACCAATGTTGGTTGGAGGGATGTGGGACCCAGGGAATGGCAGGTTTGGTCGGTAGCAAGGCATAGAGGGGTCTTTTCACAATGATCACATAACTACTGGGGTTATCCTGGAGGTTATTTTTTAGGGAACAATCATTCCCATCCATCTGCCAGGTATCTATGGGTGAATTAGAGAGGTGGGTAATGTTAACCTGAGTACCTACTAAATAGGCATATGGGTGTGCGGCAAGAACAGTGGTAGTAAAATTGGATCTAAAAATATCACAATTAGATGTGTGGCCTTTGGTATAATTTAGGCCATCCCCAAATATAGCCTTTGTACACTTCATATGGAGGGTCAGAGCAATTCCTTCCGGCATCCTCCTCAGGGCATTTACATGATGCAACCAAGGCTTTAGTCCCTCAGGCCAGCCCTACCTTCCATAGAGCTGTGTAACTGCTCTTCCAGCCTGCAACTGGGACTGGTGCTGGGGCTTGTTCACAGAGGATAATATCAGGCTCCCAGGACTAAGTATATAATGATCTCTTTATAACAATACTTCTTGTGCCATTGGGAGAATTCACCACAATTTTCTACAGAAAGTGGGATAATATACATGGTAATGTTCAAATCTGTGGGATGTTGTCCCAAAGCAGTCGCCTGGTGCCCAACTTGATTTTCTTTTACCTTCAGGATTAAATGAACAATTCTCAGTCTGGCATTCAAAGTTCTTCATAACTTATCTATCTAATTCCATAACCTACTGTGAGAAACAGTGAGAAGTTCCCATAGTGTTGCAAACTTTGAGGTAGTGTAGGATAGTGAGTACCCCTGACCAAGAGGTCTTCAAAATGTGGGAAGTTGAGGAAGTAAAATTCCACAAAACAACTAAGTTTCAATTTCTCAGAAACCCTGAGTAAACAAGGAATGGGGAGTTAGGAAGGCACAGGTGGACTCAGTTGATCAAAAAGAATCTTGTGCTTTTGAGAAAATCACAAGCTTAAAATAATAGACAATCTAGGTCAAACTAGTTGGAGTCAATGACCTGAACTGACCAAATCACTATTGAACCTACTTAATAGGCTAACTAAATACTAAACAGCATACCCTATAGGAGTTTTTCACTATTTTTGAATATGGGATGTATGATGAGAGAGGTGGGACATTCTTATACTTATTTAGGGGGTAACATATAGTGGGCAGATCAGAAAGATTGTAACCCAGAAAGGAATTGAACCAATCTGTTCTTTGAAGGGAGGGACTGTGCTAGCTACATGTATAAAGCTTTTCTCGCTTCTGTGCTCAGTACTTCCTCTGCCCTAAAATGAGCTTAGCTGCTTCTAGCCAGAAACGTTAAGATGATTCCTTAACATTCTTCTTTAATGAATTTTCCTTAATATATGATTTTCAGTGTCAAGAGTGTGTTTCTACTTTGATCCAGCAGTGCTACTACTGGGCTTATATCCCAAAGAGATTTTAAAGAAGGGAAAGAGACCTGTATGTGCAAGAATGTTTGTGGCAGCACTGTTTGTAGTGGGAAGAAACTGAGTGAATGTCCATCAATTGGATAATGGCTGAATAAATTGTGGTATATGAATATTATGGAATATTATTGTTCTGTAAGAAATGACCAGCAGGATGATTTCAGAAAGGCCTGGAGAGACTTACATGAAGTGATGCTGAGTGAAATCAGTAGAACCAGGAGATCATTATATACTTCAACAACAATACTATATGATAATCAATTATGATGGACCTGGCCATCCTCAACAATGAGATGAACCAAATCAGTTCCAATAAAGCAGTAATGAACTGAACCAGCTACACCCAGGGAAAGAACTCTGGGAGATGACTATGAGTTACTACATAGAATTCCCAATCCCTATATTTTTGTCTGCCTGCAGTTTTGATTTATTTCACAGGCTAATTGTACAATATTTCAAAGTCCGACTCTATTTGTACAACAAAATAACTGTTTGAACAGATATACATATATTGTATTTAACTTATACTTTAACATATTTAACATGTATTGGTCAACCTGCCATCTGGGGGAAGGGATGGAGGGAAGGAGAGAAAAAGTTGGAACCAAAGGATTTGCAACTGTCAATGCTGAAAAATTACCTATCCATATATCTTGTAAATAAAAAACTATAATAAAAAGAAAGTGTGTTTCTAACACTACTACATTAAAGTATAACTTTTTTACCTTGTATCTACCATGTCTTCTTTGTTCTAAGTGACATTGACTTCCTCACTGTCACGGAGACAAAGCTCTGGACATTTTCTCTGGCTAAGCATCATGCCTGGAATATTCTCCCTCCTCATATCTACCTCCTGGCTTGTCTGACTTCCTTCAGATTCTTCCTCAAATCATACCTCTCTCAGGAAGCCTTTTCTAATTCCACTTAGTTGTAGTGCCTTCCTTCTGCTGAATATTTTGAATCTAGCCTGCAGATGGTTTATTTGTATTAGTTACAGCTGATTCTAATTATTCACTGATTCCATATTTGATAATTCACCTACTTACTAAAATCTAATTGTAATTCTCAAATCAACACTTGAGTTGCTTTAGTGGTCATTCAGGGACATATGATGAGCATCCAAAAATTTGAGTCACCCCAAGTAACTGACATACATGTTCCCAGCTGAGGTCAAACAAGATGATCCTTTCATTTCAACTTTCATACTGTAAACAAGTGTGCTTCCTCTGGTCTATTTAGTGTCATATTTTCACATTTTTTGTGCTTTTTGCTGATGATTTGCTGTTTAAAATAGCCCCCAAGTGTAGTACTGAAGTGTTGTCTAGTATTCCTAAGTACAGAAGGGATATGATGTGCCTAATGGAGAAAATACATGTTAGATTTGTTCAGGCATGAGTTATAGTACTGTTGGCTGTGAGTTCAGTGTTAATGAATCAACAACACAGTACAACCAGAAAAATGAAGAGGGAATTCACTACTCTGTATGTGAGGAAATTCAACAAACTATTAAAGTAAATATTGTAACCAGAGGCTTGCAAGGAACCTAACCTTATATTTCTCCTAGGAGCAATGGCTAAGTATTTGCTAATCTAGTATTCAGGAGACAATCTATATAACTACTGTAAATGACAAATATTGTTAAATTTACATATTGTTTCACCCGTTAGATTATAAGCTCCTCAGATATAGAGACTGTCTTTTACATTTCTTTTTATCCCCAGTGATTAACAAGGTGACTGGCATATAATAGATACATAAATAATGTTTACTGACTGACAGAGGAAGTCCCTTATTGGGAACTCCCTATATTGATGAAATTACAAGTATGGTTTCCTCCCACCCCCTAACAAACATAAAAACAAAATCAAAGCTTAAATTTCCTTTTTCATTTTCCTTTTGTAAAATGAACAAATATCTAAACACATTCAGATGACTGGTAGTGCTTTTTTTTCCCCCCTGGCATAATGGTTGATCTCCAAATAACCAATGTCAAGTGAATGATCTGTGACCACATAGATGCAATTTATATTTGATTAAAGAAAAAAGAAAACAGAAAAGACGTGACTTGAAAACATGATAGCAATAGGAAATCATAGCTGAGAAGAGACACAATCGAAAGCAAATGATACTCTAAAGTGGTCTATCATATTTCCTACTTTACCATCACAGTTTTTGAAATTCAGCCTGGCAATAGCCAGCAACAAATACTTTATTAACAACTTAATGTAACACAAAACTTAAAATCCATTTACATAAGACTCTGTTCATTGTAGGAAATTGCCTTTATAAAGATCAGAGTTCATGAGCACTTGAGAGAAGAGAGATGTTGGTTTTTTGGCTTCCATCTTCAGAAAGAAGATATCTTGTTCCAAATTCTCTTCTGGAAATTGTTCCTGAAAAGAGATAAAGATTCTTTGAAGAAAATGACATATAAAGGGAGCAGCTAGATGGCATAGTGGTTAGAGTACCAGGCCTGGGCAAGTCACTTAACCCTGATTGCCTCAGGAAAAAAAAAAGAAAAGAAAAAGAAAATGATATATAAAGAAGATATGACATAGCCCTATTCCCACTAAAGACTATTAAGAATTTTCCATTATTGAAAATGTGGGTTTCATCCCCTTTCCCCACTCTGCTGAGCTAAGATATCTCATTCTCAGTAAGAAACCTTATTTACTCTATTATTTTCTGTTATAGTCTCATCTATGTATTTACTGATTTTTTGTTTTGTTTTGCTTTCTTTGGCTTAGATTAATGTATTTATTTGCCATTTGCTATGTGTGATCTTTTTGTAACTAACATTTGGTGGGAAAAGTCAGCCCTTGGATATATAACTTGGGGGTATTCTCTATTAAATGGTAGTTTTAAGAAGTGTAAATTAAGTCTAAAACTCTATCTCCTACTCTAATAATATTCTGAGGGACAGATACACATAATTCTAGCCTACCATCCTTTCTCTTGAAGAAAGGTAGGTTAAAGAGACTCCAGAGATATTTATCTATACATGCTTCCCTGTGAATCACATCTAGACAGACCCATGTGGACATGTATACTAAATCAAACAACAAACCTACTTCCCATATATAAAATCATGGGACAAGATGGGAGTCATCTGCATGGACCTTATTTTCTTGTAGGTTACTGCCCACTCCAAATATATCACTAATCGAGTTATTTGTAGGATAATAGTTTAATCACCTTAGTATCTGAGAAAAGAGAAAAAGATTTTGGAGACAAAGCCACAAGTTCAACAGACAATATCATCTAAATAGATACCTCTTTATTTATACTTTTTACTAACTAGGAAAATGATAAAATATTCATTTTAAATATTGCTAAAATTCCAGCTTCTACCTGGATCTTTAGGATTCTCTTAGTGTCATATCCTACTATAATCCCCGGTTATGGGTTATTTTGTCCTTGTTAAGTTTCTTTGAGATTAGAAAATTTCAAAAGAGTCAGGATGGAAAATGCTATCCACATCCAGAGGAAGAACTATGGATACAGAAAAAATACAGATCAAGGCATACTATTTTCACTTTTTTTGGTCGCTTTTATCTTTTGTTTTGTTTTTTCTTTCTCATCATGAGTACTGTGAAAATATGTTCACATGATGGGAAAGTATAATTTATATCAGATTGCTTGCTGTCTTGAGGAGGGAGAACAATTTGAAACTCAAAATTTTATAAAATATTAAAGCTGAAAACTATCTTTACATGTAATTGGAAAAAATAAAACACTGTTTGCAAAAAAGTTTCTTTGAGGTTGAGTTTTATAATCCAAAGAAAATTTTTACCAAGAAAATTAATGCCATTCCCTATGAGCTTCTTTTTTATTTCTCCAATTCTTAACTTACAGATCTTTGATTGCACATTCCACTAACTCCTTTATTCCACTCAAGGAAAAGCCCTCCTCCTAGACAGGGCCTTACTTATAGACACTTGATGTTATCTCTTCCTTTATCTCTAGCAGATTATCTTCACTATCATCCTTTATCTACTTTCCTTCTTCTCTCCCTCCTCCTTTCCTCTCTTCCTCCTTTCTTTCCTTTCTACTTCCTTCCTTCCTTTGCTTTCTCCTTTCTTTCTCCCTTCCTTCCTCTTCCCTTCCTTTCTTTCTTCCTTTCTTTCCTTTCTTTTTAAAAGAAAGGAAAGGAAGGAAAAAAGGAAAGGAGGGAATGAAGGAAGGAGGGAAGGAAGGAAGGAAATTTTCTTCCTTCTTTCTTTTCTTTTCTTTCTTTTGTAGATATGCTTTTATTTGAAAGAGCAAATTACTTGCTCATGTACATTCAAAACATAAACTCAAGTATTATTTCTACTATATTCTGAGGTATATATCCATATAGTAATAAATGATTTAAATCGCTTGTTTCTGGTTGTAATTATAAAGATTCACCACTGAAAAGTCAGAAATTGAGGTAGTTGTGATATCTGACCAATTGACAGAGTTTGGGCAAATGTCTGGATTTTATCTTATTCCCCAAATAATTAATCAATTTATTATGTATTTTGGAGGTGGGGAAGAATTCTGTGTTACCACTTTGATTTGTGTGATTTTTATCTTGAATCATGGGAATTAAGATTTATTTCAAACAATGATTAAAAAGTAAAGTACCTAACTTTGTTGGAGCTAATTAAATTCATTAAATTAAAAATCTCTTTCTATCCATTGCCAGAATTGAATGCAATGAACATAAGAAAGTCCATAAATTTTAAAATGTTCTTTTTTTTTAAAGTTGCAGTGATATCAAATATTCTTAAAATGCTACAAATTATGATAAAAATATCTTCCAGAATATTAAAATAAAACCAAGGTTAGTCATAATTGTCATAGTGGGCTGCATAGTACAGCATGTACACTGAAAATTTTCTTCTTTCACAGGATAATTCCATTTTGTACCCTACATCAGATTTATTCTTGACTTGAAAGATCCAGAAACCCTCAATTCAATAAATGTTACATACTGTACCTTTCTAATATCCACCTTTCCCCTTTCACTGATTCCTTCCCTGCAGTCTACAAATATACCCACATCTTTCCCAGTCGTCTATTGTCTTTAGTAGTGATGATCTTTTATTTCCATTCTCTTTCTTTGTCAAACTATTTTTAAAAGCTGCCTAAAATAGTTGATTACTCTTCTCACTCTATTTCAAAATGGCTTTGGACCTAATCACTCTACTGAAATTTCTCTCTCTGAATGATTTTTTAATTTCTATAAATAACTGAATTTAACTGGCAGCAGCATCTGACAACGTTGACCATTTCTTTTCTTGGCTACTCTCTCCTCTGGGTTTTATAAGTGCTCTATCTAGGACCTGAAACATTTAATGAATGCATAATAATTGGTTTAATCCAATCTATAGGTAAGCTATCATGACATCTCCAATGAGATGCCTTTTAGAAGACAAAGGACTAAATTTCTTCATAAATCTTACAAGTTTCCTGAAACCTCAGTGACATTTGCTCTAAATGAATAATAATCTTACTGGTTATATTTAAATTATGTGAAGACCAGTGATCAAAAGTATATAAAAATAATATGAATGAGTAGTCCTTGTTTTTAAAAAGAATCTTGGTTCAGAATTATCACTTGGTGATAGCACTAAAGAAGCATTTTTATCTTAGAGAAATTTGATCATTTCTTTCCAACCTCTTCTATGACAAGCACTTGCATCTGGTAATTTATATAGTGGGCTTATCCACTCTGGGGAGACTTGACTTAACAGAATATTTCTGTTATGTGTAAGGAAGAGGGCTTGATTGATTAACTCTTGGGTTATGAGTGAACATCAGGATATTTTTCTGACACTGGTAATCAGTGGAGCAGACATGGTTGGAAGTCAACTCTTGGGAATTTATGAATGAGTATATTATGAGCTGTTTTTGTGTACAGAGGAAACAGAGTGTATAGAAAAGAATGAGTAATTAGTTAGGGACTTAATAGAGGGAAAGCTGAAGGAATGAAAATGTCATGAGTAAGTAAGGGTAGTGGGCAATTTCACTGTGTATTCGGAATCTTGGGGTATGAATTATCAGAGGGTTTGGCTTGTTATTTGGGCTGAACTTCTATTTAAAAGCATGAAAGTAATTGAGAAGTAAAACAGATCATAGATGCTAGATGACTCCTTACTCTCTCCCTTGCATTCAACCAGTAAGCCTGAAATATGCTAGCTTCTAATACCATATCCCAAGGGATGATTCCAGCCTTTAAAGATTGACAACCCTTGGAAGATGAAGATAAAGATAAATACACAGACACACATATCTCAACATCTCTTTTTCTAATATATTTTATATATACATGCATATATAGTGCTCAAAAAGTACCATATATTCACACATCTATATGTATACATGTGTACATATATAATGTGTGTGTACATTGAGTCTCAGTCATCTCTAGAGTTCTCAGAGAAGTATATAGACTAACTGTTAGCAGGTGTGTGTGTGTATATATATATATATATATATATATATATACACACATATATGTATGTATACATATGGGATTTTGTATATACTATCTTTTCTATCTCTATTAGTTTTCCCTTGGCATGGCACTACAGTTAATTTGGGGGAAATGGTAGGGCTTTCTGATCTGGCACTATATATCCCTAATAAAATGTAAATCTGATGTGTAATATATTATACAATACTGTGGGGCATTTTAAATAAGCCACTTAAGACAATCATCCTTCTTAAAATAAGGTTATATTATCTTGGGATTTAAAGCTTGAATGTACCTTATAGATCACATCTATGAAAATTCCATCTTTTCTCCTTAAATCATACCAACATTTAACAAACATCACTATCAGGAAATTATCCTTTATTAAAAAAAGCTCTAAATCTCACATATCTTTATTCTTAGAATCACTTAATATTTATAAGCATGCCTCAGAGATATTCCACATTCAATATGATTCTACCACAATGAAACATATAACAATAAAGTAATCACATTTTTTAAAATATGTATAAAGATTATATTTTCTTATACTAAAGTTTAATAAATGCAATAGCATGATGTTTTAAAATGCACATACTTAAAAATACTTTATTACTTATAATGCTAACCATCACCTGAGACTTCTTGGAGTTGTAATCTCTTTGCTAGCGAAGGGTCTTGCTCCAATGTTGATGGCTACTGAATGATTATGTTAGTGGCTGCTGAAGATTGGAATGGCTGTGGCAATTTCTTAAAACAATACAACACGGAAGTTAGCTGCATAGATTGACATTTCTTTACACTTCAACTCTTAAAGGCCATTGTAGGGTTATCAATTGACCAAATTTCAGTAATATTATGTCTCAGGTAAAAGGAAGGCTCAAGATGAAGAAGAAAGTCTAGACAACGGTGGATTGGTAGAATAGTCAGAAAACTTCTAACATTTATTAAGTTTGCTGTCTTGTGGGTCCAGCACATGGTGGGTATGACTCATGGAGTTCTAAAATAATTATTAGAGTAACATCAAAAATCATTGATCACAGATCATCATAACATATAATAATAATGAAAACATTTGAAATATTATAAGAATTACCAAAATGTGCCACAGAGATATATAAGCTCATGCTATTGGAAAGAAAAATTTTATAAGAAACAACAACAACAACAACAAAAATCAATTCAAGGGTGGGCAAAGCCAAGATGATGGCGAGGCCACACTTATTTTTCTGAGCTGTTTTCTACCCTCAAACTATTTTTACAAAACTCAGCCTCGGAATTAGTTCTTGACTGTCAGAACCCATGAATATTGGGAGTACGACACATTACCAACAGAAAATAATCTCAAAATTCACCAGAAAAAGTCTGTTTTTGCTCACATGTGGGAACAGAACAGAGCTAGGCCAAGCACAGACTCAGGCAGATAAGCAGTGAGAGCACAGAGAATAGCTCACGCTGAGAAGAGCAGAAGGGCATGGAATGTGGTATTTGCTAACAAAAAATCTGCAGGGAGAGCTCTACCACAGTGTAGGCTACTTTGCCCTGGCAGCAAGCCAGTAGATCAGCAGAGAAGCTATAAACACAGAGGGTAAAGACATAACCCCAAAATGCTAGAGTCTTTTGAGACCTGGCCACACCCACCCAGCACCAGGAGGGACTCAGCACAATCTCAGCAGGCAACCGCTGATCCCAATGCAGCCTCTGCCTTCTGCTCCCACTTTGATACTACTTCCTGTTGTCTGTTGAGGAAGGTTTGTAACCCCTCATTGCCCCAAAAGCAGATTGCAGCTTTTTTGATGTTATTGTTAAAATGAGTAAAAAGGTAAAGTGGACTCTAACTATAGATAGCTTCTGTAGTGAAAGAGAGCAGATTTCAAACCCTGAGGAGACTAAAAACAGTTTGTTTCTGCATGAAAACCCAAAGTTGGATATGATCTGGTCCCTACCACATAAGACTCATAGAAGAAATTGAAAAAGGCTCTTAAAAGAGAGCTAGAGGAAAAATGGGGAAAAGGAAAGGAAGCTTTCCAAGAGGGTCTGGATAAGGCTCATTAAACTCATTAAAAGACAGAATGGAAAAAGAAAATAACTCCCTGAATAACAGAATTTGTGAACTGGAAAAAGAAAATAACTCCTTAAAAAATAAAATTGGCGAAATGGGAAAAAAAAAATTCCATAGAACAAAACAATTCATTTAAAAACTCAATTGGACAATTACAAAAATAAATTTTAAAAAGTAAATGAGGAAAATAATTAATTAAAAATCAGAATTGAACAAATGAAAATGAATTGACTTAAGGAGACACCAAGAATCAGTCAAGCAAAACCAAAAAAATGAAAAAAATGTTAAATACATATTTGGGAAAACAACAGATCCGGAAAATAGATCTAGGAGAAATAATCTAAGGATTATTGGACTCCCTGAAAATCATGATGAAAAAAAGAGCCTAGACACTATTTTTCAGGAAATCATCAAAGAGAACTGTCCAATTGTCAGAGAATCAGAAGGTAAAATAGACATTGAAAGAAGTCATCAATCACCTACTGACAGAAATCCCAAAATTAAAACTCCAAGAAATATTGTAGCTAAAAATCAATTAAAAAATGTTGGAGCAACAATTAGAATCATACAGTATTTATCAACAGCTGCAATAAAAGACCATGGGTCCTAGAATAATATATATTGACAATCAAAAGAATTAGGCCTATGGACAAAAGTATCATATCCAGTAAAACTAATTGTAATATTAAATGGGAGCTAAAAAGAGCATTAAAAAAACTTGCATATATTCAGGATTTTCAACCAAACCTGAACTTAATAGAAAATTTGACAGAGTCAATATCAAAGATTATTTTTCAAAGGACTCAACAAGGATAAATTATGTTTTTTTTTAAACATGGGAATGGATACCATATATTTAAGATTGACATCAATAATTGGATAGCTCAAAAGAAAGATTGGGGCAGAGCTGAATATGACCTAAATATTAAAAGCAAAATTGTCTAGGAAAAGGTAAAAAAAAATAGTAATTATGCTCTATGGATGATGGGCAGAAAACAAATTGACACAGAGGCATTAGAGGAGCCAGGAGGACTCATAGTTTTGACAACCTACTCATATCAAGAATGGGGAACAAAATAGGGAACAATACATATACATGTCATGAAGGGTATAGCACCCTCCAAAATGTATAATGAAATAAGACAGAAGGGAATAAGATAAGGTGAATTATAGAAAGGTGTGTAGATTTATGGCAGTGGAAGAGGAAGTATAGATTGATGGGAAAGGGATAAAGAGGGAGGGAAAGAGTGACATAGGATAAGGTGGAGTAAAGAAGGGCATGTGGATTAATGGGAGTGGAATAAGGTGTGTAGATTAATAAAAATGGGTTAAAGAGGGAGGAAAAGGATGGGGGGAGGAGAAGATAAGAAAGGGATCCATGGATTGGGGAAAGTTAAGTGATAGCAAGTTAAGTTAAGAAGAAGAATTAAAGTAGAATAGTGAGCAGAGATGGGGAATAAGGGATATATACAAACATTGTTACAAGAATCAGGAATAGAATTTATTAGGAAAAAAAGTATGGCTAGTAATTATTTATCTCATACAAAGTCAAATTAAAAGATTTAGTCAAGAGAGAAAGCTACATTGTCACCCATATTGATATTGTTTTAGATGTATGTTTACATATGTGTAAATATGTATGTGTGTATATATATATGCATATATATTAACTGTGAATAAATAATATATGTATATATATAGTATGTATGTAGGCATAAAATATATACACATATTTACATAAATTCATATATTTATACATACATAAATATATATGTGTGTGTATGTCCATTCTTAATTGTAGCCTACTTGAAATACCTGAGGGGGATGAAAGGGGATAAAAACATTAAGTAAAAAGTGCACAACTGAGGACCAAAGAATAACCTACAGGGAAGCAAAGAAAAGATGGACATTCATGAATATACTCTTTATTATTATTTATGCTTTCTTGAAATGGGAAATTTGTTGTTACATATTTTGAATCCTCCCTGATGTTTTGATGGGCACATGACAATGTATAGTTTAATTTTCTTCTTCTGTTTTTTTAATTTTATATTTATTTTTAAATTGATAAATAATAGAAACTATGCATGCAGACATGGAATCTTTTGGTCATATAATATGAAAATAATCTTATTCTCTAAATTATGATCCCAAGTGGCTTTCCAGATATTTAGGTCAATGTACCTCTCTACTAGCATTATATTAACATTTCTGTTTTTCTTCAAATCTTACAACATTAACTGTTTTCTTCATTTGTCATTTTTGCCTATTTGATGAATATAAAATGAAACCTTTGAATTATTTTGATTTGCATTTTATCTTATTATTAGTGATCCAGAACAGTCTTTTATTTGACTGCAAATAATTTTAAGTTTTTCTTTGAAGACTTTTGTGTTCACATTTCTTGATTTCTTATTTATTGGGAATGACTACACACACAGGCACACACACATGTGTGTGTGTATGTGTGTGTGTGTGTATGTATTTATGTTGATTTCATAGATATGTTATAAATATTAGATGCGAAGGTTTTTGTAATCAGGAATTTTCTTTCTTTTCCTATTTGCATTGTACAAAACTTTTTCATTTTCATGTAATTGTGAGGATCTATTTATATTTTGTGAACCTTTCTATTCCTTGTTTAATCAACAGGTCATTAACTAATCATAACTATGAAAGATACCTTACCTTGTTCTCTTTAATTTTTTTTTTATCATGTGTCATGTGACATTTTATATTCGGATCACACTTCCATTTTGAACCTCCTGTGATATATGATATAAGATGTTATTTAAACTTCATTTATAACAAGCTGCTTTAGAGTTTTCACTGAAATTCTTGTTTAATAATGAATCATTTCTTTCTCCATACCTGATAATTTATGTTTTCAGGTTTACTTAATTGGGCTATTGTGTTTTTTCCATTGATCAACTTTTTGATTTTCAACTTATTGTAACTTATTTTGATGATTATTGCCTTATAATCTGAATCTATAAATTATGCTTTTTCTAAATTTCTATTTTTAAACATGAATTCCCATTTTTCCAAGTGAAATTTGTTATTTTAATTAGCTCTATAAAGGACCCTGTGTAATGTGACGAGCATAATGTCAAATCTATGAATTAATGTAAATAGTATTATATAAACAAAGCTAAAATTTGGACATTTCTCCACTTAGTTTCCATTCCTTGTTTCTTTAAAGAGTTTTTCATATTATTACTATGAGTATTGAGAATATATTGCTTTTTAGTTATTTTGAATAATATTCTTTAATTTTATTTTTATTTGTATTTTATTATGGTTTTTGTCTTCTTATTCCCCAAAGGTATTGTTTCAAAAAACTTTCTTGACATTTTCTGAAATTTTCTAAGTATACTTTTATGCCCTGTACCTTGAGGTAATTTTATTTCCTCCTTGCTTTTGATTTCTTTCTCTTGTGTTATTACTTTTAGTAGCATTTATAGAGTTATCTAATGCTGTAGAAATGAATACTTTTGCTTTATTCTTATATTTATTGAAAAATCTCCTAGAGTTTATTGCCCATAGTGACATGTTGGTCTCTCAACACACACACACACACACACACACACACACACACACACTCATGTACAAATGATCTTTCTATATTCTTTGTGCAGATATTCTTTATTAGGGATCCATGCCTTAATTTTTTTTAACGAATGTACTTTATATATATTAGGCTTTTTTGTAACCTCATCTTTTATGAAACTTTTTTTTTTTTTGAGGAGTTCTTCATTAGAAGGGAAATGATCAGGAATTACATGATCCCTGACTATACCTTTTTGCTATGATCATTCTACTTATTTTTCTATTATTGAACTAGTCTTATTTCCCTATTATGAACATGACTCAATCATAATTAATAATTTTGGCGATATCATGCTTTGGTTGTTTTGCTAACATTTTATTTTTTAAAATTTTTCATCAATATTAGTACTATTGCTCTATAGTTCCCTTTTCCCTCTTCCCTTGTTTTATTTATTTTCATCTCAAAAAGGTATTAAAGTAATTTTCTTCAATTTCAGAAAATAATCTTTATAGAGTATAACTTTTTACACATTTTGTTTAATTTCCCTATTGTTGCAGCCAGAGGTGAGATGAATGAAGCGGGAGACTCAAAGAGTGTGAATAGAACTCCAGTTTTTATTAAGCCGTACAGCCTTGCTGTAAGACATTTTTGCAAGGGTAAAACAAGCACATGAACAGTAGGCAATCCCCAATCGCCATTCAGAGAAGCAGCTTGTGAACTTTGAGTATACATAGTATCTGACAATGGGAGGAGACCTGATCCAGCAATTTAGCAACTGGTTCACAAGCTAAAGGCCTTATCAAGGAATTCCTGCTCATGAGCAACTAGCTGTGACCCTTAGACCAACACCCATTTCCATGATCACAAATCATTGCTCCTTGGTCAACAAGACATTTCTGCAATGTGGCAGAAAACTTATTGTTCAACAAAGGTCAAGGTGGTTTGGTAACTCCCTCTTGGCAGAGTCCCATAGCCTAGCACTCTATAAAGCTTTTTAGATCAAGTTCCAGATATTTTTCAAAACTGCTACTTTTCCTACTCAGTGTTATACTATTGCTATCATTAAGACTTATAGAAGGTGATTATGGCTTGGATTTATTGAATGAAGTCTTCCTACAGAGGAAAGAGGAGGAAAGAAAACCAATTTGGAACTTTCTGCTGCAATTAATGGAGTTTATGGAAACACAATTATTGAACAAACAAGCCAAAGATGCTCAGGATACAGTCTCTGGATATGAAAGACCCCAAAATAGGGATAAGCTAAGTAAAAGGATTTAACTGTTTGATTTGATATCTAGAGTTTAATAGACCAGAGCCAGTACTAATGATCAAAGAAAAAGACAATCAAAAACCAGAAACACAATCAAATTAGTTGGAGAATGTGATAAAGAGGTGAGACAAAGTCTGAAGTTTTGGAATCAGAGTTTTGATACCCCAGTAAAATTCCCCCAAATGTCAAATTTTTAAACAGGGCTGATATAGATAAGCCTTCCCCTGCATTTTTCTTTAGAACTCTTTTCTGTGGGAGAATTTCCATTACTACTACTACCTTCATTAACTTCTATAACAATTATAGAATCTCTGTAGAGTTGGACATCTTAAAATAGAAACTATTGGATTATACATGCTTGATGACTATACTTAAATCATCCTATAACTTTGTCTTTTGTATGCTGAATGAACTTGAGTACTTTAACCTTTTCTCATTAGTTTGATTTTTACAGTCTTTTAGTCATCATTGACTTTCCTCTAAATCTTCTCTAGTGGTATAGTTTCTCAGTAGAAAATGAAGATAATTCAGTAACAACTGGAGCCCCAAAGATATATTGTGTCAGTGATCTTCACTAGGGAAAAAGGAGAGAACCATTCTTCAAGGAAAAAAAATTTTATTGCCAAGCAATTTTTAGTGCCAAGATGAAAAGTTGAAATATTCACTATTTTAAATCTTGCTGAAGTTCTTTCACCTATCTATCATCTATTCACCCATCCATCTATCTGCATCTATATTAAAGGCTGAATTTTGGTTAGTGCCTTGATTCTAGATGTCAGTATGTGATTTCATTGACTAAATCTTTGATTCTACCTCAAAAAGCAAGACAGACAAAATTCAGTAATAAGAACAACATCACATTGTGCTTTGTATTTTTAGAGGTCTTTTCTTCTCAACTCTTCTGGATAGGTAGTAATACTATCTAGAGTAGTAATACTCTAGTTTTAGTAGTAATACTGTTACTTCTGTTTTATAGATTATGACTATGATATTTAGAGTAAGTGTTTTTGCATCAATTAAGCTTCTTTTCCAGGCATTGTGATAGGTGTTGGAGATACAAACATTAAAAAAAAAAAAAAAAAAAAAAAAAAAAAAAAGAACAGTTGCTGTTCTCCAGGAGCTTACATTACATTTGGGGAGCTAGTCCATTATATTTATCCATATATTTACACACATATATCATATATAAACACACGTATATACATTACATATAAATTATATGTATATATACATGATCTTTATATATGGGTGTGTATATTCATATACATATAAATGTGTGTTTATATTCATATACATATAAATATACATGAATGCATATGTATGTATGGAGGGGTGTTGAGGAGAGATTTCTACCTAGTCTACCTAATGAAATCACAGAAAGGGGCAAAGATGAGATGTAAATGTGTTCAAATTTTTCATAATAGCTTTTTATTTTTCAAAATATATGTCAAGATAGTTTTCAACATTCACTCTACCAAAAACCTTGTGTTCCAAATTTTTCTCCCTCTTTCTCCTCTTCCCCCTCCCCTAGACAGCAAGTAATCCAATATAGGTTAAACATGCAATTCCTCTAAACATATTTCCATATTTTTCATGTGGCACAAGAAAAATAAGATCAAAAGGGAAAAATGAGAAAGAAAAAAAAAAACAAGCAAGCAAACAACAGCAAACAAAAAAGGTGAAAATACCATGTTGTGATACATATCCAGTATCCATTGTTCTCTTTCTGTATGCAAATGGCTCTATCAGAAGTCAAATTTTTTAAAAATATGTCTATCCCCCATTAAGCTCCTGCTAAAGAGAAGTTCTCTTTGATTATATTAGAAAAACAATTTCTTATTGGCTGGACAAGGATAACTAATATCCCCTGATGAATTTTAACAAAACAGAATGTACTTTATAGATGCAGACAGAGTGTGGAGGCAAGAAGTAACTTCGAGGCAGGTATCCTCTGCAGAAGAGAAGTGAACAGACAAGAGATTCATTTCTGTCAATTGTGAGGCTATTACAGATGTATTCATCCTACACCATATACCTTAAGGATATTGAGACACAGGGTACCTTTTAACTTGGGTGTAGTAGACTCCTTGCGTCAAGTTAGATAAGCAGTCTACAAGAATGATATTTAACTATATACAGAATAAATACAACACAAATGCAGAGTAGTTAAGTATAAAGTAATTAGAGACAGTACTAGTTTCTAAGAGATCAGGAAAGATTTTATATATTGAATGGTGCATAAGCTAAATATTGAAGGACACAGGGGATTCTAAGCAATGAGGACAGAATGTATTGTAAGAATGAGGGCCTGGCAGGTACCAAGGCTATCTTTCAATATTATAGAGATTAAGTGAAATATGAAGAACAGAAAAAGCAGTTTGGCCAGACCATTGTTTGGGAAGGGGAGTAATGAATGCATAACAAGCCTCAAAAGGTTATATTAACTGGTTATGTAATATAAACTATTATGCATAATATATTAATATTAATTATTATATAATATAACTATCAAATTAATACAAACTATTATATATTAAAATGTATTTATATAATATATTAACAAACTATTATATTTCATAACTATTAAACTATTAATATAAACTATTAAAGGTCAGAATCAGGATGAATTTTAAGTCCTTGGGCTTCAAGTAAAATGCTGGTTTTATTAGCTTGCTTCCATTTGCTTATGGCCACTAATGGCCTTTTCCTGAACAGAACATTTTATTTAAAACAGATGATTACTCTTAAAAATAGAGTGAAAACAAAACTCCTATTCCTGATTTGAAGATTTTGATACACATCATATGAGTCAGTTCTTGTCCTGATACTTCCAAACAATTGTTGAGCCTTCTTAAGATATTATCTTCCTCCTTTGTATAATGTACAGGGTAGATGTCATTACCTCCTCAATTATTTCAAGTTTTGAAGATTCTAGGCTGAGAGAGTTAGTGGCAAGAAGGGCAGACTTGCAAGCATTAGAAACCTGGGTTCCAACATCACTTCTGCATGCCATTGGAATTAAGTTTAAGATCAAGAGTATTTTCAAGCCAAGATCTTTATAAATTTAGTTTCCTTCAGTGTGTGTTTAAATTTAGCTGTTGTTATGTTTGTCCATTCTCAAAGAGTACCATGTCCTACTCATAAAAGTCACCATGACATGTAAGTGAATTGGATTAAAGTGAGGGAGAGCTGTCACCTGCCTCATTTTCCTCTCCAGAGCCACCTGGGTCCAGTGGCCAGATAGATCAAGAGAACTGGACATAACCCTGGATAAAATGAGAGACCTTGGCCTTTTTAAGCTAAGGTCTTCAACAGGTCTCAGTTTGACTGAAGCCATACCTATTCAGTGATTAAGGCTTGGTAGCAATTGAGGCAAAGAATCTGCACTTTTACCTGGTCCAAAAAAATCTAATTTAGCAATCATTTTTTGTCTGCTAAGTTTAGTTTTTTATCAATGAGCTATTTAGGTCTACCAATAATTATAATCATATTATATATGTATATAATCTGCTTAATAAGTTTAAATACTTCCCTATTGTCTATAGAAAAAAATACAAAATTCTTTTTAAATAGAGTCAGATTACAAAAGAGTTTTAAACACCAGTTTTTTGGAACTGCTTTCATATTATTTCCTCTCAGGGGCCTACTTGCTATTCCCTACACATGGCATTTTATCTCCTACCTACATTGCTTAGCACAAACTATCCCCAATGCCTGGAAATGTCTCCTTGTAGCAGTCACTGAACCTCACTGGGTCTCAGTTTCCTCATTTATAAAATAAGGAATTTGGATTAAATGAACATTTAATTTTACAGCTATGATCCTAATGTCTCTTCAGTCTCATGGAATGGAATAGCTAATTCAACTCTGTGAAGGTTAAACTTATGCTCTCTCTACAAGTTCTTTCCTGTTTGCTCCAGTTAATGCTTTCCCAAATCAATGAAATTATACACTGTGTATATGTGTGTAATTGTATAGGTATGTGTACATATTATGTCTCCCCAGTAGAATGTGTTTCTTGAGGAAAAAGGCTGTTTCATTTTGTCTTTGTTTTCATAGTGTCTATCATAATATTGGGAGCAGAAGTTATTAAATATGTTAAAATTGATTTTAATTTAATAGATATTGTGGGCTACAATGTCTAAGCTGTTTCCTTCTTATATTTTGTGAATACCATGAGCTTGAATTTGCCTGATGTGTCACATACCCTCAAAGAAAAGTTAAGTAGTGATGTTTTTTGTTATTGTTAATATAAAATAGCTTCATTTAGTCTGAACTGTTTGTAGGTTCATGACATACTCTAATAACTAATTATAATAAATAATATTTCCATAGTACTTTATGGCATAAAAAAGCTTCCTTTTAAATAATTGTTCATATAGACACATATGGTTATTAGGTATTCAGAGAAATGTAAGAAGTTACTTAAATTATATATATTATAAATAATTTGAGGTACCATGGATATTATTACGATTATGTCATAGGATACCATCTTTTCACTCTTTAGCTGGGGAACTCATTGGTCTGGTTCCATTTGTCGTACTCACAAAAGCTTTGGAGTTAAGATAATGACAGAAATTAGAGTGATTGTACTTGGGTCTGGGTCTTTCTATGTTTTTTTCTTTTTAGCTTTTCGGATCATACTTCAGAAATGAGGTAGTCATTTCCTGAGGAGATGTCTTCCCTTAGAAAGTATAAAGGAGATGGGATTGCCTAAAGGGGTTCAGTGATCAGCCAGTCTTTCCTGTGATCCTGTTTTCTTCTCAAAACTTGCTACCCCAGAGGAAAATTTAGATACTCGTCAGGACATATGAAACCTTCAATCACTCTATTTATTCCCTTTAGGAATTTTATCTAGCCCAAGAGTAGATCTTGTGGAGAGGACCCTGGGATTTTGGCTTGCCCACATATTAAGAGCTTGAGCTATCTGCTCTTTAAAGGAGTTGTGACTACAAAGCTTGTTGTTCAATTGGTGACTTGTGTACTACTCTTCATGACCCCATGAACCACTTCTCACCAATACTATGCATGTGCTTTTCTTAGCAAAGATACTAAAGTGATTTGCCATTTCCTTCTTCAGTGGAGTAACGCAAACAGAGATTAAGTGTTTTGCCCAAGATCACACAATTAATAAATGTCTGAGGCCAGATTTGAACTCAGTTCTTTCTGACTACAAGCCCATTCTCTATCTCCTGGGCTCTAGAATTTTGTCTAGCTGCAGGGTAAGTGTCTGCTGACTCCCTCTGGGAATACTTGTGGAGTTTTAGTTTGCCTGCACATAAAAGGTTTGGGCTATCTGATCATGAAGGGAGTTGTAAACACAAAGCCCTTAATGAATACTTAATGCTTTTTATTTCTATTTCTTTTTCAATATTATTTAAAGGAATAAGTTCCAGTAAAAACAAAACAACAAGAGAGAGATGGAATTTTAGCAATGAATGGGGAGTTTTACTGGATAAATCCACATATACCGTAAATGAGTACTGCCCTACATAAAAATGGCAGCATTGTGGAAGGGTAGCCTCTATGGTATAAGAGCCACAGAGAGCTTTACATTAGTCCACTGTACTTTCTGATATAGGGAAGAATGTATAACTGATGGGAATCAGTATGTACCTGACAGTGTTTGGTCATTATTCCTGAACAGTTTCAGGAAATTAGTCAATAGTACTTCCTGAAAGTAAAAATTATTTTTATTATAAAGAATAATCATTTTAAAGTCAGCATGATCTCTTGGTAACCATATAACAGCAAAGAACTTGAAAAAATGCTCCAGAATGTTGGGTGGATTTCCTTTGTTAAGTTTGTGAGAAGACATGATGAAGGATGACATAGGAAAAGTACGTATGGATGGACTATACTCTGAATCACTGGAAAGAAGATGCACAACGATGAGATCACAGATCCATTAAATGATGAAATATTAAAATATTAGGAAGGTTAATTCATAGACAATGTAAAATTTTAAAAAAATTTTTTTCTGTTGCTCATCGTAGATTATGAAACAACAAGTATATAATAATGGTAAAATACCAAAAAGCAAACAACCTCCTCCTACCCCCTGAAAAAAATCACTTAATTCTAGAATCAGAAGTTTTCCGGACATAATCTGTATCTCTAAAAAGAATGTGAGTTCCATAAGAGTAGAAATTGTTTTTTTTTTAACCCTAGCAGCCCTAACTCACTGTTACAAAATAGGTATTTAATAAATGTTTACTGATGGGTCAGTTGATTAACCTAGGTTCAATTCTTACCTCTGATTTTTATTCTCTGAATAACCTTGGACAGGTCATTACATTTCATCCATCTATTAAATGAGGCCTCTAAATTCTTTTAGAATTCTACATTTACAAGTTTATATATATATATATATATATATATATACAAAGGACAGAGGAAACAGAATGAAAGAATTCACTAGAATTTGTCATTTTGAGCTATATATAAAATGGGGGACTGATTCTCATTTATATGATTTCTCTTTTTTTCAGTAACATTGGAGATAGTTATCCTTTGATATATTATACTTTTACTTTCTGCATGTTCAAGTTCATTCAACTTCTCCCTCAATCTTCCCCACTCCATAAAAAGATGCCACCTCCATTAATATCCCATCTTTCTTTTCCTTTATAAAATAATTAAATTTAATGTAAATCAATAGTTTTTTGCTTGGAATAAATGAAGTTTTCTGCAGAGTGGAATGTCATATGGAAGCATTATCATTTTGAAAAGCAACAACAGACATCTTAAAACGTTGAGATAAATTGATTATTTGGCATTTGTTTCTATAACTGTCTTTGAATCCAAGTCCTGGATAAAGACCTTTGGGTATATGAAAGAAAAAGGCAAGTGAGCAGGATAGAATAACCCATAGAGGAGAAAATGGGGGAAGTATCTTCCAGAGAGGTTCATAGAGAATACATTAGCAAGTTGATCACATAAAGAGAAAACTGAATACATTACTAATGGAAAAGATGGGAAAAGATTTTAGATAAGCGTGACAATTTTCTTATGAAAAAAAGCAATATGAGAGATAAGCTGTTAGCAGGAAAAGTAAATAAAAGGAAGGGAAAGATAAGTTATTGATTATCTGCTTTCTGTTGTAGTAAAGAAATAAAACTAATGCAGTTTCTAAATGTTCTTTTAGCAGGTTTATGGGAATTATAAGATCAAATAATCCAAAATATTCATGAAGTAGAGATCTCTAATTGCATATTTTCCTTACAGTAGAGATTGGGAAGAAAAGATGAAAAGCTTAGGGGATAAAAGAGTTTTAAACTGTTAAAGTGTTATAAAACTTTTGCAGAATACTTTGTTTCTTCCTTTAGTTAATGGTTTGACAGCTTATCAATATCTATATATATAATGGGTTGACAGCTTACATATATATATATATATACATATATATGCATGTATGTATATTATATATATATATATGTGTGTGTGTGTATGCATATTATATATATATATATATATAAAATGTTCCTGGTTCTGCTTATGCCGTTTGGCATCACTTCATCTGTCTTCCCATGGTACTCTATATTTTCTACATTCATTACTTCTTAGAGCTCAGTCATATTTCATTACATCCCATGTAGCACAGTTTGTTTAACCATTCCCCAATTGATGACCACCTACTTTATTTCTAGTTCTTTGGTACTACAAAAGTTGATTTTGACATCTTTTTTTAAAAATTAACTTTTCTGAAAAAAAAAATTCAAACCCACAGCTTCTATCTCCCCCCAAATGCTCAGTGGCAATCCACTGTTTGTAGGGGAAAAACAACAACAACAACAAAAAAAAAAACCCAAAAGAACCAAACTCCTCTACCTGTCATCCAACACTTTTTAGAACCTGGTTTCATTCAACCTATTCCTTCAACTTTATTTCATATTGCATTCTTTCACTTATTTTTGTGTTCCAACAAAACTGCATTCTACCTCTTCTTAATTTCATCCTACCCTTTATATATTTGTTCACTTTGCCATGTTTACAGTGGATTCCTATCTCCTCTCCTCTCTCTCTTTTCTTGGGGTCTAGTTTAGGGGCTGCCTTCTCCATGAGTCCTTTCCTGTTCAACCCTCTATCCCACAAAGAAGAAGATGAAGAAGAAAGACAGTTGATTGTATATTTTCTAACTAGAACAGCCAGGAAAAGCTCATGCAAGGAGACTCCTGTGCTTTATCTTGAAGTTTGCATATAGATAGAATCAAAAATTAGAAATTCAAGGGAAGAGGCATTGCATGACCAACAAAATATATAAAATAAAGACATAAAGGGGAGAGGAGAACTGTTTTTTAAATGTCTATTCTTTTCCTTGGGAAAATAATGTCTTTTTTATTACTATGTCAATTGCCACAGGATTGAATAGGAGAAAATATCTTAAGACTTGTGTACTATATTCAGGAATATATTGAGAGTACCATAGGTAAAGAATTAAAATAAGATGTTAGGAAATATGTCAAATACACACAACATCAAAAACACACAATAACAAAGAATGGAGATTATTTGTCAGTGACAACAAGAAAGAAAGTTTCCAGAGGAGTAACACTTGCCATTTTTACAATTATGATCATAGCTACATATTCATGCAGCTGTAAATATGGGTAGGGCCATTGTAGCAAATAATGCCTTTTGTCCCATAAAATGCAGAAGTACCTCATAGTTTGTCAAAGTCATTCATTTGTGCTCTACTCCAGTCTAGGTGAATGGATCAACTTCAAAATTCTCTGTATACCCGTCTGTTCCATTCTTTCTAGTGGTTAGATTTCTCTTGGCTTAACCTATTGATATCATTTCTATTCTTCTATGATTAAGGACTCAGTAGTGAAAACTGAAGTTCTTTGTCTTTGTTTTTAACATTTTCTTATAAAGGGTGTTAACTATAATAACGGGCCCTATAACTCCCTCAGGTATTGAGGTATGGTTAGATTGTGTTATCATGAATCAAATATGAGGCATATTGTGAGGCTTTGTCATATACAACAGAAAAAAAAATGGCTGAGAGGCATTGAAGCTTTTATTCAGGATATCCAGAAGGTTTTTGAAAACACTCAGATAGAAATCCCAATCTTGAAAATAAAGAGACTTTGTCAGGGCTACAAGTTAATTACTGACTAAGTTAACATCAAAATCTTTCTCAAAATGAAGTGATACTCACAGGCCAACTCGTGAAGAAACTACATGACCTATAAAAGAATGAATTGATCTTGATTACAGTCATATTTCCTGTCTTTATACAGAAATAAATGAGAACTGAAAATCCACCCACTTCATCAGACTACTAACAATAGGTTATTATGCTATCTATAGGTGTGGAAGAATATTTGTATTCTTATTTGTATACAGGATTTCAGAGATGGCACATGTCAGGCTGGAGTCAGGAAGACTCTTCTCCCTGTGTTCAACCCTGGCCTCATATTTACTAGCAATGTGACTCTGAGCAAATCAATTAACCTTGCTTGCCTCAGTTTCCTTATATGTAAAATGAGCTGGAGAAGGAAATGCAAACTACTACAGTATCTTTGCAAGAAATGGGGTAATGAAGAGTTGGATATGATTGAAATGATTAAACAACTATAATAGCAGGACTACATGATTAACAAAGCAATTTTACATATGTTATCTTATTTGACAACCCTGCAACACAACATGCTATTATTACTTCCATTTTACAAAGGAGTTAAAATGATCTGCCAAGATTCTCAGAATTAGAAAATGTCCAAGAAAATAGTTGAACCAAGATCTGTTTTAATGTGGATCTAGCTTTCTCTCCATCATACCAAGTTGCCTATGTAACTTTAATAAAATGAAATTAAACAAGGAGGAAGAGAAAAGAGTTTGAGATTGACAGACTTTCGTAAAATGTTCCAAAGTTTGTGTAAGGACCTTAGCCAGTCTGAATACTTTACTAAAATCTTTCTGACTAAAGGGAATCAAAGTACAAGAAAATCGAGTGAGGTGGGAAAATTTTTTCAGTGCTGTAGCCCCTGGGATAGTAAGGAGATTTGAAACTATATCATAATAAAAAAGTTTGGGGGATATGATGGTGGTCTCTGAGTATTTGAAGGGAGATCACAAAGAAGAAGGATTTAGCTTATTTTGCTTGACCCCAGAGACTAGAACTAGGAGCTATGGACAAAATTAAAAAAAAGATTATTTCTAATCAATTGAAAAACAAAACCCAAATTTTATTAACTAGAGTTGAACAGAAGTGGACAAAGGTCATGGCCTTGGTAGGAAATGACTGTTCATCATTGATATTCATCAAATACTAGATAACCACTTGTCATGAATGTTGAAAAAGGAATTCCTGCTCAGGAATCATATAAGCCCAGAAACCATCTGATATTTTGTGCTTCTAAGAAATATGATTTAGTTTTCCATTTGTATTCTTTATCTCTGATTTTTTTAGGGTGCACATTCCAATCTATTTACACAAATTATTTGGCCTGAATTTCCCTCCTTTGTCTTGTATTGATCCACAAAGATTTAGAGAAATTGGAGAAGTTGTTAATATCCCAAACTTGACAGAATCGGGAGAGTAAAAAAGAACAGATCACCAAAACTTTCCTTCCTCTTCCAGATGTTACTTATCCAACCCCCAGAGGAAACAGTGTAAGCACTATGGACCAGGCTCACCAAATTTATATGAGATATGAAAAAAACTAAAATTCACATCAACACACTTTATTACAAGCAGCTTTGGGAAAGTGGGGGTTATAGTGGCCTAACCATAGCAAATATTAAAAAAAAAAAAACACCATTAGGACTAGCAACTGAGGAGGCCACCGAGGAGCAAAGGAACCCTGAGAATAGAGTAGTAAGAATTTTCTGATGCACAACAGCTGTATCTGCTTGCAAAAGAAATGGAGGTCAGATCTCCACTCCCTACTACTCCCACTAATGCCATCTCACCCCAATCTCCCATTCCTTCTTGAAAGCAACCCTGTGAATCCAGGCTTCAGGTTTCTGTAAAGTGAGTTTTTCCATTTCCCTTGATTCTGAAATGTGATCATGTGCAGTCTGATCTAAGTGAAGTTACTGGCAGCTTTGAATATTAAAATGACTCTACATCCCTGAGGATGCGCTGGCTCTCTGAACCCTGCACAAATGAAGCCTTTGGAGGGGATTTTGGAAATACAACAAACCTTTTGAAGCATTTTGCTGATTCTCCATAAGCCTGTGCAGAGGAGACTTTACACCCGGTACCTTTATGGAGAGGCAGCTGCAGGGAGGAGCTCTCATGTGATATAATGCAGAGTAAAGGGAATTTGGCATTCAAGAGTACTGTTTATAAAAAGATATAAACCATGTCAAGCCAGCCTCTGAAGCATGATTAAGAGCAATTACTTCAAGCTGCTTGATCCATGAACCACACTTCAGGAAAACAGAAGACTTCATGAGGGGTCATGAGTTTCCTTGTAAAGTCAAAGAACTCACTGGGATAGTAAGTCAGTCAGATTCCAGTGTCTAGGGGATTTTTTCTTTTAAAATTAAAATAAGTATATTCCATCATAAGTGGTACTGTTTCTAGTGATTCTGAGACTTTGACACTGCCTGAACTTCTTCTCTATAGGGAATATGGAAATCATCACAGAGGTGAATAATCATATGGCTCTATAATATTTGTTCGCTATCCAATATCCTCAGTCCCCACAGTCTTTGCAAAAGACTCACAGAATATTGAGGAAGGTGAAATATTACTGAGTACTAGGAGAATCTAAAAAGTTTTGGTCCAGATATAGCATGGCACACAGAAAAGCTTCTCGATCAATGCAGTATATCCTGGGAAAACAATGCGCAGGGGCCAGACTGGCATAGTGTTAGCACTAGGCTAGGTTCCTAGAATGAAAAAAATGTAAACCACAGCATTTGAGGAGTTTGTATTCAATTAGAAAGAATAGCAAAGTCTGATTTTCCCATGAAGACTTGAGAAGCTTGAGGAAGACATGAAACAGTAGCAGTAGTAAATAGTAAATAAATGACAGTTCTAGCTTAGTGAGTTTAAAAAAAAAATCAATTTATTAATAGTATTGTCCTGGCAAAAAGGATACTGTAGTTTAAGTTTTAGGGTACAAATCAATAAGAAAAGCTTTATTGATTTTACAGTTAATAAGGAAAGAGAGACACCAATTGACTCAGAGAGCAAACTTTTGCAAATAAAGTAGATTCTACAAATGAAATGAAGAGGTAAACATCAAGGATATTTATTTTGACTTATGAATTCTTGCTAAGCACAAGGTAGCAAGGTGCCATATAAAGAGAATATGTTGTTCTCAAAAAAGGATTTTATAATATCTGATAGCCTAGTATATCTTTGTGAGTACAACACTGGTTATAAGAACATATAACAAAGGTCTTAAGTCAGGGTTTTGGATTTAAAATAGATGTCTAGTAATAAAAATAATATGCTATACATATCATAAATACACATTTATGATATGTATAGCATATTTTTTCATTATATACTTTTAACTTATCTTTGCAAACAGACAGGCATAGGTGTAAATCCAGACACAAGAAAGAAAATGTGTTTCTTAATTACACTGAGATAGAGACTAGTTCTAAAATGGAATTACTCTAATTTCAAGGAAAAATAAAGGGACCCTTCTTTGCCTTCTCACTTCCAAGTAATAAGTGAATGTTGTGAGTTATTTCCCTAAAAGATCACATTTTAAAGACATATGGCTTTTATGGATCGATGACCTTATTGATATGTGTACTCCCCTAACTGGTGCAGATAACAACCCATTCATACCTTCTCATCTTGTGCATTTTCCTGTCCACATCTTTCCATAAATCCACCATATGGAGTACATCCAATGCAGCACTGGCGTCTTTCTCCCAGATCTTTTAAAATTTCATGGATTCCAGTGAAACCCTCAGCCTAATTCTTGCTCTTACAACAGACCCAATCCATTTCCCTTCCTGATAGTCCAAATTAATATGTCCAAGTCATCATTGGCAAAATGCTGTAATTTACTTAAATTCACAAAACTTTCCATGGGTCTTTGACTCACCTACCTTGTTTTTTCTTAGGTAATGGTGTTCTAAAATCTATAATATTATAATAGCATCTGTAGATTATTAGTGTTAAAAAGATAGGTTTTCACAGCAGTGAACGCTTTAGGATTATTGAAAGCATAGTGTTAGTTTCCTGAATGGATCCAGCTCATTCTTCCTATTCTATTGTTACCCTAACTCAATAATCATATGTTGTTCACGTCTAAAATATATTGTACTGATATCCTAATTTGATCTGTTGGATTTCCACTTGCACTTCATAATGTGAAAGATACCAATGTTTCATTCATTTGAGCTATCCTTTGTATATTGCTGGCAGGAACTGATATATAAGTTAAATGATTTAAAATAAATCTTATTAAATTCTTATTTTAGGATATGTATTTCTGCTATAACTAATAAAATAGAAATTAATTAGAAGGATTTTTTTATTTTTGAAATTTTTATTAGATCCTAAATTCATGATCATTGTCATTCAGGGAAGAAATACTAAAATGGCTCCTTTTCAATCTAGCTTCTATAGCTTTTGTCCAAAGGATCAACTCTCTTGGTAATTATTTTTTCAGATGTTACAGCCCTTGACTTCTCAGAGCCACAGATACTGAAGATCTGAATATAAGGAAGTTCTTGCTAAAAAAGTCAAATGGTTTGACATCAGAAATGGGTATGATTTTACTAAAAGAGATTCATTTCTATTTGCTTTGTTGCTGCAGCTTAAGGACTCATGGCTTTTCCATTTGATTTGTAGTTAAAACTATCTGTATGTGGTGTCTTCCTCTCTTAAAATGTAAGCTATTTGAGAAGAGTGACTGTCTGGCTTTATTATTTACATCTTCAGACTAGTGATTCATATATAGTTAATATTAATAAATGCTTTTTAATTGACAAAACTTTTTTCAGATTAATTAGTTGATTTTTAAAATCAAGCATTTTTTTTTAAAGAACAGATAGTGGTGGTATTAAGTGTAGTAGTAACTAGCAATGATTTAAAAAATGAAAAATTTAGAATTTTTTAAAAATTATGTTTTATAACCTTTTTCTTACTCTTAAAATATAGAAAAAAATCAAATCAAGTTGAGTGAAATAAGAATAATTTATTTTTTAAAATCTTGTAGAAAATGTCACACTTGAGAAGGTTAAAAAAATTTTCTATATATTATCATTCAGGGATTCAAGTGCAAGGAATGTTTGATTTAAGTATAAATGGCCCAGGTACCATTATTATACATTCACTTTGTAAATGGAAATGATACATTTTGTAGATTTTATTGGTTGCTATTTTGGCTTCAAATCATAATCTTAACCATTAGCTTTATGATTCAAGAAAGCAATAGTAATAATCGTAATAGTAATAAATAAATATAGTAATTATTTAAAAAATAGTAATAAAATAAATAAATAAATAAAAAGCAATACTAATATTTTTTTATTTTAATGTTATTTTTTAGACTCCCAAAGGCAAAACACCAGGAAGTCCAGTTATTCCAAGGTGGGAAAATTTCAATAAGTTTTTGTTGCATAATTTCTAGTGAATTTGGAGTTAGCCTGAGGAAAGTCTATGTTCTACTTACACTGACCAAGACAGAATAGTTGATTACCACAGGGCTTCCTAAATATACTTCATTTTCAATTGAAATACTTGAATTTCTAGTAGCTTTCAAGACTCTACTGAGATACCATCTCCCTCAAAAATCTTCCTTATCCTCAATACCCTTTCTGATGGTTAGTGTTCATACCACTGAAATTACTTTGAATGTGGCTTATGTAAATATTTTACTTAGATTTAGATATTTACTTTTTCAATAGATTGTAAGCTTCCTGAGGTAAGTCTATTTTTATTTTTTTCTTTGTTTTCCCACAGTCCGGAGTCAGGAAGAACTAAGTTAAAATCCTGTCTTAGGTTCTTATTAGTTGGACAATGAAGAGCAAATAAGTCACCTAAACTCTGTTTGCCTCAGTTTCCTCATCTATAAAAGTTAGATAATAATAGCATCCACTGTCCAAGGTTGTTGTGAAGGTTAAATGAGGTAACATTTGTAAAGCTCTTTGCAAAGTGCTATATAAATGCTAGCTATTATTATTTTCATCATCATTAGTAGAATTAGTCTGAGAAAGTACTTCAGTGTTTGGTGTCTTATCCTTCCAAGTAATCTTCAGAATCATCCTAAGACAAATCAAATGGGAATGATTCAGTTTCCTGACATGATGCTAAGATACTGTCCAGGTTTCACAGGCAAACATTAATGAAGTCAGTACAAGGGTGCTATATACTTTCAGTTTGGTAGTCATTCTAATATTTCTCCTCTCCCACATTCCTTTGGAGCCTCCTGAATATGAAGTTAACTCTGACAATCCATGTGTCAATCTCATTATCAATGTGTTTATCATTGGAAAGTATAGGCCAATATAAGCATTCAAACTCTACTATAGAGAGTACAACTTTATTGGGCTGGCTACATTGTTCAAATGCCAAATATACACTTTGGCAAAAAGACTATTTTGTGGAGAACTCATACAGGGTAAGTGCTCATATGATGGTCAGAAAAAGTGATACAAGGATACTCTCGATATCTCTTACAACTTTGCAATTGATTGTGTGACTTGGGAGGCACTGGCACAATACTGCCCAGCATAGAGTGCCCTTATCAGAGAAAGTGCTATGCTGTATGAGCAAAGCAGAACTCAGAAGAACCATGAGATGCCTACAATTAGAGCATCGACCCAAAATGTTCATATGGACTATTTGTGCCTGACCTATGACAGAGCGAGCATTCCAAGCTTAAATGGGTCTGATCAGCCAAGGTCAGTTACACTATAATTTGATTCTTACATAATGATGTCATTTTGGTCCTCTTTGAGAAAAAATAACAACCAAAGAAACCATCATTATCATCAATCAACTTCATTAGCAACCTACTCTTCTATATAATTTCAAATGATATGTAACTCATTTGAATGCTGGACTAGGAGTCTCAGGATAAATGGAAGAAACACCATGACTCACGTGGGAGAAAATTCCTTTCTTGACTTTCTTTTTCTAGAGATCACAACAGAACTTAGTTTTACCTTACATGACAAAGTAACAGTTTTCCTGTGATTTCAAAGAAAAGATAGAACTTTTTTAAAAAAGATAGTCCAATAGACACAAAATGCTTAGTAAAATTGTATTTATTTAGCTTTGTATGGGTTTGGAAAGTGCTTTACATCATTTATCTTACTTAATGGTCACAACAACCCTGTAAGATAGGTTTTATTCAATTTGCAGATGAAGAAACAAGTAAGTAAAGGAAAGGATGTAGCTTGCCTGGAGTCACATAATCACTACATATCTGAGATAGATTTGGAATCAGGTTTTCCTAGTTTCAGGTTCATCACTCTATCCCAGTGGTTCTCAAAGTGTGGTGCAATGAATGCTGGAGGGTCTCTGAAATCCTTTCAGAGGGTCTATAAATTCAAAATTATTTTTTTCTAATAAGATAAATATCTATTATGTAACCCATATAAACAAAACTCTTTGGACAAATTCTCAATAGTTGTTAATACCATAAAGATACTGAGAAAAAGTGTTTGAGAACCACTGCTCTATCCACTATGTTAACCTAACTGCCTCATGTTTAGTAGATATAATACTAGATATAGTAGGGAGCCAAGAAGATCTGGGTTCAAATAGAAAGAAGACTAACTGTGTGACTCAAGGTAAATTAGCTAATCTCTATGTACCCTGGGCATCATCCAAAATTTATGATTAATGCATACCTTTGAAGAAAGACATAAAATAGCTCGCCCTTCTATATTTGCATATGTCTGATGCTGGATATAGCCTGAAAGTTCCCATGTTTTTAAACTTAATTACACATTTTCTAGTTCCCATAAATCGTCTCTATTTCTATGTAGTCTACTAGTTGTTGTCTCTCAGTCCTAATCCACTTTATAGATAAGAGTGATTGACAGCTTTCTTACAATCTTAAGAGATTAACGAGGTTGGTTATGATAACTGAATAATCCCACCACATCAGTCCTAGATAGGGTGTATTGTTGGAAAAGTCATAGGAGAGTTACTAAATTACTACTTTATCACTCTATGTTATTTTGGGGATTACATTGGGGATTTAGTATTTTAAAAATTCTGTTAAAATTACTCAAAACAAAACACTTATAATCCACAGGTGTCATCTTCTCTTTTGGTTGAAAGAGTAAACTCATATGTATAAGATATGTATAAGAACTGTAAACATGTCATACTGGATTAGAACCATAGTTTATCCAGCTCAGCATTCCCTGAGAATGACATCTATGGGCCAACGGGATCAGGAAATCTTTGCAGGTGAATTACCAGCTATATATGTAAATCCAAATCAGAAAAAAAGTCAAGGGAATATGAATTCATTTTCTAAACTAACTTCTTTCCAATTTTCACAATAAAATTTCAGAATAAAGTAACAGAAAACACATCCATTAAATGGTTTTATAGAATTGTCCACCAATCAAAGTGAGTTAAAGGAAAGACTTCTCTGATCTCATTGAAGTATAATTTATGTGCCTAAGAGGGGGGAAAAAAAGATGCTATTAAACCAAATCATGTAAAATATTTTATTAAGTATATTGATGCAATACACTATGTTATTATGAATTGGAAATCAATGTTGTCCAATTGGATACTTTATATATCTTTTTAATAATCTGCTATGAAAAATAGAGCTTAAATAATACAAAAGTAGCATTCTATCACTTTTGATTTTAATTCATTTGATTCTATAAGTCATATAAGTTAGCTATTATTGATCTTTATTTTGAGCTACTTCTGAACTTTGCTGATTTTTTTAGAAATTTTTAAAAGTAGCAAAGCTGGCCACTTTGCATTATGGTTGTATTTTTAGTACCCTTAAGTTGTTTTATGATCTGCAAAAATATTAATTTGATGATATTTATAGTGAAAATTATGAGCAGCCTATAAAAGCATAATTTATTTTGAATTAATGACAAAAGAATACAATTATCCTGACCATATCCCTAAGAAATCATAATCCTGCTTTGGTCTTTTTAGTGGTTTCAGGGGAGGAGAGGAAATAAATTTTAAGAGTCTTTAATTTTAAAAAGTACTCTCTGTTTTTGACTCATTCTCTTTCTGCATTGTTTCTCTGTCTATCTCTGTTTCTGTCTCTTCCCTCCTCCCACCCCCATTGTGTGTGTGTGTGTGTGTGTGTGTGTGTGTGTGTGTGAATATTGAAAAAGCAGTGAAAGGGGAAGTAGTCTTTATTCTCTGCCCAATATGTCTTGTGTGCCTTTGACGCCATGTTAAATTCCTACTTGCCCTTTAAAAATCCATTTCAATCTATAAGATTCCTCAATATCCCCCATCAGTAACAAGCTCTCAAGCTTTATTTTCTACCTTAAATAGCACTCTGTTCTTAATGAATTTGACATGCAATATTCTGTGTTCTTTCCATCTATTAAAATACAATCTTTGTGAAGGCAATAACATATCTCATCTAAACTTAATACCCAATCAAACTTATTCAACAACTTTCACAGTGGTCTATAGACAACAGATCCTTAACAAATATTTGTAAATTATTTATGAAATTATAATGAATGATTGATCTATTGAAAGGTTTACCTAACATTTTCAAGCAGAGGTCAAGTGCTATATCCTTTAAGAGGTATATTTTGATTTCCACAGTTCAAAGACCTTTTCATTATGTTAGATTTTCTATTTGATATATCTATTATATTAAGGAAGAACATAACCTTCTTGAGGTTGGGCACATTCTTTTCCTTCCTTACTTCCTAGACTAGAATAATTCTAGTCTCCTGGCCTGCCAACCATTGAGCACTTCCAATACCACATATTATTTCTTACTGAACTTAAATCATCAGTTGATGTGTGCTGGCAAGAAATATATTCAGTAAATCCTTAGGCCTTTTAACTTTAAAAAATTAGGATATCACTGAGATTTTAAAATGCCATGTACATGTTTGTGCAATTATTAGCACAGAAAAAAAAACAACAACAACCCATAAATGGCAATATTTTCAGCAGCTGACCTTCCTGAGTATTCAATCATTGTTCTCTATGTGCCATCTGGAGGAAAAACTGAGTTTTGGGCAATATTTGGACATGTAATTTCAATTTGGATAAATGCTTAGGTAACAGTAATTGACACAATTGTAATAGTAGACATTAGACACAAAACTTAACATGTAATGAAGACAGTCACTGTAGTACAATGGAAAAAATATTGTACTTAGGAGTCAGGAGGCCTGGTTTCAAATCTTGTATCCAATGTTTACTTGGTATTTGATCACAGACAAGACTTTTAACTTAGTGTAACCTCTGTTTCTTCAAACAGAGTTGCATTAAGGCATTATATAGTTCATGTTATGTGGGTATTGTAAAGTCATGGGAACTGAGTTCAACTCCTACCTTGGCTCCTTTTTTTGCTTTGTAACCTTAGACAAGTCACTTAAACTCATGTACCTCATGTGTAAGTCATTTTTCTCCAACTATTCTAGCCCTCAATCTATGATCCTGTGAGATATTCTCAAGAGAGAATAAATATTTAGAAAACTATTGTTGTTATGGAGAAAAAGTAAAACAAAACAAACAAAAAATTAAGTCATTTTCAAGAAACCACAACATTCATCACTTAAGGGGCAATATAATTTTGATTTTGATTACTTTTGAAACATAAGATTCAAAATCACGACCTGGATTAATTATTAAAATTCAACCTTTATTTTTGGCATTATATTTTTTAAAAAATCAAATTTTAAAATTAGCTATTTATTGACTTCCTTACACAAGTATATCTTCTACTTTGTCATTAATTTTATTTTCATTTCCAATTCTGTGGAACTCCTTTTGCATGGAAAACCCAGAGAGAACTTCAATGTATATCATCAAAAAAGAAAAGCCAAGACACTAAATTATTTTGTGCAGATTACACAGATATCCTTTAAAGGTGAATGTTACAATTTGCTTTTAGAAATGCTGAGCTACTTAGGCACTTAGTAACAGGATTTTAGAAACATTTGTATAATGCATTTTATTTGCCTTGGCACTAAAAAGAAGAAATTGAATTGCTACTCTTCAAATGGTGGTGGTTATTTTCAGTGAAGAGCCTGTAAGAGTCCATGCTATCATTTTCCCATGATGTTCCTGTGGGAATAATTCTGGTTTGGTTTTGCATGATTTGTAATTACAGAGGTTGACTGGTTCCCTTCTAGGCTAGCTGAATTCTTTTATCCTCTCTGGGATTCAGCCTCTAAGATGCAACATGGAAAAATATATTAGGGTTTTCATTTTGCTAAAGTAAACCAAATGGTTGCATTAGAAATAAAAGCAAACTTGTTGAACCAGGGTTAATTTTTGTAGAACTGTGCAACAGGCTAATTTCATAGAATCCCAAAGTAAAAGAAATTTAAAGTTGGGAGAAATTTTATTACTTATTTTGTTTAACACATGCTCCCCCAAACAATTTCCACTATAACTTCCCTGATAAGTGATCATTCATCCAGCCTATGCTTTGCAGGCTAGTGCTCTAAGCAATGTCTTGTCTGTTCATGCCAATGAAAGCAAGAAAGTGGGGAATTAGGGCACTTGAACTCAAAAAGGAAACTGGATAATAATGGGTTGGATACTCAAGTGCACAGTAATTGCTACTTGCCATTTTTTCAATCCTAAAGCCACCTTCCTTTCTCTCAGGGTGTGTCCATACCAGAAATTTTAGTATTAGACAAAGATCCATGTATATTTTTAAATTTCCAAGGCACAGATAAAAGTGGATAAGAAAACAAAGCTTTTATGAGAGGAAAAATCACCCAGGAGAACATCCCAAAGTGGCAAAGATAATAATACTATAGGAGGTCTTAGGGCTATATATTCTAGGCCTAGAGACACCAAGTTGATGAGGAGGCTTTAAGACAACACAGAAAGTGCTTTTACTGAGATTAAACAAGCTTCTTTTTTACTTTGTATAAAGACACAGATAAATTAATCTTCCCAGTCAAAATTGTAACATTTTCAATCAACAGATCAATAAATAAACATTTCTTTAGTACTTACTATGTGTTAAGTACTATGCTGTGCCTTGAGGATATAAAGAAAGGCAAAAAAAAAAAAAAAAAAGTCCCTGGTTTTAAAGAGCTTACATTCTAATTGTGGATATAGTTTATGCACATACACAATGTAGATGAAAAGTAACCTTGGATGGAAGACCCTAGCAGTTGTACTCCTTGACAAAGACTTCTTACAAATGGTATTTGCATCAATTGTTGAAAAAAAAAATCAGAGAACCCTTGAGGTAGAGATGAGGAAGGAGAGCATCCCAGGAATGAAGGAAGAACCATTGAAAAGGTACCAAGTATGGAGGGAATATCATGTGAGTGGAACTTCAAAAACTCCTTTCCTGTCCTAGTGCATCCTCCATAATTAATGGGAAATAAGGATTATTTGTGTATTAATGTTTGCAGTCATGAATGATGTGCTTGTGTCAGGTTTGGTGTAGCCTCTTGGCTTATAAATATTCAAAAATCAGAACTTTTTCTATGTGGGTAATTTGTCTTAAACTCTTCCTCCTTTTATTTCCATTGAGTACTTGGCAGCTAATTATAAATCCATTTTATATGGATTTCCCTCTGCTCAAGTTCTTCTACAGAAGATAATTTATTTATTTTTTCTCTTTAGTCCTTGGCCTCAATACATGAAAACAAAAAGGTGTCTCTTCTCTTAAGCGTTGAAAGGGTTTTTACAACCGAGTACTTGCAGTCCTTTAAGGCCTAAAACTTTACACTCAATGACAAGCCACCTTGGTCCTATTAACATTTCTTCTTCTTTCTTAATATCTTTTTTGTTTCTGCCCTTTCTCTTCTCTGGAAATCTTCATATCTTGACTCTGCAATTAATTGACTGATAATTTATGATCTGTGACCCAGTGGTGAGAAACCAATCAAATTCATTTGAATGGGAATGCTTCCTTTCCATATTAAAAGGATCAATTGCCCTGTCATAATTTCTAAAGATATGAACTATCAGCAAGAAAACCACCTTTCAATGCCACCGAAGAAGTCTATTCCAGGTCTTACTAAAATTGCCATCTACTATTAGAACCCCAAGTACAAACTCAACAATATCTACATACAATTGAGAAGAAATACAGTTATTCTTGGAAATGGACATGTCATACTGGGTCCCTCTCACCCTCCAACCCAATCTCTATTATCTGTATCCTGTTAGTTTTCCTTCTCTTACTGTTCCTCAAGTGTCTAACTAGAAATGACCCTGTGTAAAGTATCATATTGGGATTATAAAAAACCCTGGAAGATATCCCAAATACATATTTGGTCTACTTTTTTCTAGGTACTAATTTCTGGGCTCAACTCATTGTGTATCAGTAATGCTCGGCACATATGCCCCCTGATATACTAACTCAAATGAACAGCCCTTACATTTCACATACAATAGGTACTTGTTCCTATATTTATTTTTAAGACAACAAATTTGAATGATCATAGAACTCAGAGAAAGGGTCTTATAACGTTATAGGGCTTGATGATAAGTACATCCACAAAGACAAATGTTGAGGATTTTTCTATATATGAGGCAGTGTGATACAATGGAAAGACTACTGGTTTTGGTCCTCTGCCTCCTTCTGAAGTTTTCTACTTAGATGCCCTGGAGAAGTCACATAAATTGTTCATCTGTGAGGTAAGAATCCTGGATAAATTGTTCCATTATGCCCCTTCTACATTTAGATTTATGATCTTTAGGAAACTACCTATCTATTTGGACCTCTTGTGGGATATGCCTGATTTACTGTTAATAATAAGAAACATTAAATAAATATATTTCCATTTAGAATTGAATAATCTTGAATAATCTTAATATATTCACTAGAGAATGTATTGGAATATACATTATTCTATTTATTGGAAGAGAGTTTTTTTTTTTTTAATTATCAGTCTATATTAGAGCACCAGCCCTGAAGTCAGAAGGTTCTGAGTTCAAATGTGACCTCAGACACTTAATACTTCCTAGCTGTGTGACCCTGGGCAAGTCACTTAACCCCAACTGCCTCAGCAAAAAATAAATAAATAAAATAAAATTCATAAATTATCAGTCTATAAACACAATGACATTATGTATTCTCTGCACTTCTTAGTTGAATGTATTATTGCTGAGATGTGATATGCTGTTGCATATAATATTCAAGAAAGGTAGACTGAAGTATGTTTTCTCTAAGTAAAACAACATTTTGTTAAGGGGGCACTGCCTGCCAACAGAATGGGTAAATAACTTGCCTCAGTTTAGTTAGTGACTCTGAGATGTGGACTCAGTTCCTTTTTTAAGATTAGAACAAATTAAATAACAGGGTAGATAGGGAGAAAATATAATTGGTTGTACGATTGGTGACATCATGGAGTTGAGGACAACATGATTAGTTACATACTTCAGATGTGAAGGATCAATATGATTAATTGGAAATTGGGAATGAGGAGCTTGCAATAATCCTCTCTCTTTTTCATGTGACTTATATTCATTGCTTGAATCTATCTGAAAAGTCAGATATAGTAGACCACACATCCTTGAAGGATAGCTTGGTGGTGGATAAATACTGGACCAGACTCCCTGGTATCCACATGCATTTCATAAGTATAGAAGGTTTCCTTGAAGAGAGAATATAACAATGATTTGCAGAGCGGCTGTATTTCTTTCTTTCTTCTTCTTTTTCTTTTTTAAACTTTTTATTGACAAAACATATGCATGGGTAATTTTTCTTTCTTTTTTTTTTATTTAATAGCCTTTTATTTACAGGATATATACATGGGTAACTTTACAGCATTAACAATTGCCAAACCTCTTATTCCAATTTTTCACCTCTTACCCCCCCACCCCCTCCCCTAGATGGCAGGATAACCAGTAGATGTTAAATATATTAAAATATAACTTAGATACACAATAAGTATACATGACCAAAATGTTATTTTGCTGTACAAAAAGAATCAGACTCTGAAATATTGTACAATTAGCTTGTGAAGGAAATCAAAAATGCAGGTGTGCATAAATATAGGGATTGGGAATTCAATGTAATGGTTTTTAGTCATCTCCCAGAGTTATTTTTCTGGGCATAGCTAGCTCAGTTCATTACTGCTCCATTAGAAATGATTTCGTTGATCTCGTTGCTGAGGATGGCCTGGTCCATCAGAACTGGTTATCATATAGTATTGTTGTTGAAGTATATAATGATCTCCTGGTCCTGCTCATTTCACTCAGCATCAGTTCGTGTAAGTCTCTCCAGGCCTTTCTGAAATCATCCTGTTGGTCATTTCTTACAGAACAGTAATATTCCATAATATTCATATACCACAATTTATTCAGCCATTCTCCAACTGATGGACATCCATTCAGTTTCCAGTTTTTAGCCACTACAAAAAGGGCTGCCACAAACATTCGTGCACATACAGGTCGCATGGGTAATTTTTCAACATTGACCCTTGCAAAAACTTCTGTTCAAACTTTTCTCCTCCTTCCCTCCACCCCTTCCCTAGATGGCATAGTCCCATACATGTTAAATATGCTAAAATATATGTTAAATACAATCTATGTATACACCTTTATACAGTTGTCTTGCTATACAATATAAATCGAATTTAGAAAGAAGATAAAAATAACCTGGGAAGAAAAACAAAAATGCAAGCAAACAATAACAGAAAGTGTATAAATGCTATGTTGTGGTCCATACTCATTTCCCAAGGTTCTCTCACTGGGTGTAGCTGATTCTGTTCATTACTGATGAATTGAAATTTATTTGGATCCTCTCATTTTTGAAGATAGCCACATCCATCAGAATTGATCCTCATATAGTATTGTTGTTGAAGTGTATAATGATCTCCTTATTCTGCTCATTTCACTTAGCATCAGTTCATGTAAGTCTCTCCAAACCTCTCTGTATTCATCCTGCTGGTCATTTCTTACAGAACAGTAATATTCCATAACATTCATGAGCCACAATTTACTCAGCCATTCTCCAATTGATGGGCATCCATTCATTTTCCAGTTTCTAGCCAATACAAACAGGGCTGCCACAAACATTTTTGCACATACAGGTCTCTTTCCCTTCTTTAATATCTCTGGAATATAAGCCCAGTAATAACACTGCTGGATCAAAGGGTATGCACAGTTTGACATCTTTTTGATTATAGTTCCAAACTGCTCTCCAGAATGGTTGGATCTGTTCACAATTCCACCAACAATGCATCAGTGTCCCAGTTTTCCCATATCCCCTCCAACATTTGCCATTATCTTTTCCTGTCATCTTAGCCAATTTGAGAGGTATATAGTGGTATCTCAGAGTAGTCTTAATTTGCATTTCTCTGATCAATAATGATTTGGAACACCTTTTCATATGGGTAGAAATAGTTTCAATTTCATCATCTGAAAATTGTCTGTTCATATCCTTTGACCACTTATCAGTTGGAGAATGGCTTGATTTCTTATTAATTTGAGTCAATTCTCTATATATTTTGGAAATGAGGCTTTTATCAGAACTTTTAACTATAAAGATGTTTTCCCAGTTTATTGCTTCCCTTCTACTTTTCTGGATTAGTTTTGTTTGTACAAAAGCTTTTTAACTTTATATAATCAAATTTTTCTATTTTGTGATCAATAATGATCTCTAGTTCTTCTTTGGTTATAAATTCCTTCCTTCTTCACAGGTCTGAGAGGTAAACTATCTTAATTTATTTATAATCTCATTCTTTATGATTGTACTTTGATCTGATCTTGGTGTATGATGTGGTCAATTGCTTGAGTTTAAGCCATACTAATTTCCATTTTTCCCAGTAGTTTTTGTTAAATAGTGAATTCTTATTCCAAAAGTTGGGGTCTTTGGGTTTCTCAAACACTAGATTGCTATAGTTATAGACTATTTTGTCCTGTGAACCTAACATATTCCACTGATCAACTAGTCTATTTCCTAGCCAATACCAAATGATTTTGGTGATCACTGCTTTATAATATAGTTTTAGATCAGTTACAGCTAGGATACCTTCCTTTGATTTTTTTTTTTCATTAATTCTCTTGAAATTCTTGACCTTTTGTTCTTCCAGATGAATTTTGTTATTTTTTTCTAGACCATTAAAATAGTTTCTTGGAAGTCTGATTGGTATACCACTAAATAAATAGATTAGTTTAGGTAGTATTGTCATCTTTATGATATTCACTTGACCAATCCAAGAGCACGTAATATTTTTCCAGTTGTTTAGATCTGACTTTATTTGTATGGAAAGTGTTTTGTAGTTTTATTCATATAGTTCCTGACTTTCCCTTGGCAGATAGATTCCCAAATGTTTTATACTATCGACAGTTATTTTAAATGGAATTTCTCCTTGTATCACTTGCTGATGGATTTTGTTAGTGATGTATAAAAATACTGAGGAATGGATTTATTTTGTATCCTGCAACTTTGCTAAAGTTGTGGATTATTTCTAATAGCTTTTTAGTAGAATCTCTGGGGTTCTCTAAGTGTACCATCATATCATCTGCAAAGAGTAATAATTTGGTTTCCTAATTCTACTTTAATTCCTTTAATCTCTTTTTCATCTCTTACTGCTGAAGCTAGCATTTCTAACACAATATTGAACAGTAATTTTGATAGTGGGCAATCTTGTTTCATTCCTGATTTTATTGGGAATGGTTCCAGTTTATCACCATTACATATGATACTTACTGATGGTTTTAAATAGATGCTACTGACTGTTTTAAGGAAAAGTCCATTTATTCTTATACTCTCTATGGTGTTTAATAGGAATGGATGTTGGATTTTTTCAAATGCTTTTTCTGCATCTATTGAGATGATCATATGGTTTTTGTTAATTTGGTTATTGACATAGTCAATTATACTAATAGTTTTCCTAATATTGGACCAGTCCTACATTCCTGGTATAAATCCTACTTGGTAATGGTGTATTATCCTGGGGATGATTTTCTGTAATCTTTTTTGCTAATATTTTATTTAAGATTTTTGCATCAATATTCATTAGGGAGCTTGGTCTATAATTTTCTTTTCTCATTTTTGTCCTATCTGGTTTAGATATCAGTACCATGTCTGTGTCATAAAAAGAATTTGGTAGGACTCCTTCATTCCCTATTTTTTCAAATACTTTAAATAGCAATGAAGTTAATTGTTCTTTAAATGTTTGGTAGAATTCACATGTAAATCCATCTGGTCCTGGGGATTTTTTCTTAGGGAGTTGATAAATAGCTTGTTCTATTTCTTTTTCTAAAATGGTACTATTTAATCAATTTACTTCCTCTGTTAATCTGGGCAAGCTATATTTTTGAAGCTATTCATCCATTTCATTTAAGGTATCAAATTTATTGGCATAAAGTTGGGCAAAGTAACTCCTAATTATTATTCTAATTTCCTCTTCATTCAGTGGAAAGTTCTCCCTTTTCATTTTTAAGACTAACAATTTGATTTTCCTCTTCCCTTTTTCTAATCAAATTTACCAAGGGTTTATTTAAAACCCTTGGTTTTTCTTAGAACCAATTCTTAGTTTTATTTATTAATTCAATAGTTTTTTTTAATTTCAATTTTATTAATCTCTCCTTTTATTTTTAGAATTTCAAGTTTAATGTTTGGGGGTTTTTAAGTTGCTCTTTTTCTAGCTTTTTTGGTTGCAAGTCTAATTCATTGATTTTCTCTTTCTCTATTTTATACAAGTAGATCTGTCAAGATAAAATTTCCCCTTATTACCGCTTTGGCTGCTTCTCACTCATTTTGGTATGTTATCTCATTATTGTCATTCTCTAGGATGAAATTATTAATTGTGTCTATGATTTGCTGTGTCATTCATTCTTTAAGATGAGATTATTTAGTTTCGAACTACTTTTTAGTCTATTTTCCCCTGGCTTTTTATTGAATGTAATTTTTATTGCATCATGATCTGAAAAGAATGCATTTACTATTTCTGTATTTCTGCATTTGAATTTGAGATCTTTATGTCCTACTATTGGTAATTTTTTGTATAGGTTCCATGAACTACTGAGAAGAAAGTGTACTTTCTGTTTCCATTTAGTTTTTTCCAAAGATCTATCATACCTAACTTTTGTAGTGTTCTATTTACCTTTTTAACTTCTTTCTTATTTATTTTGTGGTTTGATTTATCTAGTTCTGAGAGTACAAGGTTGAGATCTCCTATTTCTTCTTGCAGCTCTCTCAACTTCTCCTTTAGGAATTTAGATGCTTTACCACTTGTTGCATATATGTTTGTTATTTATCTTGTTTCATTATCTATGCTATCCTTTAGCAAGACCTAGTGCCCTTCCTTATCTCTTTTAATTAGATCAGTTTTTGCTTTTGCTTGATCTGAGATCAGAATGGCTACCCCTGCTTTTTTGACTTCACCTGAAGCATAGTAGATTCTGCTCTACCTTTTACCTTTACTCTGTATGTATTCCCCTACTTCAAGTGTGTTTCCTGTAAACAACATATTATAAGATTCTGGCTTTTAATCTAGTCTGTTACCTGCCTCCACTTTATGAGGAAGTTTACCCCATTCACATTTATGGTTAAAATTATTAATTCTGTATATCCTGCCATCTTGTTAACCCCAGATTATGCTTTTCCCTTTCCTTTTCTCCTTCCCTCCCTCCCTAGTATTAAATTTATGAGCACCACTTACCTTATGCAGGGAGGTCTGTATTTCTAAACTTAATTCTTTACAGACCAGCTGAATTAGCTGAATTTCTACACTAAATTCAGAGACAAAGCACCCTGGTTTGAGCAGTTATGGGATAAAATCAGTTAACTGTAAACGGAATCAATAAGGATATTGATGGTATCTGATGGTACTTTTGTAATACTTTCATCAAGAATATTTTAATACATGTACATATCTTATTAAATTAATAGAGATGAGAAAATAAGCCTATGATTTAGCAGACAATAATTTTCTCTTAATTGATTTTTTAAGTATTATTATCATCTCTGATTTTTTCCAATTTGGCAATATTTTTTCAAAATATATATCTTATTAAATGATCACTAATACTATAAAGATTGTGTCATCTGTGCAGATTTGTTCATTTTGTTCTGGTCTACCAACTTTTCCTAACCATCTCCTTATTTGCCATTTCAACTTTCCAAAGTGGCTCTGCAGAGTTATGGTTCAAATGTGGTAGTTCCTGGGCAATGATGATGAAAACAGCTTATCTGAGGAGCATTAACACTTTGTTCAATTTTCCATCTGTTTATCATTTTCCTTCCAGTTTCATCTATAAATAAATGCCTTGGGGGTGGTAGGGAGTGATATAGCTTAGTTGGGTGTCATGCCAAGTATTCTATGGGTTTATTTTTGCTTCAACTTGCTCATGCTCTTTCATAAGGTGATGATGCTAATAATGTTGTGTTATTATCCTCCATAGTGTTTTATGAATGAGTTATTATTTTAAATCATTGTTGTCTTTGGCAGCTGTGACTCTGCTCTTGGCAGGGAGTATTTACTGACCATGATAATTTGTGGCTTCTCTTGGCTTCTTTATTGTATTTAGGGCTATTTGAGTTAAATCTTTGTAGGAAATAGTGATAATCAATGTCAATATCTTTGTGTCTATTGTTTCCTTTTTCTTTCATTAATATCACATTTTAATGGGTCAGGATGAAAAATGTATAGCTACTCATAATATCTTTTCACTCCCCCCCCCTTTAATATGATATAGATTTTATCTTTTTTTTCAATGTATTGGTACTTTAAGTACTTTAAGAACTGAGGATCATTCTCCAGTTGAAGGGCACTCCCTTAGATTCCAGTTTGTTACTGCCATAAAACAAACTACTAAAAATAACTTTGTACATATGGATCATATTCTTCTTTCTTTGATCTTATTAGAATATAAGCCTAGTAATACTATCAATGCATCAAAGGGTATGAACAGATAGTAACTTTTTTGAAAGGGCTTCAAATGAATTTCTTGAATGTCTAGACTAGCTCATATCCTCACCAAAAGTTTATTAACATTAATAAATTTGATTTATACATTATTTATATACACACAAACATATATATATATGCATGCATATATTTTATATATTTAAGGAGAAAGAGAGAAATAGACAAACAGAAACACCCACACACCCACACAGAACATAATGTGAAGATGTTCTTGAAAACCATCTACTTAAGTGGAAAGTAGACTGCAATTTGCATTGGTAAAAGGAATTTCCATACATGGATATGTGTGTATGTGTATATCTATCTAGCTATCTGTACACATATAGTATATATATATATATATATGTGTGTGTGTGTGTGTGTGTGTATATAAACATTCCCACCCTTACATATATGTATGTGTGTGTATATATAGATATACTTATATTTATATATGCACACAAATTAATAAATGTTCTCTTGTAGCCCCTGTAACATTTGTTATTTTCTCTTTTGGTCAATTTGGCCAATTGATGTGAAGTAGAAAATCAGAGATGTTTTAATTTCCTTTCTGTTAATTATACAATTTGGTATTTATATATATATGCATATAATCATATACATAAAAACATGCATATACATCTAGATATGTATACATATATACCTGCATGCAGAGATGTGTCCCAGAGAAAAACTGTCATAAAAGATCCATGTCACATGACAATAAAAATTTTACTTTTATCACTTCCTCCTCTCTACTCTTCTTTCCCAGTTATCACTTCTTTTACTGTCAACTTTCAGGTAGCCAGAACTCTTATTCTTTCTCATCCTTATTTCCCACCCCAGTTTTATCAATGTTTGGTGTGCTGTTATTCATTTGCTTTTAAGTATGAATGAATTTAAAGCAAGGCCCTTCTGTATGTCTGCTTCCAGGAACTCTAAGGCACAAATGGAGTGTATAACTAAGAGGTTACATGGTATATTTATATTTATATTATTGATTTTTATTATTTTGATTTTAAAAATATACTATTTCAATCATTTTGTGAATTAAACTGGGTTGTATAAGATGATCTTTAATTTTTTTTCCTATAGGAAAATATGTACTAAGTTTCAAATAATATAGAATCATGAAAACAAAAAAAAAAAATCTCAATTGTAAAGGTCCTCAGGGCTTATCTAGTTCCACTCATAACTTAACAAGTAGTACTTTTACTATATATGTCTGATAAGCCTAGGTTTTACTGAAAGACTTCCATTAAGATGTGATCCCTTACAGCCTGAGGCAATCCCTTTCATTTCTGGATAGTTTTGACACTTAGGAAGTTTTTGTTTTTGTTTTTATTTATTTGTTTGTTTGTTTTTTACTTTAATCCTAAATTTATCTCTTCATAATATCTATCAATTGCTTTTTTCCTCTTTGGGGCCAAACAAAATAAATATGAATCCTTCCTTGACATGTCATCTATCATCCATTTATCTCCTATTCCAAATCCAACCGTTCTCTTTTTCCTGGATAAACAAGCTCAGCTTCTTTAATCAATACTCATATAGCATTGTAGTCAAGGCTTTTCATGATCTTGGTCACTCTGCTCTGAATACTCCAGTTTTCTCATGGTTAAATTGTACTATATCAAACTGAACATCCTGGTTGACTAGGTCACAGTATAGGTTCTGCCAGACTAAAAGAACAAACAAAAACCAAAAACTTAGTTGTCCAGCTCTGTTGTTTCTACCCTGCTGTAAGACTGAAAATATGTTCAGTACCCTCTAACTTTTGTATTCTGGATAAAACCCCTAGTTTTCCTACCTTGATTAGGGCTTTGGCTGAGAATACAGGTTGAGATTGAGTGAAAATAGAAATCTAAGTACACATCAGAAGTCACGGATATAATGTATGTACAAGATGTATCAAAGGACAGATACATTTTTCAAATGTGTCTAAGAACGTTTCTACTTTTTCTTTTTGCCTTCCCAGTTCTTAGAGCAGTACATATGATTAATAAGCTTAATAAGCAAATGATTTATAAGTACTTGTTGATTGATGGGCCTTTAAATGATATAAAGTATATTGCATTAATTGCTAACTATATTTGTAAAAAGTAGTATTCTAACACTTAATAGAGATGAGAGGCATGCTATACAGATCTGGTTATTAAAAAAAAAGATTTTTGTTATAGTTAGGATATTTGTCTTGATATTACATTCTAAGAATATTTAGGGATATAGATGAGATAAAAGTTGCCTAAGAAATCTAATTTGGGTTATTTACATTAATTTCCACTTACATTGTGATACTCCTATTTTGTTATTTTTTTTCTCTCTCTCTCTTTTTTTCATAAGGGAGCTCTTTGGCTCAGGAAAGTTGCTATGGAAACAAAAATTGTAGATTTTTCTATAAAGTGGACACCACAGAGAATATAGCATTAACAGGTTTTACACATAGAGTTTTACCAATATGTCTCAGATATCTATTCAGGGAAAATAATAACCTTTTCTGTATGGTGACTGCAAAACAAAATTGGAAGAGAACTTGAAATAGATGAGGCTAACTTTCAATCAACATCTGAAAAAACTATGCTATCAAGAAGGCCTCAGGTAAAGCTCCTGGTTAGCAGAACATCTAGTAGCTGGATTTCATTTTCTCATTTATAAATTATTATTCCAACCAAAAATGTCATTCTATTTTTAGCTATTTGGAGAATTTCTTCCTAGATACATTTTCCTTTTTGCTGGGAAGAATGATTTAAATTAAAATATTTTTATGAATCTGCTTAATATTATGAAATAAAAATGGAATATAGTACAGATGGTACTAACCTTGAAGTCAGAATGAACTGGGTTGAAATCCTATTTCTGAAGCACATGCTATGTGGCTATTGATACAACATTTCTGGACTTTAATTTTTTTCACTAGCAAAATGAAAAAAAATGACTACAGTAAGAAAATATATAAATACAAATATATTAAATAAGATAATATAAATTAGCTCAACATATCAACCTTTGTAGAGTCATCATTAATTTCATGGTTTTCTTCATTTATTATTATTATTTCCTCCATTCATGTTTTTTTCCTGAGGCCCTATCATCTACCTACCATCTTGCATATGTTAAAGCACTATATTAATGACACAATATTATTTTGAGTTTCTTTTATAAGATGTTAATATATGTAATTGAAAAATGAATGTTTTTTGGTGGAGAAATGAAGAAAATTATTCTAGCCAATTATTTGTCTCTCTCAAAGGTGCCTATCAAAGGCAGATTGTTCATCATTTAACATCTACAATGTAATTTTAGCTAACAAATATTTCCTGAACATCTTTGGCTAGTAAGAGCAGTTGTATGTATCAGAATAAGATTATAGCTGGATTGTGAACTGGATAAGTTTGTTCTATTTTGTGGATAAAGGCTATCTTCTAGTTAAATAGTGATCAGATTTTTCCCTAAATAGCTATTACAAACCTTCTCAACTTTCCTCATCTTCTCTCAATTCCTACTTTACTAAGAAGTACAAGATAGTGTGAAGTGACAGGAGAATTAACTAATATCTTCACCATCTTTTCTTCCTTTCACGTAAGTCTTAGAAGAAGAAATGTTCCTATTGCAATTCTTGTCCCTTCTTGTACCCTTAATCCCATCTCATCCTGGTTATACTTTGTTAATCCTCTTTGAAAATGAAGGACAACAAACAACCAATCAGTATCTTTCTCCCACTGGAGAGCTCTGTCTATATATTGGCTCCTTTCCCTGAACATAATCACATATTCAGGTGTTACTGACCCTATTAAAAGCCTTACCTTGATCCAACTTTACTCTTAAATTATTTTACATCTCTCTTCCACTTCATAATTTAATTTCTAGAAAGAGTGGCTGGTTTATGCTATTGGCTTTACTTCCTTGTCATCCACTCATTTCTTATCCCTTTATATTGTGACTTCTGCCCCAATCATTTGACAGAAACAACATTTACTATGATCAAAATTGATTTTATTGCTAAATGCAATGTCTTCTTTTGTCTTTATCCTTGACATTTCTTGAATGTTTTTGTCCAGTATCTAGAATCAGAGAATCACAGAAGCTTTTCATTATGGAAGAAATGTATAAATGTGAACTGAATAATTGTACAGTTAGTTTTAGAAGTGGTTGAATGGTGGGATTCAAAGAACAGTCATTAATAGTTCTTTGTCAACAGTTAATGAAAGTATAGTAGTGTGCTCCCCAAGATCTGTTTTTGGTCTATTGGTAGTTGAATGTTTTATCAATTATTTGGATAAATGAACAGATGGCACAGTTGTCAAATTTTTAAATACCTCAAATTAGTAGAGAGGGATTGCTAATAGAGTCTATAATAAAGTTAATACCTGAAAAGACTGTAGTCCAGCATGCTGGATTTAATCCAGACTGAACTTAATAGGGTCATAAATGTAAAGCTGTATACTTAAGGTTCAAAAAATTAACTTCACAGATGCAAAATGGGGGCCATTGTGGCTAGATAGAACTGTGTTTGCAAAATACTTAAGAACTTTAGCAGACTGCAATTTCAAGATGAGTCAATAGTAGAAGATGGCTAACAAGAAATGCTAATGCAGTCTAAAGAGAGGCATTATATGGTACAATAATAAAGACTTAATAGCTCTATTGTACTCTGAACTAATAGGACCACATCTGGAACTTTGCATTCAGTTCTGGATGTCATATTTTAGGAAGGGCATTCATGTCTTGGAGTATATCCAGAATATGGCAAGAAAATAAAAGCTTAGGAGGATCAGTTGAAGGAATTTGATATATTTTCTCTAAAAATAGAGAAGCTGGTAAGGAACATGGTAGGCATTTTCAAATATCTGAAGAGCTGTCATATGGCAAAGGGATTTTAAAGCAAAACTAGCAGCAATGGGTGAAACTCTGGAGAAGCAGATTTAGACTTGATTGATATGAAGAAAACTAAAAATTTTTAGCATTATACAAAGTAGAATGGGCTATTATAGGAAGAAGTGGCTTCTCTATCACTAGAGGTCTTCAGGTAAATGCTAAAAGACCACTTGATGGTTATAGTGTAGATGAGGTTCTTATTTTTAGATTAACACTAACTCTAGTCCTTTATAATGTAGGAACTCTGTGCTTTTCTTGCATTCTGACTATATTTAAAATTACCCACAATTTATAATCCACAATTATTCATGACTAATAGTATAACAAAACTCAGAAGAGTTTTCAGCAAACGTTAAACTTCATTTCCAACATCCTTTTCAACTTTAAAGGTGTCCAGTATTGTCCCCTAGGTTTTGAAAAAATTCACTGACTACAGTTAGACCATCTAGGCTTTTCATACTTAAAATGATAATCTTCCATAGCCTATGTTGCAGAACACTCAAGTTTTCTCTTTGGCTGCTCGTGTTTGATACGAATTATTTATAGGCAATATAGAGAAAACTTTTTATACTTTTTCATTTACAAAATAAACCTTGTAGTATTTTAAGTACACTGTGCCCTATATTTGCCTCAAGTTCCTCCTTTGTTATTTGTTATAGGATTCTGTTAAAATTAAAAACTCAGTGGAGATTTTTGTAAATTTTACTCTAGAAGGCTTATGTTTTTGTCTTTCTTAATTGGTATTTTTACACAACACAACATTCGGTTACCCTGGCAAAGTCATTAATAGTTGAATTCAAGGGCATAAATTTTCTATTTTCTCTGGATGAGAACAGACTCATAAAGTAAGGTGAATCAAAAGAGGAAATTTCAGATCAATTATAAATTAGAGATCCGTCAGCTATAAGATTGAGAATGCAATTGTTCTGTTAGTGATCCAAAGAGTAAATTCTCTGGTTAGTCTCAATACCACAGAATAAGTTGCCCCTCCCAGAATAAACTGATCAATCGAAATCTTATCTTGCTGATTGATTAGCTCAGTCAGTCTTGGGCACCCTCAGCATATGCCTTTCTCTCAGGGCTGGTGAGTGGAGCATGAAACTCCACCCAAACCTTTCCTTTACAGAGGTAGAATCTTGACTTCTAGGTCACTCTACTTTTCAGCTACAGCTCTGGTCTCAACTCTGTTATCTCCATCTGCTCTCTTCTAACTTTCTTTTTATATGCTTTTTTTCCTCCAGCATACACATACTTGAAGAAAGTTATCATTTTTATTTTTCTTATTTACTCATTCATGCATTTATAAGACAATAAGGTTATGTGACTTGCATTAGTGAGTGTTAAATGTCTGAGGACAGATTTGCACTCAGGCCTTCTTGACTCCAGGTCAATGTTCTATCCACTTTACCACCTAACTGTCCCTTCTTTTTTTTTATTTTTAATTCCACACTTAGTACAGTTCCTGGCATATAACAGTCACATAGTGAAGTTTTATTGTCCTATTCTGTGATTTTCTGATGTTCTGATACGGTATACTAATAGGTCTTAAATGCTTTGGGGAGTTAGAGGGATGTCTATCCCAATCATGTGAAGCCTCTTACTAGGGGACTGAGTGGATATGAGCAGTGTGTTCCAACAGCCATGAAAGTGGCTAACGCAGAAATTGTGGACCACTTAGAGCTTGGTCAGATTATCAAAGATGCCAAGATCATCCACCACATCCTGGGCCATTGCCTGTCATCTTGACTTTTGTTTTTATCATTGGATTTGGATGTCTGTGCAAGACATTGTGAGACTGGTGACTCTATGCAACTCTGTCTCATTTAAATCCAATTAACACATGAATCAAGACATTATCCTGAGATATCACTGGTCCCCTTCTAAATGAAGGACAAATATATCCCAAGAGAGATTTTGAGAGAACTAAAACAAAGGATTTAGGAACAAATTTAGGTACCTTGCTGGGGTTAGGAGGATAGAGGCTGGTGCCTGAAAATGAGAACATTCCTTTTCCAGGGATTAATAGACTATTCCCACAATCAGTCCTAGAGATGGAAGCCTCTTGGTCTGAAATATGGAACCAGTTCAGTCAATGGTAGAATAGCAAAAGTCCTTGATCTGGGGAAGGTTTTTTTGGAATGCTAATCCCTTGGTAATAGTGAAGTAATTTCATATCATTTCATATCAGTCTCAGTATCCTTACCTCTAAAATAAAGATTTAGCTCTAAAGCTATAACCTATATTCCTAATATAGAGACTCAGTTTCCTCATCTCTAAAATGAAAATTTAGCTCTAGAGCTAGAGTCTATTTTTTCCAAGATAGAAACTGGCCATGGCAGAGTATCTCAGGTCTATAGCCTCCCTTCTTAAGGACCCTACTTATACTAATGCTGCTTAAGATTCAGTGAGCTCTTTTGGCTGAAGTCATACTGTTGACTCCATTGATGTACATGTGGTTAGAACAGTGGGTCTAGTTTCAGGAACACCTAAGTTTTAATCTGGCATTAGACACTCTCTGTATAACTCTAAGCAATCCATTTAACCTCTGAATGCTTCATTTTTTTCAACTTCAAAAGGGGAATGATAATGACACCTAACGCCCAAGGTGGTTGTGAGGACTGAATGAGATAATAACTGTAAAATGCTTAGGAGAGTGTCTGGAATTTAGTCTGTACTTAGCCTGTTTCCTTCTTTTCCTCTCATTCTGCATGGTATTTCAAAAATCATTGGTCATGGTTTCACAATCATATCTGGCAGTTCTTTCAGTACTCTGAGATGTAGTATACTAGGATTTACTGATGTGAACTCATAAAAAGTAATTAGATGCTCTCTTCCCTTTTCTTCATTTGTTTTTAGATCAAATACCAATTTTTGATAACAATTTTTGATTTGTTTTTTAGTTATCTTGACTTGAAGAGGAAAAACAAGGAAATAATTGGTTCTGTCTTTTCTGTGTAATTCATTATAATTAATCCATTCACCTTAAACTGCAGTTCTATCCCTTTTCCAAGGTTCTTGCTCTCAATATAGTTTAAAAAGACTTTTTTGTTCTCTTTACTTTAACACATGCCTTGAATTATCTGCATTAGCTTTCTCAATAGTATTTTTAATGGCTCCTTGTTACTCACTGGTAACTGTAACTTGCCTATGGTGCTCTCTTCAATATGTCTCCATTGACTCATGTTTTATCTATTTAACCAATCCCTGAATAAACTGATAAGGACTTGATAAGGGCTAGGGTTAATCAAAAGGAATGGAAAGGTTGAAATGGCTCTGAGAGATATTGTGAATAGAAAACATCTGGTGAATGATTGGAATTGGGGCCTACACAAGAAGAAGTCATCAGGGTTTCTATGACTGATGAAGTAGTTTGTTATTTATGAAGATGTTTTCCCCACATCTAAACCTGCTGCTGCAGCAGTGTGTCAATCACCAAAACAATTTAACGAGCAAAGTACAGATAGCAAGGCATAGAGCAATGGGAAACTGTCCTATCTGGCATCTCTAGTCATTTAGGGAGAAGACAGTAAACAAAATCATATGTTTGAGTTGGGTATAATTTAAACTGAAATTCCATTTCTCAGTTATTTAATAACTTCAGGCAATTAGTAGCTTAACTGCCCTAGGGAAAATTGTGGACTACATATATGATTTCATTTTCAGCTTCCAGAGGTGAAGAGTATATATCCCTTTTAATGCTATATTTAGGGGCCATATTTATAGCACATCCTGGCTAAGTGGTTTTCCTGTATTTGGCACCTTTAAGGAAACCATCTGTGAGTATTTAGTTCAGGAAGAATTCAAGCTTATTAGGAGCACAGGAAATGTTGCTTCATGGTGGTGAATTTTGTTATGGAATAAGTTCAAACATTAGGAAAAGCCTAGAGTTATAGAAAGAGAGAATGGCATAGAAGGCAGAACTTTCCTAACAGGTATTTTGCTTTGTTGATTCTAAATGTAACTAAAGTGTTCCAGATGCTTACCTCCTGCCTTTGCACCAATCAGAGTGGAAGTGTGATAAAACAATGCTTATGTGGCCAATTAATACATCTGGTTAGAAAATAGAACTAAGAAGGTTGCATTTTGATCCTTTTATCAACTAATTCTCTATATATGGCAATAGGCTACCTCCAGAGCTTTGAGGCTCTTTCACAATAGAGAGACAGAAAAAACTGAAAAGAAAGGGAATCAATGAAAATCTATGAACATTGCTGGAGTAAAACAAACAAACGAATGAACAAAAACAAAAAATAAAATCTACCTTTAAGTAGTCTGCAAGATCTTTGAAGGCAGAAACCATTTCTTTTCTGTTTCTGAACTTAGCACAATGCCTTGTACATAATAGACACCTGTTCAATGTTCTGATTGCAACTTGACTTGGATTTCAAACATATATCATTCTAATGGTGTGAAAGAAACAATATTTTATAGCATGAAAGAAACCACAGGAAAAAGTACTAATCAATGGTGTTAGAGAACCTATGTGGAGAGAGTGAGAGATTTGAATTTAGAAACAAATTCTTTTGATTTCTAAGATTTACTACTTAGCAATTTCTTAGACTTACTACTTAGTAATTTGCTTTTCCCCTTCAGAAGGAGTTTTGTCCTTTTCCAAGTTTTACTTTCAGCAAGTAATTTACTTTCCCTGGGCCTCAGTTATCTCTGCTGAAAATTGTGGGATTTGGGTCAGATCAGTTCTGTCCAATCTCTAAGATCCTTTTGTCTGATGTTCTCCAGATCCTAGTTTTCCTAATCTGTAAAATGAGGATAACAAAATTTTAGTACTTTTCTCACAGGGATGTTTTGAGGCTAAAAGAAGACATTGTATGTTAAGACCTTTGCAAATTTTAGCATGCTATAGACATGTCAGTTATTATGATTGGGAAAGGTGGTAGTCAGTCTCCAAATGGCAATTTAAACAGTCTCCAAAGGGCAGTTTAAAATTTCACAAGGAGTACCTGTCTCAAAATATCTCTTCACCAGTCAACATGAAATCCCTTCACTTTTCTCATGACTGGAGATGGTCATCATTTTTGTATTAGATAACAAAATTTAGGAGCATCCTTATTAAAAGTCTACTGTTACAATTCACACATTAGTAGGGAGAGAAAGAAGGTGTCTATAGGTTTCTTTTTTAACCTTTGCCTATTGACATGTGAGCATGAATTAATGATTTGTCATCTTGGAAGTCCCAGCAAGCTTTTATCTAAGTGAAAAGTATAACCTATGAGGGTTGGGAGAGTAGCAAAGAGTAACAACAGGAGGAGCAGACACAGGTAAATAGTCAAGTGGTTACTTGAGCCACCAATGGACATAAGGGTGTCAGACCAGGAAGGGTCGAATGAATTTATAAGGCATTTGTGATAAGTTCCAAACCTAAATTCATTGGAAAGAGAGTGCTGAGACAACATTCCCAAAATTTCCTTGGTGAAACAATTGTTTTGGGAAGAGATGCTCAGTACTTAGAGAGGTAGCTTCAAAGCTAGGAAACCCTGGGTTCACCTGTTTCTGTCACATACTGGCCACATGGTCTTGGGCAGATCATTTAACTTAACTTTTAGGTATTTTTATAAACTTTATATTTCAGAGGAAATGCTGGCTTATATAAGTAGAGAAGGTTTCTACTTTGAAGATTTCCCTATACTAATGAAACCACAGGTTCAGTTTTTATCCCTATTATATACTGGGCTGAGCTTGAACCTAATTAGAGCTATGGAATTCCCTTTGTCTAAAAATCTAATTACAATAGAATTTAGCGTGGGTTTTCAGGACATCTCTAGCCTCAAAGTGATGACATTTCAAAGATTTCACTATTTACCATGAATGACTTCCAAAGAAGCTGATTCCATTAAGCACAAACTTTGAAGATGATGAGGAAGCAATAAGAATTCTTGAATTTAAAATATATGCTCATATCATATTTTCATAAGTAGAAACCTAATCCCATACCTTCAGGTTGCTTACATTCTAAAGTATGGAAGCATGTGCACACAAAAGAGAATACACATAGTACCTACAGAATGAATGCAAGGTGTGCAGCAGGGAACCAAGAAAAGCTTAAAAAAAAGGTGCTAAAATCAAAACTTCATGAAACTTACATGAAAACTAGGTCTGGTACAAGATAAATGAATGTGCACACGGAATGCCAAGGAGTTCACGATCCATATAGAAGTTTGCATTTTTTTTAACAGTTTAACAAAAGAAGAGGTACCAGCATTCTCCACCTAAAGGCATATGGCATGGGAAAGGGAAAGGTACAGAAAACCTTGGAAAAGGACAAAACTCCTTCTGAAGAAGAAGAGCAAAGCAATAGCAAAAGGTATAATTTTTCCTTAGGAACGGCTAACTATGAAGATAGGATGGTCTAATTATCTACAAGGGTCCCAGTTGCCAAGAGCAATTTCTCAGCTTGTCTTGACTCCCAAGGACACATAGGGAGTTCAGCTTGGAATGCCAAAAGGACATTATGTAAGTCAGTCGGAGAAGGGTGAGGGCTTCTTCTTGACACATTCAGGGTTTCCTGAATATTCTAGGTGTTTCTGGAAAATATAGCAATTCAAAAAGACAAGTTCAAGGGATCACTTTAATGGCCCTTAACACAATTAAGCTGAATCTTTATGGTAGAGATATTTGAAGCTATATAGCTTACATTTTTTGCTGAAATCATACCAGTATGATTCTTAGCAAGTTCAACTTTTGGTCAATAATATTCTATTAACTTTTTCCTGAGTAGGTGGCCTACAGTCCCAATTTTTGAAGATTTTTAACTGTGCACAATCAAGCCATCTTGACTATGCATGGATTTGTCTGGTACATTGTACTGCAAATTCTAAAGTTGCATAATTCATTTTCATTGATGCCCAAAGCCTTTTTTTGTGGTTTTGCCATCCATTGTCAAAGGACCAATTATTTGCTCCTAATAGTGGAGGCTGCTAAATAATCTTAGTCTTCTATGTTATATCAATTCAACAAATATTTATTGAATGCTTGCTTTATGAAAAGCACTTTTATCATATCCTTATGACTCTATAAAATAATTCATACTTCTTTTTTTCTTCTATTATTTCAAGGGAAAGTTGTAAGTATTGAATAGTTAGCAAGCAACTCCCTCAGAGATTCTTGAGCAGGCTGACAACTATCTTTCGCCAACACTTGAAAAATAAATCCAAACAAAAAAAGCTTAATAGATAAAATGTAGGACAAGATAAAATGCAGGAACAAAAAACACAAGGAAGTTATTAGGCACAAATGTACAAATACCATTCATACATTAATAACATCTGACTTTTTTTCAATTTCCATGTTTCGAAGACATGTTGCTTTAGCATATGGGGTAAAAAAGTTGCTAATGTCTTTTAAAAGGAACAAATATGTCATTTTACAAACAAAACAAACATTATAAGCTCAAAGTGTTATATGTGAAAATATTTCAAGATAATCATACTACAAAGATAGTTATTCTTTACTGACATATGTGCACATACACATATGCATGTAACTTAACTTGTAATAGAAATATAATGTCATAATATGTTTAAAGAAAGACCATTTCAATCAGATCACAGCTGAGTTTTTTACTGCTTAGCAAGATAATATTCCCATTTGCAATTGTTTAATGAACATAAAATGGTGAAAACCTTCCAAACTCTTTATTCTAAGGAATGGACTATAGGAAAAATTTTCAGTGCCTGCAGGGCTTGCTAAACTCCCTCCCAGGCTGCCTCCAGCTAATTAACTCATGGGGATTGACTCCCAAAAAAAGAGTCTCCCCCCTTCCCCCACCTCCACACACTCTTCTTTTCCAAACTCCACATCATGTTTTTCACAACTGCTCCAGGGGTATTATTTTTCATGGCTTTTTGGGGGCAAAGTTCTGGTTGGTGGAGGAGGAGAATGAAAAACATGAAGAAGGCAGAGTTTCTTTCCAGAGTTTCTCGAGAATCTTGAGGAGTTTGGTATATGGTGGACAGGATCCATTAATGGAATCTCAGATGTTTCTAAAGGGATTGTTGTGGGATAAGCATATTTTAAAACCATTTATCACTCTGTGAACCAGTACTAATAGCCCATTCTTGAATGTATGTTTTCTGATAAGAATAAAGTGAAGATCATACTCCCATTCCCAGGTGGGGTGAGCCATTTTCCACTTCATTGATTGATTCATTCATTTATTCCTCTTCTTTTTACTTCAAACACACAACATACACACACACAGAGAAAGTTAGCAGGTAATAATCACTGTAAGCTTTCTAATTCTTTTTTCTGGTTGACTGGCTTTTTTTTTTTTTTTTTTTTTTTAATACTACTGGCAAATTATTTAGCTGATTAAGGCAATTCAGTTCAAAGAGCAAGGAGGAAGCAACAGTGAAGTCCAGGGGAAAGGAGAACTACAGAAAACCTGAGTTTTGAAGATTCAGTTTCCACCTCTGACGCTTATTTACCTCAAAGGTGCCTTTTTTTCACTAACTATGTGATATTGTGATTTCCTGATTTTACCACTCCTCATTCTTTTCCAACTCTATGCACCATTCAATTGTTTTTTCAAGCTATTATTCTTCCTTACTATTAATGACATTATATCCATTCTTTAATTTATGAATATATTAATAAATATTTTTACTATAGGGAGATAAATATTTTGTTACCCTTGATTTAAATTTATGAACAAAATTTTTGGTAGTTCAAAGAAATTCCTTAATTTGCAAATGTTTTCAGGGATACTTGGTATTTCTTACTGTATACAAGAAATGAATTCAGTAAATATAAGTGCCTATTCCACAGCATTTAAAAATAGACCTTCAGACTTCCCTGAAGAGGAGGGACTTCCCTAGGTTATAAGTTTAGTGTTTACATTTTTGTCTTTTACTCCAATGTGGAAGATAGGACTCTGACCATAGTAGTTGCTTCTGTCATGGCAGTTATACTCAAGCTGATCGAAGTTTTATTCATTTAACAAGAAGGACTTGATAATGAACTACCTGCTCTTATTCATTCACAAAGATTAAGTTCTAGTTGTCTCATTCTTATCAGCAGTTATTCTTTTAAGTCAATGCTGTAACACATTTGTGAGTCACCATCAAGCTCTCTATTACTCTCCCAGACATGACTCCCTTTATTTGCTATACCTGACCCTTTTGTGAGTTGCAACATTTGTTTTTTTAGTCTAAGGACGTATTATATATGGATTTATCCAATATAATTCATAGCCTACTAGGGAAAAAACAAACAAAAACCTCTTGATTTTCCTAAAATGTTTCAGTGGACTTCAATTCCACAGATATTGCTTGATTTTTGCAGTTTTTTTTTATTCATAACAGAAAAAAAGGGGCAAATCCATTTATATAAATATTCTAAGAATTGGGTGCCCACAGTTCTTCCTAGATCCAGATAGTCAAAATCGAGGCATGTAAGAGACACATTTTAGATGATTGGAGTTCTTAATTTCTGATTTATAAAGAAGAAATAACTTTATCTAACTTGGATTCTGGATATCTGGGTGCTCTAGGTCCCTTATGCCTTTGAGTGTGGGTATGTTTTCCTCTTTACAAATCAGTATAAGGGTTTATATCTCCAAAGGAAATTACTAACCCAGGTTGGTTGGTCTCCAGGTGCCTGGAGTGAAATACAAGAACTGATAATGTCTCTCATGTCATTACCTCTATCTTTACTTAAACAATTTTTCTATCAATCACATTTCATATTGCTTTGGCTCTTAGGACACAACTCCTCATTCCTTGACTTTTTTGAAGTCCTATTTCTACTACTATTCCAATTGGAGAGAAATGCCCACTTTTAAGAAGTTGTGGAAATTCCTAAATCTGGTCATTGTCAAGGTTCAGTTTTCAGAATTTTACTCTTTTCTACTATACTATTCTTCAGAGAGCTTATTTTCTCTCTTCATAGTCTTTAACTATCACATCTAAATTGATCATTCCCACACTTATACTTCTGATATCAATTTCTCTTGTGAGCTATAGCTGTTTTTTATATATCTACTCTTGAACATCCTACAAGCACTTTAAATTATGGTGAAACCAAATTCATATTTCATTACCAAGCATGTCACACTCAAGACTTTTTTATGCCAGAGGAATCATCTTTTCTTCATCTCTAAGGATTGAAACACAGATTTATTTTTATAGAAATTTATTTTTATATGTCTTTGTCTTCCTTTAGCAAATATTTGTAAATCAAGCCTATAATGTCATTCATTCTTGCATAATTTCTTTTGACCAATATAAAATGAAAAAATCATTGTTTATTATTTTAATGTTAAAGTCATAATTTTAATGAAATATAAAGCCTCCTTACAAGCTAAAATAAGTTTTTAATAATGAATTATTCTCATATTGTCACTCTAATTAATTCCTCTCTCTCCCTTGGAGGGAAAAGAACTGAGCTGAAATCAAAACTCTATTGATGATGGTAGCAGTTGATTGGCTTTGTGGGTGGATATTTAGGCAATAATTATGAGTGATAATAAGAGACATTTTCTATTAGTTTGTTAGGATTGTCAGAATTAAAGGAGAGGTGTCCAAATACTAACCCCCTTTTAAAATCATATAATGGGGTATGGAGAGAGACATACAGAGATAGAAAATCTAGCCTGTCTTGTCTCCTTCAAAGGTTTACCACTTCCTCCAGGACCAAGACGACACTAAAGAAGAAAACTTATTGTGAACTTGAGATCCAGTATGGTACAGGCTGATAACTTTATGAAAGGGCAGATGGATGATGGAAGCAAAGAAAGTCTGTAGATAGATGATCCTCCAATTAGAGAAACTCCAGAAATGTGAAGAACCAGAGGTAAGTTTTCAATTATATGGGCTGTGACTTGGGATGAATGATTAAGGTATAAAAAGCAACTGCTAGACAAATATGTCCCTATTCAAAAATGACAACTGTCATTTAAAAAGTTTTACTTGAAGCACATTGCCCTACTTTACATCTAAGAAAGCTTGATGCAACTACAAAGGTACTCCTCATACCTCAATTTGGCATGTTCAAAGGCAGACACTTCTCAACCTAGGCAGGATTTGTCAGCTGTAGGATGGGTGTCTTTACAGTATTGCCCAATAAAATGAAACCAATGCTTTGTAAGTAGGTGTTATCTGATTTTCAAACTTAGGTGAGCACAGTGTCTTCTACAAATGTAGAGCTCTCTTCTCTCTCTCTCTCTCTCTCTCTCTCTCTCTCTCTCTCTCTCTTTCTCTCTCTCTCTCTCTCTCTCTCTCTCTCTCTCTCTCTCTCTCTCTCTCTCTCTCTCTCTCTCTCTCTCTCTCTCTCTCCCTCTCTTCCTCTCCCCCTTTTAATATTTTATTTTTTCCACTTACATGTAAAACGTTTTTTAGCATTAGTTTTTAAAACTATGAGTTCTAGATTCTCTCTCTTTTGATCCTCCCCCATTGATAAGAAACATATGAGGCTATGCAAAACATTTCTATAAAAATAATGTTGCAAAAGAAAACTTAGATCTCTCCCTTAAAAAAAGAAAAAAAAAACTCTTAAGAAAAAATGTATTTGAACACAGTTTTTTTTCTCTGGGGATAAATAACATTTTTCATCATAAATCTTTCAGAGTAGTCTTGGATCATTGTATTGCTGAGAATATCAAAATCATTCATAGCTAATCAACACTACTATTACTTTGTACACAGTACATTTCATTTTGCATGAACTCATAGAGAACTTTTTAGGTTTTTCTGAGAGGATATTACTCATCATTTCTTAAAGAACAATAGTATTGCATCATAATTGCACACCACAGTTTATTCAACCATTCCCCAATTGATGGGCAATTGATTGCCCTGATAAAAGAGGTACTATAAATATATATATATAAAGGTGTAGCTCTCAAAGGTAGAAGGTAGCGATCACTTCTCTCTTGTGGGCATAGTGCTGGATCTTTTACTAAGCTAGATTCTTTCCACTCTGCAAACTAGGTATTAAGCAGAATCAAATCAGGAAGCAGGCAGAACCCAAGTCCATAGTAAGTACTACAGGTTTTTAGTATGGTATCAATTGAGTTTGAAGTAGACCAAGTAGCATCATTAAGGATTGGGCAGAAGTTTCAGATAGGAATCAGGTAATTCTGAGATTAATAGAATTTGCCATGCTTTTTTTCGCCCCCCTCAGCAACTAGTGAAATTATCTTTTTTCAGGTCATAAGACGGGCCCTATTTCAATCTTTTCCTAAAGGAAATTCATATTAATAATTTCCTGTTTCCATTACCATCACCTTTAGGAAAAATGCCATCTTAAGCAACAGTAGAAATCTTAAATCTAACTATATCCTCATGGTTTGGGTGAGATCAGAATCTCCAACTCTCTTCCATCTTGTGAATTGGAAAACTACAAGCTCTTAAGAATTGCCCTGCTTCTACATTCTGAAGAACCTTAGGACTGTTATATGACCCCATGTAATTAAACTAAGTACCTCTGGGTCTCGCCATGGGCTTCTTTGCTAAATTATTAGGAATTTTGGGCTTTTCCATACTTTGCAGCTGATATATTTTGTGTGGTAATCCTTGAGAGCAAAGAATGACCTGGTTTTTTTTGGGGGGGGTATCTCCATTAATCAATATAATGTGTGCCACTTCATAAATGATTTTTTTCATTTGTTCATTTTTCCATAGATCTTTACTATTTTGTTCCTATCCTAAAGCTCATTTAACCCACTTAAGTTCAACTATAATCTCCAGACTTTTATAGTCTTGATATCTTCAGCTACTTGTTGGATCTCTCTCTCTCTTTCTGAATATCCTAAAGGCACATGAAGCTGATTATGCTGAAACCAAAATTATATTCCATTCCCCAAAATTTCACAATCAAAACTTTTCTTTTTCTGACAGTGGTAGCATGTTTCTTTACTTTCTTACGATTAAAATTAAATATAACAAGTTCATTGTTGACTTTGTGCCTTTGTTAATAATGAATTCCTGTTTGGATTATCCTTCCTTCCTTCTAGACTTTCTTTGAGGTCAGCTAAGGTTATATCTAGACTTTTTTCCAACCCCACCTCCCACTAGTCTCAATGATCTCTTTTTTTCTGAATTTTTATAACTATATACATTTTACATATGTGCATATTTTATAAATACACACACCATTTTATGCATGTGTATGTATGTAAATATATATGTGAAATATGCATATTTTCAGATATATTAGGGACATCCAGGTGGCCACCAGGCCTAAAATTCAGAAGACCTGAGTTTAAATCTGGTCTCAGATACTTCCTAACCATTTGAACCTGGGCAAACCCTGTTTGCCTCATTTTCCTCATCTGTAAAATGACCTGGAGAAGGAAATATCAAACTCGTCCAAAGTCTTTGCCAAGAAAACTCCAAAGGGGAGCTGAAGAGTCAGAATGACTAAAAAAAACCTGAACAACTATTACATATATACATTTGTCTATGTATGTAATATATATGCATATATATAATATTTGTACACATGTGTATACATGACTATAAGTGTTGTATATGCCATTTTGTATTTTTATTTTTATTTTTTTTTTGTATAATTTATGTCTCTACTAGATGGTAAGTCCCTTAGATTTATACTTCTTTTTATCCTCTACACTCAACTTATGTCTAGCAAAGGAACCTAAACATGTAAAAGTTTGGTGACAATTTTGTAAAAACAAGTACTTCAATAGATTGTAGGCTATACTTGTATAATAAATTGTGCATAGTAACATGATCAGAATGAGTCCTTTATTAAGTGTTTCCTATGTATGTTTTTATGTTAAACACTGGTGATCAAAATAATAAAATGGATTCAGTCTCTATTCCCAAGGAGTTTATATTGTTTTGGAAGTAGAGTGGGATTAGGGTGTATAATAATGTACTGACAAACATTATACAAGTACATGGTAGGTAATGAATGGGGATAAAGAAGAGATCTACACTCTATTAATATTTAAGGGAGGGAGAACATTTATTGGGTTGGGGAAAACAGTGAATCAAGGAAGAATACATGGAGGAAGTAAGTTGTTGAGTTTAGGCTTGATGAATGAATTACCAGATGAAATATTTCTTACTGTCTTATATAAAAAGTAAGAGAGTTTCTGCCCTCAAGTAGGACATTCCAACAGATATGACAATGCAAAGTCATCAGTATGGATTAGAGTAGTCAGTGATGGCCTGATGTATTAAGTGGGATCTGAATAATGAATAATGACAAGTGTAGGCAAAGAGGAAAAGTAAGTCTATTTTAGATGTATTGAAACAACATGAGTGAAGGTCCCCAAATTGAATTAAGTATAGTTATGTTGTGAAACATTTGTGCTTTGTGTTAATAGAGTAGTTGGGTGCTAAAATGATTGGAAACTGATTTTGAATAGGCAGAGCAAGAGTAAATTACAAAAGGACTTAAAAGAAAACAGATGAAATTCAAACTGACTCAGTAGAAAATAAAATCCTTTAATCTTTGCCAATTATAAGTGCTAAAATGTTCTAGGGAGAGAAATCAGAATTGAGAGAAATTAATGCACGTCAGAATAATATTGAAATATTTCATGAAAAATTGAATTTGAAAGGTGGAAAAGATGTAGATAGTCAGAGAATACATTCCAGGTTAGAGGAACTCAAGTGATCTTATAGATGTGGCCCTCCAAATACAAAGTTCACAATCTATCCCTTTCTATTTTCTTTGACAGGTGTTGTCCCAATGTGCCAGATCTTTCCGTGATTTTTTTTGACATCATAAGGGTGTCAGTGGAACATGTGGACAGTTCTTTGGTTATTCCATGAAAGCAGAAATTGTTTCATTTTTTGGTGTGCGTGTGTGTATATCTGTCTTCAACATGTGGTATAATACCTTACACTTTAATAAATGTGCTTCTTTATCCCCTTTCTCTCATTAAGACCAGCCCATCTTCTTTTTTTTCCTTTCACATTTCTTTGATCACATCTTGTACACAGCTTCTTCTTTGCAATCCCTCACTTTCAATGTGTGGCAGCTGGCTCATGCCCACTGTAAGCCTCTCTATTGCCCTTTTGGTATTACTCAGTTTTGGAATGAACAGCACAAAGAAATTATATTTGCTCTAGTTACACACTATCAATCTCTTCCCTGCACTCCACTAATTGAGAGCCTTTCGACAGTTCTATGGCTCTCATTTTAGTCATCCTTGCTGGTGCTGAGATGGGAATTTAATATACAGGACATGATTCATAGGAGCGGGGAATCAAAATTTATTTCCTTTCCATTTCTATTTGCTTCCCTTTTGTTATGGCTCATGTAGTCAAACTAATGTTACACATCTCTGGATTTAGTGAATTGAGTTTTCTCTACACTTAAATCTATCTGCCTTGATTTATATCTAGGTATTGTGCAAATGGCTTTTAGTTGCCTGTCACAAATACTGTTTTATTTTTCTTCATGCTGAATAGAAAATTCTAAAATGAATTTACAGAATGTCAAGGCAACGAGGTGTTCCTGAAGTGAATTTTCTTTGCTTAGATTCACTAGAACAGCAAGGAGTCTTCTCAGAGTTGAATTTGTGTTTTGAGAACAAGAAAAGATAGAGGACTGTGGAAGATCAGCCAGCCCTAGGGATTAGTAATGGGATGTTAATTCAAGCTCTCCAGGTCATCATTTTGAAAATAGGCTGGTTGGCAGTTTCTCAGAACATCTGTTATCTGACAGCTTTTTGGTAAATTTTAAAGGAGTTGATCCAGATGTGCATAGTTTTAGGAGAGATCCATCACCCCAAATACCCCAAAGGAATTTTACCTGTCATTATGCACCAAAAGACAGATTTCAAATAGTGGTAAAAGGGTGAGAGTATCTTTTTGCCAAGGAATAATTTTTGTCCCCAACCTTGTAGGACTAAACAGAAGCTTGTCTACAATGAATGCCATTTACTAGATGCCATAGTTTTGGCAAGGGATAGACAGATTAGTATCTCACCAGTACTGCTGCTTTCTGGGACAGTTGCTAAGCTGCCAAGAAGATTTGATGAAGATTTGCTCATTTTCATTCCTTTTTATACTTCTGCCTCCTTTCCTTAACACTATTTCTTAGCTCCACCACCTCAGGAATTTATCTCTAATTTTTAATATGGGAGATAATAGATAAGATGTCTCATCCATGTGTAAAAATCATACAAGACTCCATAACAGATGTGACTATGGAAATACCTATGGTTATTGATCTTCTGAATATCACACATAAATGAGGCACAAAATAGGAAAGACATGCTCACTGAAGGTATTAGCTAATGTGTTGGGGAATATCCTATGCAGAATTCAAATGGAAGCATTTCCTGTATATACAAATGTTCCTTTTTAGGCACTTTGACAAAGTGCTAATTGAATTAAGCTTGAGAATATTGTAAGATTTCATCTGTGAAATCCAAGAATCTATGAGAAAGATCAGTCTAAATATCCACAATATAAAAAACAAAGAGTTTTCAGTTCAGACATTTATTAAAACAGCTATTATCCAGGTTATGATATTCAGCTTAATTCTCTATGCATAAACACACATATAGCACACATATATACATGTATTCTCTCTCTCTCTCTCTCTCTCTCTCTCTCTGTGTGTGTGTGTGTTCTGGTCTCTCTGTCTCCCTTTCTCTTCCTTTCTTCCTCTTCTTTTATATCATTCCCACCTCTCTCACCCACATAGATATATATTGGGAGTGGACTTGTGATTTCATTGGTATAGGGAACACCTGGGAGAGAAAACGCCCTTTATCAATTCATGTTGGCAAATAAAGAGAGATTAAAGAGACTCTCAGAGTTGCCCAGAACACTGAGAGATTAAATGCCCTGCCCAGAATCATAAACCAATAAGTTTATTTTTTAATATTTATATTTTTAAGTTTATTTAAGTTGGTCTTAAACAAATATTTCTGACTTTGACTTCAGCTCTATCCATCACACCATGTTACCTCTACAAATATGAAATATATACAAATTAACTATTTTGGGGGAGGTTGAGTGTGGTGTAGACACTTTGGAAAAAGTGATGATAATCTGAATTTTGAAGAAAAGTAGGAATTCAAGGGGCAGCTAGGTGGATAGAGCACCAGTCTTGAAGTGAGGAGGAGTTCAAATTTGACCTCAAACACTTAACATTCCTTAACCCCAATTGCCTCAGCAAAAAAAGAAAAAAAAAGAAAAGTAGGAATTATAAAAAAAGGGAGAAAGTACTGCCATGACTGTCTTTCCCCTATGGCTTCCCCTTCTTCCTAAAAGATTTAAAATGATTGATATATTTTATTCTTATACCACTTTCAATTCTAAATATCTCCTTTCCCCTACTAGTGACTTACCCTTTTATATTGTTTATTAAAATAAAAAAAGAAAGAAGGGAAAAGTTCAGAAAAGCCTAAACACCACATCAACTCAGTCTCAACGTATATATAATATTCAAGGTTCATTGTCCCACATCTTTTCAAAGAAAGGAATAAGTTATGTTTCCTTGTCTTCTGAAATTTTTTTAACCTCCTTATAATATGCACCATAGCCATACAAGTTTCATGGGAACTGAAATCCTGAGACCTAGGATCTTCTGAGAAATATAGTTCTTTATTTTTGGATGTGTCTTTATTTTATTTGTATGTTCTCCAGCTTGGCTCCCAGATAACAAGACAAATGTAGGGATCCTTCAAAATATCATCTTGTTTGTTAGTTTGTTGATTCAATAATTCAGAAATTATTGTTAGTCCTGGTTCTTTGCCAATTAGACATTTGTTGAGCTAAAATGAATTTTCATTTTAATCACTTTTTATTCTGAACCCAGACATAATTGAAAATAACAAAATACAAATATTAAAGTATTTTAGTTGTGATCAATTAATTAGGAAGAAAATATTTTTAAACCACTTCTAATTTTAGGAGGAGGCATACTTCAAAAACTGAGAATTTGATTTAGAATTCTTTGACAGCATTGTGTCAAAATATTAATTTGTTAAAGTGTTGAATTTCTTTAAAAAGTGATAACCCATATGTAACATTCAATGATCAAACTGTTATTTATATAGAAAGTAAACATGGAAGAATATCCTTTTGGCTAATATAGTCATTAGTTAAGCTTGTTAGTATTAATATTGTCCTATCCTGCATGTTTTGTTACAATTTATGTCACCATTGAAGGTAAGAATTTGTTTTTCTTCACCCCGCCCCCCCTCATGCTCACATGGACAAAATTCCATATGGAAAATTTTTCAACTTGTTTTTATGCTAAGATAGCTAGAGGTTAAGTCCTTTTCAGGACTAAGCCTGCTATGAGCTACTCTCTCTCTCTCTCTCTCCATCTTCATAGTGTTTTTCCTTTAATGGTGTATTTCTGCTTACTATAGCTAAGTCTAGATAGTCTGCTACACTACTCTATGGATTTATCCTGCTAATCAATGGCATACCTTGGAAAACTTATTGGTCTCCCAAATCTAATTAATATTTACTACTCCAGATGGAGAAACAGGGGAGGGAAGAAGGAAGAGAGAAAGGGAGGGAGGGAGGAAGAAAGAGAGTTTGTGTAGAGATAATCATTGCTAAAGGAATAACATTTTATAGAGTTAAAGAAATCCTATGCACAAATCAGTGTTGGCAACTGAAAGCTAAAAAGAAATATAAATAAATGTTAAAGTTCAGTCATTGATCTACTCTGACATTATTCACATATGGAGAACCAACAATTCAGTTTAGGCTATTACAGCATACAAAGATCTTCTAACTTGGCACAAGGACTTCTCACTTTCTCATATGGCAAGATATGAAGAGATAATGGGGTAAATGTGTTTCTTTTTCTATAATGACATAATACAGGGAAGATACAGAACTGAAACTTCTAAATCTAAATGCCTCCTTAGCATATCTATTCCCCACCTTATCCACCTCAGGCCATTATATCACATGAGCAGGTGTGAGCCATTTAGAGTTGCCAGGAGACCTGCTGCAAACACTTTGTAATCTTTCCCCCCTGACAAAAGTCAAAGTCTAGGAGAAATGGAAAAATAATTGTCAGGTTTGACTGTGGGGAATCTCCTCCTTGTCCTGACACAGATTTCACAAAAGAAGGCTGATCATTTAATATTTGTTTATATTTCTTTTGGTTCCTCCTTTGTATCTGCCTTCTCAGGAACATAGTGTGTTATTCGAATGGAATCATGTAAGTTCTCCCCAAATACTTTAGGAATGAGAACAGCACTTTTTCACAGTTGGAAGATGTGGGAATCCAATTTGTTTGAGATTTAATAATATAAATTTTTACATATGTCATCTTTTAGGATAGTTTCATCACACCAGTCCCTTACTTAGTAATCTATAATATCTCTTCCTTGCCTTAGACCCTAACATTTCTGCTTGACTTCCATCATTCCCTCATTCTAATATTTCCTCATTTCTCATGACCCCCAGGCACAAATTCTTCATTTTTGAAAAGTGAAGAAGTTTGTGGCCCTTGACCTCATTCATTCCACCTTGTAGTGCTATCTTACAACTCATATTATTTTTCTTGACTTCATTTTGTATCCATGTATTTTTTATAACCCAGTTGAAAACTCATTTCCCCTTGAACATCTAATGTGTTCAATCCTTCACTTTATTTCTTGTGAGTCCTCATATATTCCCTTTGGGTTTTATTCCTCTTTATTTTCCTACAACCTGGGTTATGTATATGTGCTGTCTAGTGGTGCTAGATATTCCATTTGTACCACATTTAATTGCATTGTCATTTTATGAATATTCTTAGTACCTCTCTTACTTTTAGCTTATAGACAGAATTTCTTTTTCTCATATAGTTTTTCATATTGCATCATTTAGTATTTAGCCTATAGCAGGTCCTCAGAATTGATGCCTGAATCAGATGGAGATGGATCAGGATTAGACCCACATCTCTTGGTTCCTAGTTTCATAACTATCCAACAGAAATTTCTCTCTTCCTTCTCTTCTCTGTATCTTGTACACATATCAGTTTTTGAATGAGAAATAATTAAATGAAAAAAAAGGGAGATTTTCTCATTATATATAATATACTTTCTTCATTGAAAATCTCCTGTGTTCACCTTAACATTATTCTTACAATTTAACATATCATTTGATGGTTAATTTGAGATCTTCATTGCTCTTTTATTTTTACCTTGGAAATGATCTTGTTTGTGACATATGCAGTTATAAAGAAGTACTTTAAGTACTGTCAGTCTTATTTTCACAAAAGGAGATCATAATGCATCCAGGAAGTGGGTTATGTTTATTGCCCTGTTCCTCAGTACCTAGGAATGAAAAATCACTGTTTTGTTGCTTCCATAAAAGAATTTAATATAGCTACCATTTTCCCTGAGATATTAAGATATATAGTTAGCTGAAGCTTTTTGAAAATTAGCTGAGAACATCAAAATGTTAATCCAGGTGATTAACTCATTAATGATAACAGAATTTCTATTTCATCTTTATTTGCTCACGATGAACATTTCCTGATTAGTTGCAATTTTTAAAAAATCCTATAGTATTTACTGATTATTTTATAATTTTAGCAGAATTCAATTTCCCCCCTCTGCTCTTTAATATATAAACTTGTTCCTCTCCTTTGCCCCATATAAAATTCTAACTATTTTCTTCCTGTTTATGCTATTGAAGAACATAGAGAAAATTTTGGAAATTCTATTTGGGGGAGTCACTGAATAGTTGGATACCAAAAGTCCATGTTGAGATAGAGTCAACATGGTGATTTAGAAGCAACAATACAGCTGAATTCTCTCAATATTCCCCTCCACACAACTTTAAAATAATGCCTCAAATTAAAATTTTGGGGTAGCAGAACCAAGAAACGGTTAAGATGAGATATTTTTTTCTAATGTAGGAAATATTAAGAGGTCATCAGAAGAAGTCTTTGACCCTGAGATGGAGACCTCTCTGGAATCCACATAGAAAAAGTGGATTTAGCATTAGCAGTGGTGGCAAGTTTGGGAGCTCTCACTTCAGAGGTAGTTAAGAGGTCAGACAACTGTCTAGAAAGAGATTACAGAGAATCCACTGTTCACATTGGGTACAGCTGGCACTGATTTACAACTATATTGTCAATACACAATTCTAGATTGCAGTTCCACAGTAGAGAGGAGCACTTCTGGTCAGTCACAAGAGCGCAGAGATCCTAGTCATATTTACAAGGCAGAAAGGAGCATTAGCAAGGCATCTGTAGGAAAGAAGGTGCCGTGGTCACAGTTTCAAGTCCAAGAGGAGTCCTTGTAGCTGCAGTGGAGCAGGGGTCTTTCCTATTTGAAGATCAGAGCAGAGGCAAGAACAGTGACTACACCTCTCCCTGGATCATGCCATCTTGGAAATATTGAAAACTTGCTGACCCCCAGAACTGGCTCTGAAAATAGCAGTATAAAAACTGAAGCTTGGAACAGTACTTTCTCATCCCCAGGTGAACAGAGTTCAATTGCAACATAAAATTCGAAGTCAAGAAATAGGCTGGGGAAATTAATGAGCAGACAATAAAATGAAAAAGAACTTTATCACAAAAAACTGCTATGGTGACAGAGAAGATCAAAATACAAACTTAGATGATAACATGAAAACAGGTACTAAAAAACCTCAAAAAAAACCCAATGCTAATCATACATAAGCAAAACAAGAATTCTTGGAGAGTTAAAGAAAGAGATAAGGGTAGTAGAGGGAAAAATGGGAACAAAAATAAGTATGATGCCTAATTTTCTTGCAAAAAGAAAATGAACAGCTTGGTAAAAGAGGCATAAAAATATGAGCGAAAAAAAACTCCTTGAAACATAGAATTGGGCAAAACAAAATTAGCAACTCCATGAGTCAAAAGAATAAAAAAAATAAAATGAGACATTTCTCATTGGAAAAACAACTGACATGGAAAAGACATTGAAGAGAGATAATTTAAGAAATATTGAACTACCATGACCAGAAAATATTGCAAACATCCAGAAAGAAACAATTCAAATATTGTGGATCCACTGTTAAGATCACATAAGTTTTAGCAGATTCCATGTTAAAGCATCAGAAGGTTTGGGATATAATATCCCAGAAGGCAAAGGAGCTACGATTATAATGATGAAAATCTATCCAGTAAAACTGAATGTAATCCTTTAAGGGAAAATAAATATTTGATAAAATAGAGACCTGTCACGTATTCTTGGTGAAAAGATCAGAGCTGAATAGAAAATTTGGCATTCAGAAATAAGACTTCCAAGAAAAGTAAAATGGTATACATAAAACAGAAATTATAAGGAACTCAATAAGGTTCAACTGCTTACATTACAACATGGGAAAATGATGTAACTATAAAGAAATTTATCATTACTAGGTCATTCAAAAGGAGTTTACATAGACACAGGGCATGGGTGTGATGGAATGATTTAAAAAAAAGTGTGAGAAAGATGGATGTACTGGGAGAAGAGAATAGGAAAAGACAGACTGGGAGAAATTTGCTCATGCAAAAAAAAAGCATGCAATAGAGAGTTTTTATAGTAGAAAAGAAAATGGAGGGAAGATGAAGGGCAGTGATTGAACCTCCCTTTCATCAGAATTAGTTCAAAGAGAAAAGAATACACACACATACACACATGCACACATACATACAGTTGTATATAGAAATCTATCCTATCTAATAGGGGAATAGGATAAGAAGGGAATAAAAGAAAGGGGTTGGGGAATGACATAAAGTGGGGGTAGACTAAAGGAGGAAATTGTTAAAAGCAAAACACACTTTTTAAGGTGGGACGGGAAGGTAGAAGAAGAGAGGAAAGAATAAACAGAAGAAATGGCTTTGTAGGAAATGATCATAACTACAATCATAACTAAAAATGTGAATGGGAAGAACTAATCAATGAAATGGAATTTTGTTGCAGAATGGATTAAAAATTAGAATCTGACACTATTTCATTTACAAGGGACACTTGAAACAGAAAGAGACACACAGTGTTAAAATAAAGGACTAGAGCAAAATCTGATATATTTTAGCTGAAAGTAAAAAGGCAGGGATAATAATCATGATCTCAGATAGAGGAAAATCAAAAAGAGACCTATTAAAAGTGATAATAAGGGAAATTACATTTTGCTAAAAGAGGTCACAAATAATAAAGTAATATAAATTTTTTTAGCAAGTTTCTCTAACGAAGGCCTCATTTCTCAAATATATAGAGAACTAAGTCAAATTTATGAAAATGACACCCATTCCCTATTTTGCAGACAATTTTCAGAAGAAAAAAAAAAACTAAAGTAGTCATGTGAAAAAATTGCTCAAAATCACTATCAATTAAAGGAATGTAAATGTAAAAAGCTCTGAGGTACCACTTCACACTTCTCAGAATATATTAGTTAATATGACAAAAAAAAGAGAGTATATGGGAAAATTGGATTACTAATACATTGTTGATGGAGTTGTAAACTGATTCAACCATTTTAAATAGCAATTAGGAGCTATGCTCAGTGGGCAACCAAACTGCATATTTTTCAATGAATCTGTGAATATTTTCATATTACACCTAATTTTCTAGTGCTGAATCTTTTCAAAGTTGTTTCTCAGGCAAAAGTTATCCAATAAACATTTAATAGGTGCCTACTATGTTACAATTTTTATGCTAAATATTGTGGATATTATCACAATAAAAGAAATATAGTGTCTTATGAAATTCATATTTGAAGATTTTCTATCTTAATATGACCTGTCAGAGATTGTCTAGAAGAATCACAGGACTTTAAGGAAATCCTTAATGAAGGTGTCATTATCAACATGCAAATTTTGATTTTATGTTAGTGGATTTAAAAATAATAAGCCTAATTTTATTTACTTAAGTGAACAATCATCTTTCCTCATCCCCCAATATAAATAAACACACAAACATACACACATACACACTGCTGTTTTTTTTTTCTTCTCTCCCACCTTCTTCATTTGGAATGGGGGATTGAGGATTTAGTTTTTGGGAAAGGGGAAGGGCTGTGGTGGAGAAAAAAATCCTTTAACAAATATTCAAATGGAACAAGAGTGAAGGAGTTGCTATCACACACATTTGGAGAACATCATCAATGGAAGATGGATCCATTTCCAGAGTCTACACACCAAAACCCCCATTAAGAATAATGGAAATCCCTGAATGAGGAGTGAGATATAAGCTCTCAGGCTTCTAGGCAGTGAGGGCCAGGTTGATTAAATGTTATATCTGACTTTATAATGTTGTTGTTATTATTGTATTGTGTAAAGTATATATATTATATAAATATATTCCTTCCTTCATTTCTTTCTTCTTACTCTCCTTACTTCATTTGTATTAGTAGATTATGAACTTTTAAATCTATTTAAAGAATCCAAAATTTCTTTTCCTTCACCCCTAAATTGGATCCCATGCTGCAATACAAGGGCTTAGTTAAGATCAATATCATCTTAATTCTAGAGCCTTAATTCTAGGCTAAACTTTTTTTTTTTGTATACAAGTATTCCTAATTTACTGTTGCTAAAACTCCTTTTAAGGAACTCTTAAAGACTCTCTCTCTAGACTGATAAAAATTCATGATAACTAGCATATTGGTGATCCAATCGGGTTTCTTAATTTTGATAGTTTTCTATTCTGCCTCAGCATGGGGAACCCTCTTGCTCTGGGAAGTACAATCAGATCTACAATGCCTTTGCTTCTGGAAGCTGCATCTTATATGACTCTCCTATGATTCCACACAACACATTTGTTACTTCATGGCAAAAGATCATTCCTTAGCTATCATTCTCTTATGTGTTATCTCTTCAGATGTAAGTCCTCTGGATTCAAGGTATGAATTACTTGTATTTGTATTTCATACAGTAAGCATTCAAATTATCAATTGACATAATCATCAGTCCTATTTTGATCTTCCTCTTTCTCCTCCTCCTCCTCTTCATTATCTGTATCTTTGCTGGTCTCTCTGCTTGTCTCCCTACCTGTTTGACTTTGTTTCTCTCAATTCTATCTACCTAAATATTTTTTGGGAGGATTGATTGAATGAATGCATTACTGACTTTGGCTACAAAACCCTCACAAACTCTGGAAAAGGACATAAGCAGAAAAATCTAAATGTAAACAAAATTCTTATATGTTATAAGTAAAATAATATAAGCACTCTTCCTACACTTTTCATATAGACATATTTGCTTTTAGAGTGGTGAAACAACAATAAAACAATCCTTATTGTTCATTAGAAAGTCCTTCCTTCCTTCCTTCCTTTCTTCCTTCCTTCCTTCCTTCCTTCCTTCCTTCCTTTCCCCTTCCTTCCTTCCTTCTTTCATTTCTTTCTGCCTCCCTGCCTTCCTTTCTCCATCTCCCTGCCTTCCTCCCTATTTCCCCTCTTTTTTCCCTTCCTCCTTCTTCTCTTCCTTCTTTCCTCCATCTCTCCATACTCTCTTTATTCCTTCCTCCCTCCGTTTCTTTCCTTCCTTCCTTTGTTTCATTCTTCCAACATAGGCTTTCATATGAATATTCCATATTCATGACTGGACTATTATAATAGCCTTCTAATTGGTTATTCTCTCTCAAGTCTTTCCTAACTCCAAACCATCCTCTACTTATGTGCCAAAGAGATTTGATTAAAGTACGGTTATTACCATGTCCTCTTCTTAATAAATGGTTCCCTCTTACCCCCAAAATAAATATAAAATGCTTTGCTTGGTATTTAGAGTCCCTCCTAACTTGGTCTCTTTCTATTTTTCTAGTCTTCTTACACTTTACATTCTTCCATGCACTGTAATTGCAGATAACACTTCATCTCACAGTCTGTTGTGCTTTGCCTTCTTGCCTCTATGTCCTAGCTTCCCCAGAAAGCTTCCTATAAGATGTACCTCATATCTTGGCCTTTCATGGACCTTTCTTACCTAAGAAATGCTAGTGTCTTCCCTTTGAGATTGTTTTCCTACTACAGGATACATACATGTATGTATGTATCCTGTAGTAGGAAAACTATATATATATATATATATATATATATATATATATATATAATGTGAACATGGATTCTCACCTCCATTATAATGTGAGCTCTTTGAAAAAAAGAAATGGGATTCTCCCCACCATCCTTTCTTTCTAGCTTTGACACTTAATATAGTGCTCAACAAATGCTTGTTACAGAGAAAAACAGTTAAGTAAAACTAGTTGACAAAATCTGCACCTGACAGCCATTCCAACTTCTTGCACCAGTAGTTCTGCCTCTTTTTACTGAGAAGAGGGCCAAAATGGTTTGAATTTAATCTGAGTATAGCTGATTTATTTATTTAGTTAGTTTAGTTATTTATATTATAGTTCATATTCTTTTGATTCAGTTTTCTTTCTTCATGCAGATCTTCCTGTAACTTTAAATTATTCATATCTGTAAGAAATTACAAGAAACAAATTCCGTTTAATCACATAGAAATTTGTGAAGTCTACCCAAGTGATGCTAACATACTTCATTTCTAGTTGTTGTTGTTTTTTTCCTAATGCAAGATATGTTATTATGACTATCTTCACATATATGGAGCCTTCTTTTCTTGATTTCCAAGGACTATATACCAATGGGGGAATCATTCGGTCAAAGTCTATAACTTCTTGAATCATTGAACCAATTCATAGCTCTACCACCAATGTATCTCTCTTCTGTGTTCTTTCTAAGGTATTGCTATTGGTATTGATGTCACATTATACACGGTATTCATACCTTATTCATTCTTTCTTTAAACTTTTAACTATTGCATTGTGATTTCAGTTTCCTAGCACTAACTTGAACAGTGACTGATGAATGTGTCTGAAAGGGCTGGAAGGAGGCACTGTGTGCATTATAATGAGCTCCTGAAGTTGTTGCTAAAACTTCTGCCTGTGGGGATTGAAAATAGAAAGATTTAAAGAAAAAAATACTTGTATCCAATAAGCAATTTCCCCCCACTAGCATGTGTCAGTACCATCCCTATTAGGATTAGGAGGTCATTCTGTTTCAATATTACATTCTACCCTTTGTGTTTCTGATAGTAGAAAATGACTTGCTAATTCAAAGTAGAGCAACTTCAGTGAAATAACATTCTACTGAATTGAGTTCTTTTTGTTTCCATGTTTACGGTTTTCTTGAATGCTCTAAAACAAATTGTCCATTGACCTTCATCAAAGGAAGAAGAAAATGCCCTACGGAGTAAAGTAATTAGTGAGAATTTCTTGTAGTTAGATAAAACAGATCAGTGATTTATATCTATATGAGATTTTGGTATGAATAATTAAAATTCAGCCAGCATTTATTAAATACCTACTATGTTCAAGACATTCTGATAGGCTCTAGGTGTTTTTGTTTTTGTCCTCTAAATGCTTACCTTTGGTTAGGGAGAAGGGATGCAACATAAATATAGACAAATATAATGTAGAGAGGGAGTAAAGGAATCATAGAGCAAAGAGAACTTTAAGAAAGGGTACAAGGAAAATTGGAGGAGAAAAACTCTAATAACATGGGGAAAATCACAGGAAAGTTTATGGAGAAACAGATAATTAAGCTGAAACTTGAAGGAACATGGATCCATGATTGCTCAGATTAAACAATAATTGTTAATGATTCTCTATCAACCTGAAAGGAGGTTTTTAGAGGAGTAACCCATGGATCCATCCTGGAGAAAGGCTTAGGTGGAATATTAATACAATGTGCAAATGACTCAAAGCTGGGAGGGACAGCTAGCATGTTGAATGACAATTAGGATTCTAAAAGATCTTTATAGGAAAGAATGTTGGATTGACTGAAATAAAATGAAATTTAATAGCAATAGCCATAACATCTTACTTTTAGGTTTATAAAATTCAACATTGCATGTACAAGTCAGTGAGGCAATTAATCTTTGCAAATGATCTGGGGAGTTAGTGCACTAGAAACTTCATTTGAGTTAGCAGTGTAATATACTTACTTAGGCTTCATTAATAGAGGCGTAATGTACAGAACTAGTAAGATAACAATTCTGCTGAACTCTGACCATTCCTCAAATTTTATATTGAGATCTGTGTGTCACATTTAGGAAAGATACATTTTAGGAAAAATGGAGGACATCCCAGTGTAGGCAACAAAACCAATGTAAGAATTCTAGTTCATGCCTTACTCTAGTTCACATTAATTTAATTCAATTTAATATTGCTTATTATGAACAAAACATTGGTCTAAGAACTGAAGATAAAAAGGCAAAACACAAACCAACTCCTGTCTTCGAGTTTATATTTTATGTGGGGATTGGTTGAAGAAAATGAGGAAGTTTATCCCAGAGAAGAGAAAAATTAAGGGCTATCTTATTTTAGATAACTGTTTTCAAGTATGTGAACAATTCTTTTATGAAAGAACTTTTAGACTTTTCCTCTCTATCCCAATAAGGCAGAACTAGGAAAAAAAAGGGGGGCAAATTATAAAAAGGTGAATATATGTTTGATAGAAAGAAATACTTCCTAAGGAAAAGAGCTATCCCAAACTGGAACGTGCTACTGACTTCTGGAAATTATAGGTCATTAAACTAAGTCTGTACGATCTCTTACTGGTGGGTGTGCTGTAAAAGTCCAAGTTGTACTGGACTTGGCAATTTTTTAGGTTTTTTTCTTATTCTGAGATTTGGTAATTTTAAGAATCTTTAGCATTAAAAAAAAAGGTTTTTATATGTTTTGTTTGTTTTTATTTCTTAAAGGATGGGAGGAGATAGTAGCATAGTGATGTAGGTAATAGAAAAAAATTTGGTATGTAGAGAAAATTAGAAGATGAGAATGAGAGATGGATGAATGATAGAACAAGTTCTGAAAGGAGATAAGAAGGGAGAGTACCAAGAGCACAAGTAGCAAGTTTAGCCTATGCAAATAAAAAGGCTGTTTCTTCCTCAAATATTCATACAAAGGAGAGGATGATGATAAAATATTTAATAGTAATAACCATCAGCTATTATTATTATTATTAAATATTAATCTTCAACTAACTTGATGTCCACTGTTCAAAACTTTTTTTCAGCAGTGTTCAGCATCTTTTGTGTAGAAACGGAAAAGCTGGGTGTTGAGAATTGGCAGGATATAAATGGTACAACAAAGGGAAAAAGATTTAATGTTTAAGGATAGCTAATAGTTTATCTACTCAACTCTAAATTCACTTCTGTGAAGAAAGAACAGGGAGAATCAAGCCAAACTAATGGATGAGGATACTAAGGAGAGGTTGAGAAAACAGAGTTCAAAGAAAAGATAAGAAATAGGATTATAATTCGTGAGACAGTGGTAGAGAAAAAAATTCAGGAGACAGACCAAAAAAGGGATTTTTCAGTATTCAAAGTAATGGTGGTAAAATATGACAATCCCTGTAGGTGACATCAGTATACTGGAGAATCAAGAATTGTAGATGCTGATGAACTGAGAGGGACAATAAAATGGATATTGAAGTCTCTAAGGAGAAGGGCAGAGGCAGAGATATAGAGGAAAAATGTGAACCACTGTGACTATTGAGAAAGGAAAGAGAAGGAACCAGACTTTGAAACTTACAGGTTGCTTTAAACAGATTAACAGTCTGCTGACTCTTCCTCCTAGCCTAGGACAGATGTGTGGGGCTCTGAAGATGTGGCCAGAGATATACTCTTCAAAAAATAGGAGGGTTTCTGGGACATTTAGAAAAAATATAAGAGGACAAAGGTCAAGGTGAGAAAGACTTTAGTAAATATAGATTAAGAATTCTAGAGAATAAACATTTGTCGTTATTCATAATTTTAAGGTCAGCTTAATTTAGAAAAAAAATCATTCTTGTTCATAACTTCAGATTCTATATGTCTATTCTTCAAAATTCTCTACATCCATTCCCTATTTAAAGCCTGTATATTTAAATTCATTTTACTTACTATTAAATTTTGGTTCAAATAATATTATAGTGTATCAACTGACTTTAAATGGTCTGTGACTATGAGGATTGTCTTAAGTATAAACACAGTGCTATTGGAAATATATAATCTCTTTTTGGCTTTTCTCTTTTTTCTGAAAAATAAGGAAAATTCATAATGGTCTTGTTAGGTGCAAAGGGTAATGAAAAAAAATATGACACTTTTAGCTACTTCTTTGATGAGCTAATATATCTAAAAATCTAGGCCCACATTCAAAATGTTGGAAGGTTTATAGAAATCCATGGGTATGACTCATTGAAGAGGAGATGGTATGAGTGAGTTATAATCTGTGCCATGGGAGAGTCACCAATATTTAAGAAATCAGAGATTAGTTGTGTTAAAATCATATAATAGGAAAAGTATATGCATGTTGATATATAAAAGTAGCAAAACCTATTTACCTGAGATGCAGATATGATATGCACTATCATTAAATTGAAGGAGGGTATTGAACAACTTGAGGTAACAGGACCTAGTATGATGAGAGAACTGATCTTAAAATGAGAAAAGCCTGGGTTCAAGTATTGATTCTGATCTACACTTTCTGGGTAACCCTGAACTAATCTTTTAATCTCAGGCAACTCTATGACTAAATAGTAGGAACAGAAGGAGAACTGCATTGGGAGAGGGAATGACCTAATCAATAACATCCTAGATAGAGTCCAATTCACACCCCAGAAAATCCCATGGAATAATTTGAGTTCAATGATAAACTATTTGTTACTGTAATTCTCATATTAGCCAAAGAGTAAAAAGGAACCTTTGAATGCTTTTCCAGCTGTGGTAGTACTGTGGGGTATGAGAGCAATAATTGTTGTGGTTTTTTGGAGTCTTTTTACTACTGTCCAACCCTGCATGAGCCTATTTGTGGTTTTCTTAGCAAAGATATTGGACTAATTTGCCATTTATTTCTCCAGATCATTTTATACTTAAGGAACTGAGGTAAGTAGGTCAAATGACTTGTCCAGAGTCACATATCTAATAAATATATGAAGATGGATTTGAACTCATCTTACTGATTTCAGAATCAGAATTTTATCCTTGCTATCTAGCAATAAAAATCACAGTCATATTCAATTAAACTAGATTTTTTAGTTACCTGAATGAAATAAATTCTCACAGAACCAAGAAGAATAAGATGGAAAAAAAAGGTAAAACCTATATCAGGTTTGTATAAGAACTATTTACTCAGATGTAGAACCGGTAGGTGGTAGAGTGGATAAAATGCTAGTCCTCGAGTCAGGATAACTCAATATGGATGTGGCATATTTGTGAGTGATAACAAAATTAGGTAGGACACTCTATTAATGGCTGAAGTAGGTTAGAGAAGTAGCTTATGGGAGGCCAGTAAGTTGAGGAATTGATGGATTAGGGTATTTGAGGAAGAGTCAATTTGTATGTTGAAGTCCCCTAAAATAATGGAAGGAGTTTGAGATGAGAGAAAAATTATAAACCAGGTATCAAACTCATTGAGGAATGAAAGAGAATGACCTGGGAGTCTGTAGAGAATAGCTTCCAGGATTTCAGTTGCATGGTAGATATGACAAGCATGAACCTAAAAAAAAGAGATTATTACTAAGTGATGGAGGAAGAGAAGAATCTGGAACTGGCAGTGGGGAGCTAGAAGTACTTCAACTCCCTCTCCTTAACCAGTGAGCCAAGGATAATGAGTGAAAGTGTAGCCAAATTTGGAAAAGGTGGTCAGAGAGCCTGTGCCATCAGAGGGAAGCCAAGTTTTAATAATAACTAATAGCTGAAAGAAGTGGGATAGCAATAGATTTAAGATGGATAGAAATTTGTTGCTTATGACACAGTGGAAAGTTTAGGTAAAGCTAGAACAAGACTTTGGGGGTGGCAGGTTGATGGTGATAGAAATGATGAATCTGGTAGGAGGTATAGAATGTAATTTGGGTTATGATTTGCAAGCATTTAAGGTCAATGGGATATGAAATATATAATCAGGCAGAAGAATGTTCATCACTGAGTGGAGGGTACCATCCTATATCTTCAAAGGATAGACACATCAGGAAAGGGGAAGCCTGAAACTGAAGGAAGAGTTGCTTTACTTTGCATTAAAAGTTCTCCACATCCTAGTTGAGATTTTGCGTTGTCAGCAGAAAGTGGAAGATGTCTTGTGCTGGCACAGATGGAAATGTTTCCTTTGGGGAAGGTAGAAGAATTCCAACCTGGCACCTAGCAGCCAAAAAAGGTATCTATGGGGCAAAAGAACTTAGGACAATGCCTAGGAATGCTCAAGAATTCTTTACCCTATTAAAACAATTGTAGTCCCTGGAAATTATATCAGGGTTCTTAAACTACTGTTTCCCCTTTTGGTCTTTCTCTGATGATCCTGGATGACTCCACAATGTCAGATACTTCACTCAATACAGAAACAGAATTCTTCTGAATATAACTTTCAGTCCCTTACATTCCTTTAAAGGAATGATTTTTTAAGTTTCTTTTTTAAAATTTTATTTTAAATTTATGTAATAAAGGAAGCGGTTCTATAACATAGTACAATAAAAAGATGATTGTACATGAAACTGTAAATATGTAATGTACAACTTGGCTATTCCTTTCTAATATACAAGACAATTATCATGCAATTTCCTTTTTCTTCCCTGCCCCACTGCCCTAGATATGGCTAGCATTAGACATGTGTGAATGTGTGTAAAATCACTCTATACGTACTTCTATTTATTGATTCTCTCTCTGGATGGCATCAATCTTTATATGTCCTTTATAGTTAATTTGGATATTTATAATAGATAAAATAACTAATTCATTCAAAATTCCTAAAACAATATGCTATTACTGTATACAATGTTCTCTTGGATCTGCTCATTTCATTCTTCATTATTTCATGTAAGTCCATGTTTTCCTAAGATCATTGAGCTCACTATTTCTTATTGCATAGTAATATTCCATCATGATGTTATATCACAACTTGTTTAGCTATTCTCCAATTGATGGACATCCCTGAAATTTCTAGTTTAAAGTAATCATTCTAAATTTAAAATCTATAGACTCACAAGTACCCTGGGAATAGATTTCAAGATATTTGTGAAGTTAAATGGGGGAAAAAAATCCTTATTTTTACCAAACTCTAACTGAAATTTAGTATTTCCTTTAGTTATTTTAAAACAAAAATAATCCAACAGTTTTGTCAAACTGCCAAAAGTGTCCACAATGTAAAAAAAAAAAAAATGATCTTCTTTAAGGACTCTAGAGGCATATGTAAATTCCTTTCAATGTTGACTTTATCATAATCCAAAGGCACATTCCAAAGAAATAGTCTTTTTTTGGTGGGGTCTAGATTTATAAGAGGGTGGCCATAATTATCATTCACCACCAATATATGTCCTTCTAGACTCACATTGGAGTTCTGGTACTTGCAATGGTTTATTTAAACTCATCTAATTCTAGAGCAGGAAGTCTAAGCCTTTGACAAAAATCAGTGTTCTAAGTGAGCCTCTAAAAATACAACTAATTTATAATTTGGGATAAATGAAAGTCCTTCCTCATACTTTTTAGTACTTTCATTCAAAATCTTAGAATTAAAATTTTTTTTTCAGCTGAGCCCCTTAAAATGTGGCTATAAGTAACATTTATTGAGCAAAAATAGATTAATCAGGTTTAATCTGAAAACTAATAATAATAATAAACAACAACAGCAACAACAACAAACTATTATTATTCCTACTGCTACCACTACCAGCATCATCACCACCATTACTATTACTACACTACTTCTATTAGTACTAGCATTTATACTGGATTTTAAGGTTTGCAAAGTACTTTACAGATTTTATCTCATTCTATCACTATAACAACACTGGGAAATAGATTTTATTTTTCAGTTAAGAAAACTGAAACACAGAAAATTTAAATAACTTGCCCAAAATTATTAATATAGTAAGTATTTGTGACCTAATTTAAACTTAGGTCTTCTTGACTCTAGATCCAGTGCTCTATTCACTGGGCCACCTAACTGCCTTTAAATATTAATAATAACATAGTAATTTATGGCCTATGAATTCACCTAGGGTTGCTCTTAGGAATATTTGACTTCAGCTTTTGTCTACGAAGGGGAACAAATTCTTAGTCTCAATGCAAATAGCATAGACTGGGTCTTTAGAAGATACTAGAAATGCTAGATGAGAAGACAGTTTCCTTTATAAAAAACAAAATCATGTAGGAAAAAGTAAAAACAGTAATTATATTAAACAAATGAGGTGTGAGAGTGAACCAACATGAAGGATTTAGATAAGGAGAAAAGGCTGATAGTTCTGAAATCTTACTTATATGAATGAGTTAAAAGGGGGAAAAAATATCATCCTCCAAAATTTCTAAGGAAATAAGAGAGGGAGGGAATAGGATAAAGTGGGATAGAGAATAGTGTGTAGATTAATGAGAGTCGGATTAGATGTCTTGATTAACGGGAAAGGGATAAAGAAGGAAAGTGTGAAGTGAAAAAATAAAGGAAGAATTTGGGGGCAGTGGTGCTGAAGGTTAAGTAATAGCAAGGCAAGTTAGTAGATAGAAGCAAAATAGAAGTGCTAGCAAGGTAGGAAATAAGAGGCAATGCATATATATGTATGGATATGGATATGGATATGTTTATATATATGCATATTTGTATATAAGTATGTATATATATATACATATATATATATATAAATATACATATATTTGTGCTTAATTATAACCTACTTGGGAAAGGGGGAGAGGAAGAAAGGGGGAAAAGCATAAAATAAAAAGGGCCCAGCAGAGAATAAAAGAAAACCTAAAAGAAAGCAAGAAAAACATGGATAATTCTGAGTATCATATGTGTTATTATTATATAAGCTTTCTTGAAATTGAAATTTGTTATATCTTTTGAATCCCTTATAAAGCAATTGTTTTATTTATTTACTTTTATTTAATTTTTAAATAAAATAGTAAAAATTCAAAACAATGAGACATTGTTTTGAGTCATTGCAATTATATTTGAATCTTTGTGGCCCTATTTAGGGGCTTGGCAAAGTAGTCTGCCATTTCCTTTTCTAGTTCATTTTATAGATAGGGAAACTGAGGCAAACACGCTTAAATAATTTGCTCAGGATCACATAGCCAGTAAATCTCTAAATCCGGATTTGAATTTTAGGAAGATGAGTCTTCCTGACTCCAGGTCCAATGCTCACTAAGCCACCTAGCTTCTCTCTTTATCTCTTTCTGCTTGTGTCTGTATTTGTCTCTCTCTCACTCAAATTTTTATAAATGCTGTTTTGATGAACAAAATACAAAATCATCTGAAAGCATTATTAAATCTATAATACTCTGTGTGTGTATGTGTGCTTGTGTGTATGTGTTTGGTTGTGTGTGTGGGTGGGTGGGTGTGGGTGTGAATCAGGGAAGCTAGATGGCTCATTGGATAAAGAATTGGACCTTGAGTAATGAAGTCCTGAGTCCAAATCCATTCTCAGATTCTTAGTAGCTGTGTGACCCTGGGTCAGTAACTTTAATTCTGTCTTCCTCAGTTTCCTCACCTTTATAATGGAATAATTGAACTTATATTACTTTCTCAGAGGACTGGTATGAAGAAAGCATTTCAAAAAACCTTGAAGCTTTGTATAAATGTTAACTATTATTGTTATGCCTGTAGAATTCCTTTGAGAGAATATGCCAGCAACACTATCATAAAAAGAAAACAACATTAGTTTACCATGACTTATTCTTCCCTTTACATAAGCCATCTGTTTTATAATCTTTTTTCAGTGTTTTGCCAGGGATCCATGCCAAGCTCACCCATCTATAGTGTTCCCAGTATCTATCTTTTACTCCTTTTTGAAAATTGAAATGACATTTATAAGATTCAAAACTCTTCCACTTATTCCTTTCTCCATGATTTCTCCAATGTTTCTGACAACAGTTCCCCAGTTATATCTGCAACCTTTTTGAATGTATCTGATATCATTATCATAGAATATATTTATGTAGTACTTTTAGATTTACACAAATGCTTTTATTGGAATAACATCAAGATATAGGTAATACAGTTCTTTGTCTCTTCAACTTCTAGATAGGAAACAAGCTCAGAAAGTGTAAGGGAGGTGACCATGGTCATCTCGGTGGCCACAAAATGAGAAGATGAGACTTATTGCAAGAGACATAGATGTTAGGAAAGATTGAAGGAAAAAGGGAAAGAAGAGCAAAAGATGAGACAGAGAGATAGTGTCATGGAAATAATGAATATAAACTTGGAAAGACTTTTAAAGATAGTGGAGGACAGAAGGACTTATTTAGCATGCTTTGATCCACAGAAGCATGAGAGTCCAGACAACTGAACAGCTGAACAGGACCATGGTCACACGTCTAGTAAGTTTTAGAGTCAATATTTGAATGCAGTCATCCTTACTTCAAATATAGTGTTCTTTTCATCACATCACACCATTCCACTGATAATCAAGAACTGAGCTCATTTTACAGCTGCTAATTCTCTTCAGTAACATTCTTGACTATATTTGTTCTGTCTTTTCCAGTTTCAGGAATCATTATTTTTGATAGAGAAGACAAACATATTAAGGAGTAGTTCATTTTTTTTTCTCAAGGGTCAAAAGAGCCTATTTTTCCAGACTTTCTACTACTTCCCTTCATATAAGAATCTGTCAAACTGGACTATCTGTCCAAAATGCAGTAGAAGTGAAGAATTTGATAAGGAGTCAGGCAGTCTGGCTTTGAATCCTGCATCTCCTATTTTGATTCTCTATGACTGAGTTAGTAACTTACTTGACTTCCTTAAACTTCTCATCTTTAGGATATGAGATCTTCCTCTAAATCTATATTATATGATTCTTGTTGCATCCTATGACTATAATGGTCTCCTTTCTCTCCTCTTTTTGCTTTCTCTGTTGAGATCCTGCCTTTGAGAACTCAGTTACTATTTCTCCTTCCAACTTTATATGGCACTTTGCCTAACACTTCTGATTTGAAGTGATATATCTTTCTTTACCTCTTTCTCTCTCCCTTCCCCTCTTTTCTCTTTCCACTTTCCCCTCATACTTTGCTTATAATTCCCATTAAATTAAATATTCCATTTTTTGATAATTGCATTTGTGTTGTATTTTTACATATGTATCACCAGGGCCAAGTACAACATCTTGCATTCAGTAGTCAATTAATAAATGCTTATTTATAAATATGTCAATCTTAGAACATCAGCCTTAATGATTAGATGAAAACAATCTGTTCCAATGGGTTATGGTGCTGGCAGAAAGAGGTGCTGTGGGAGTGCTTATAGCTTGGTCAGATATTGAAGCTGACAAGGCCATTCACTACATTTTGTGTCAATGCCAGTTATTCTGATTTTTCTCTTGCTATTGGACTCTGGAAAAGAGAATAAGGCTGATAACTTTGTGCAACTCTGCCTCACTTAAACATTTCCACAATTGACACTATATGATGATATATCAGTTAATTAAAATCTCTAAGCCCCAATTTCTTCATTTATAAAATTACTATAATGAAATGAGTACTAGGCAATTGTTACCATTATATATATATATATATGTATATATATATGTATATATATATATGTATATATATATGTATATATATATATGTATATATAGGTATTTTATATATACCATTATATATAAAATGATGTATAATATCAATTTATATGAACAATTTCCTGAAAAATTCCAGTTTGATGGGAGTGAAGTGAACTTCCCTGTAGATAATCTCTATTGTGAGTATAAAATAAAACATTATTTGTAAAGTGCTTTAAAAATATTATATTTTATTTAGAAATAAATATTATTATTTAATATATTATAAATTTTATTATATTAAATCATAATATTATACATATTATATTATTTTTATAAATATTATAAAAAACACAGAATCTAGAATTAGAAAATGCCCCAGAAGATACTTCCCTCAAGGTATCATGACTGTAAAATACTTGACAAGTAGTCATCCAGATTCTCCCTAAAGATTTTCCATGACAAGGCTTTGAGGGTCTCCACTTCTTAAGGCAGTCTAATATACTCTTGTTTGGCATCAATTGCCTTTAAGTTTGTTTGTTTTCCCCCAACTTAAATTTGTTTCTGTAATTTCTGCCCATTGTTTTCAGAGGAGAACAATCAGAATAGTGTAAGGTTTAGACAATGGTTGAAGTAATTGAAGGAATTCAGAGAAGTCTTGCAGGAAGATGAGGGGCAGAGGTGAACTTCAAATGTTTAAAGGATTGTCATGAAGAAGGATTTTCTCATCTTTCATCAAAAACTGGATCTAAAACAGTGATCCTCAAGCCTTCTTTAGCAAAGACATCAACTTGTACCTAATACCCATATCCTTATATACTGAATACCTCTTGACTGAACTGGAATTCAGAATTTCAAGTAAGCAGTTTACTTCCTTAGTTCCTCATTCTCAAATGTAACTATGGTCCTGGTAGTTCTTTGAAAATGCCTGTTAAGCCTAAGGAATAAATATATCTATTTACCATGTTTGTTGTTGTCTTTTGTACTAGAAGAAGAACAAAATGCATCACTATGCTAGAGTTGAGTTATAGTTGTGTCCAACTGTGACTAATCAGACCAAAATGAACTTGGAATGTCTCGCCAAAGATTGGACACAAGTAGTCCCTATGGACATTTGGGGTAGTTTCTCCAATTTTGTGGATCTCACGTTTCTTTTGAACTAATTCAATTCTGCTTTGTTCATAGAGCACAGCTCCTTCTCTTACCATGCATATTGACTCACTGAATTCCCAATCTAAGAGTTTTTAGAAATGTTATTTTTAAAGAAGCCTAATATAATAATAATAACAGTGATAATAAACAACTAACATTTGTATTACATATATTATCTTATCTGATCTTTATAACAACCCTGTGACATTGTTGCAATAGTGCTATTTTCATTCCCATTTTATAGAAGTCAGAACTAAGATTAGGAGAGTTACAATGACTTGCCCAGAATAAAGTAACTATCCTTCGATTCTCTGCTAATATACTTATAGAGGGCAAAATGGCAGAATGAATATGGTGTTGGATTTGGAGTCAGGAGAGATACGGGTCCAAATCCCTCATAAGACATTAGGCCTAGCTGTATGGCCAAAGGCAAGGTAATATATTGCAGAGACTCCATTTTTTTTTTTAAATCTATAAAATGGATAATACCTGGAGTGCCTACCTCCAAACATAGGATGAGGATCAAATGAGGTGAAGTATATAACATACTTTGCAGACCTCAGAGGGATATATTAACAGCAGCTATTATTAATCTGTTCAACATGCTTAATATTTAACCCTGGTTGTCTAGTTTGTTCAGCTGGGAATCTGTTTGCCCACCATCCTTGAACATCCCATAGCTCTAACCAGTTCAGGAAGTCCTCTGAGCAGAAAATTTAAAGACTCATTCATGTACCCCTTTCTATTTATGTACTTCTGGGCTTCTAGTATATGAGCTACTACTATACTACATAGCATACTATACTAGCATATCTACTAGTATACTATGCAGTATATTATAACTAGTATATGAAAAATTTGATTAACTTCTAGTATAAGAATTAATCAGATTTTTCTCAACAGTGGGGCTTCATAGGGGAGAGTGAGGAGGGGAAGAAAAATTAAGAACTTTGGGTTCCAGGGAGATATCTCACATCACAGAGAGGGGAACAGAAAGGGAAGAGAAGAACCCAAAGCATGATTTTATTCCCACCTTTAGAACTTTGGACATGGACAACCCAGACTTCCTTGGCCATCCCTGGGAATGTTTTTGTTGTCCTTTACCCCTTTAGCAACAGCTGACTTTAGGCTCAAACTGCAACTGGTTCTGAAAAACAGAATGTACTCCTATGAAGTCACCTTAGGAGACGTAAAGTCTTTTGGGAATAAGGATACTACATCTAAGAAACAAACCAAACAAAACAGGGTCTTTGCTTTACCAATCATTCCCTGAGTATTTCCTTTTCTTCTGCTTGGTCTCACTCTCTAGGTGTAGGACTTCTGTCTCCTTCCTCCAGCCTGAAGAACCCCACAGGCTCTTTATTGTATCCCTTTCATCTATGGAGCAAAGAATTTCTGGTTGCCAAGCTGTTAAAATGGCCAGAGGTGGAAGACTCCTTGCTGCTGAGGTCTCACTGAGGCAGAGAAAAGCCTGGGGCTATTTCTTTTGAATTGATGTATGAAATTTGAAAAGGAACCTATCTCCCTCTTAACTCTTTTTTTTTTTTTTAATGTTTTTCTTTACATTCAGAGAGAAACTTCTGTGCAATTTTCAATAACGAAACTAATTTATAAAATGATCTTCAAATTGTTTTACCATAATTTCTCATACTGATTGAACATCCCGCTGTAAGCACATGAACTCTTGTCATAATATATTTTTCAAAGCCTCTCCACAAAACTCTTTTTCATAAGTTTTCTTTGGCAACCCTTCTCCTATTACAAGTTCTTCTAAGTCCATTATTTTGTCTTTTAATATGATTAATTTGTTTATAATTAAGGTCAAAGAAAGCTCATGAAAGAGTTATTAATATTATTAATGATTATTAATATCCATCATTGATTTACAAATATTATTTGTATTGAAGGAGATTAGTAGTGCTCTTATGATCAAAGGAAAAGCCCTCTGGTATCCTCTATTTATATATTTCTTTGGATTTAAGAGTTAATGAGAAGTTTGATCTGATTTGGAGTATGCTGAACACTGCCTAAATGATAGACTGGAGGAAGAGAAGATGTCTAAGAACTCAGCATTTTCTTTTCTGTCCCTCATCCTATACCATGCCTTAGATTTTTGATAGAAGCAGGAAAAAAGGTAGAAACTGGGACACTGCCTTTTAGCCTGTGTAAATACAACAGGGTACACAGAAGTAGAATTTTTGGGGAAGAGAACCCTGGAGAAAGGAGTTCACAAATCCTGAGATAAAGGGAGAAAAACAGTGCTGCTGGATGGTTACTGGTCTCTAGAGAGATCCTTCTCTGCTTGTTTTAACTTCACTGCTACCGCATCCACAACAGTTGTCCATGTTATCTTTTCTCTCTTTCAAGATTATGTGCTATAGACCAAGAACCCAGTCTGTTTCTATGCTCCTTATAACAACAGTGTCAGTACAGAATAAGATTTTAATAAATGTTGGTTATCTGTTCATAGACGTTATAATTTGCTGTAAATAAGTATTTTTATTTAATACTTAAACACTAATAAATTTAAACTTATCAGTAGGCTGTGTCCCAAAAATTCATTTGCAAGTAGTTTGGAGGGAGACTTGAAATTTGTTTTCCTACAATAAATTCCACATAATTTTTCAGCTTTTCTTCTCAGATTACTATGGATAATGGAGAGTAAATTCCAAAGTTGATTCTGCAAATGACACCTCAATCCAAAGCATAATCAATGTTAACCTGGCATTGAAGGAAAGAAAACCCAGTCATGTTGTTTCACCATTATAAAAGTAGTGCAGTGTCTTGCAAGAGAGTTTGTTTAATGGGAAGTCACTGAAAATTTTGAGGAAGAGGGAAATGATATTGTCAAATCTAGGTATGAGATGCATTATGGTCTAGTGGGAAGAGCAAAAGCCTTGGAGTCAGTTGAGAATTCTACCTACAACATTTAATGGTTGTGTGATCATTGGCAAATATCCAATGTTCTCATTGGCAAAATGGGGATAATTGTACCTCTCTTACAGAATTATTATTAGAGTCAAATACATTAAAGTACATTAATTATTTTATTAAAATAATTATTTAAATGTTGACATTGTTATTAAGAAAGGCTATTTTAGTTGAACTTTCAGTGAAAGACTGGAGGGACAGAAAAACAGGGAGAGAACTGTTAAAACTAGTTAATAAATGTGAAAATCAGGGTGGGAGTAGAAACAAAAGAGAAAAAGATAGATGCAAGACACTTCTCAGGAATATTATCCATGAGTCTTGATAAGTCATTAGAAATTAGAGGAGACTGAAGGAATTCTTGGAGAAGAGAAGATATAGATAAGTGATATATGGGAAGGTTAAAGAGGATATTTGTGGTCTTCAAGTATGTGAAAAGCTGTTATATAGTTGTTTTATTGGCCCCAGAAGATAAGAGGATGTTTTAATCTTAATGTGGAGAAAAACTTCTGAACAATTAGATATAAACAAAAGTGGAATGACTGATTTTGAAAGTTGGCAGTTTCCCCGCTCATGGAAAGTCTGTACAGGCTGATCACTTATGAATGTTGAGAGGAAATTCCATCCCAAGGACAGGTTGAAGCAAATGTCTTCGTTTTCTTTCTAGTTCTGAAATCCTGTTATTTTGTAGAGTTCTAATGTAACTATTGAATTTATTTATTTTAACACAATTTATTTGGGAAATTGTTTTAGTTCCAAAGTTGCTTTGTTGAAGTCCTGGCAATAGGACCAGAGACACTTCCCTCATCGCAGCTCCAAAATATTAATAATGGTTCTGTTACCAGGAACAGAGGCCTGAACATCTGGGGCTATTAGAGTGTTGGGACTTGAGAGATATGAGAACGAGTACTCTGGGAACAATGGGGTAAGTCTTGTGACTGGTGAAAAGTGAGAAAATGACTTTGGTTTTTTGTTATTAAAAAAAAAAAAAACTCTCCATTGCTCCTCAAATTCACCTACCTCTTTCTGTTTTCTCTCTCTTCTCTCTCTTTTTCTCTTTTTCCTTCTCCTTCACTACTGTTATAGAAACAATATTCTATATCTCCACTTCCATATAACCCAATCATTCCTTAAACTTTATACTGAAACTATTCTTTCAAAGGTGACCTCCAATTTACTTTTCCCACAAACACTCTATTTTCTGCTGGTGATTCATTTTTCTCTGCCTCTTCCTCTCCCAAAGTGTGGAAATCCCCAAAGTTCTATCCTGAGAATTTTTCTTATTTTTTTTTCCTCTATGTTTTATTCCCTGGCAACTGAATCCACTCTTATGGGCTACAACTTTCACTTCTATACAAGGAGATAATTGGAGTGATGTGATAGAAAAATTACCTACACATCAGTGAGGATGATGGATTAAAAAGAAGATAGGTTGGGAGCAGAAACACCATCCAGAAAGCCATTTTAATAATTGAGAATGACTGCAATAGAAGTATAAAGCAGGAGATAGGTGTAAGATATATTATGGAGGTAAAATCAATGGGATTTGGCAACTGACTGGAATTAAGGAATGAGGGATCCGAAAAAGCCAAAGATTATAAGAAGCCTACATGATTAGGAGAATGGTAGTCCCTATCTATAGATATATTTAAGTTAAATCAATCAAAAAGCATTTCCTAATGTGTCAGACTATGGTAGTCACTGGGATTACAATGAAAAGAAGAAAATAGAAAACAGTCCTTATCTTTGAATTTGTGTTTATGGACAAATAACTTGCATACATACAGGTAGAAACCAAATGCATCTGTCTCTCCCTCTATCTCTCTTTCTTCTTGTTTCTCTGACTCTCTGCCTCTGTCTCCCCATTTCTCCCTCTTTCTTTCTTTCTTTCTTTCTTTCTTTCTTTCTTTCTTTCTTTCTTTCTTTCTTTCTTTCTTTCTTTCTTTCTTTCTTTCTTTCTTTCTTCTTCTTCTTCTTCTTCTTCTTCTTCTTCTTCTTCTTCTTCTTCTTCTTCTTCTTCTTCTTCTTCTTCTTCTTCTTCTCTCTCTCTCTCTTTCTCTGACTTTCTGTCTTTCTGTCTCTGTCTGTCTCCTTCTTTGCTCCCCACTTCTATGGGGAGAGTCGTTTTTTTTTCTCTGTTTCTGTCTCCCTGTTGAGGTAGTGTAAGATAAAGGGACACAGAATGAATAGAGCACAGGATAAAGACCTGGTTGAAATATTACCTCATATGAGCTCAGTGATCTTTGAAAAACATGGACAGATGCACATAAAATAATGAAGAATAAAATTAGCAGAACCAAAAGAATATTATATACATTAATAGCAATATTGTTTAGTAGCAACTTTGAGTGAATAAGCCAGTTCACTATTATAACCCAAATTAACTATAAAGAGCATATGAAGGAAGAAAAGTATGTATAAAATGATTTTCACATATAAACATCTTTGTGATTAATGGTGTCTCTAGGGGAGAAAGGGAAGGGAAGAGAAAAAAAGAGGGGAAAATCACATGATAATTTCATGATATATTTTAAAAGTTGTACATAATAGATTTTTCAGTTAAATGTGCAATCATCTTTTTAAATTATACTATGCTTTGCAAATACTTATTTTTATTGCATAAATTATAAATAAAAAAAATAAAAAGAAAAGAAATGTTACCTTACATACTTATCAGCTGTATGACAATGGGCAAGCTACTTAACCTCTCTGAGCCTCATGGACAAAATGAAAAAATTGGACTAAATGGTTTTTGGGGTGCCTCTAGCTCTAAATCTATACTTCAATACTTCAAATTCAAAAATAGGAAGTGATACCAAAGGGGGCATTGGGAATGAAAGGTACTAGAAGATAATGATTGAGAGTGATTTAGGCTAATGTGCACAGGAATAATAGCCCCGAGGGGAATGGGATGAATAGCATGATCAGGTTTGTCTATCTGATTAGCAGTGATCAGGAGAGTAGAGTTTGGGAAAGCAACCAAGAGAAAGATAATTATAGGGAGAGAGGGAAAGAAGAGATGATTAACTGAGAAATTAATAAGGCCAGAAGTTCCATGTAAAAGATAAATGGAGAAAATTCCACATTTTGGAATTGCATAAGTAAAGTCCTGCCAATCATTTGGGTAATCTTGGGTAATCTCAATGCAAAAAGAAAAAGAATGGAGTCAGGCAATCAAAAAATATTTATTAAATCCTACTACACTTCAGGCATCCTGCTAGTCAGCGGAGACCTATCTTATATTCCATGTTAAATAGCAACATGTCATTTAACACTATAGCCTCTTGGGGGAGATGTTTTTATATACTCTTGATCCAAGAATAAATTCCTGCTTCTGTGCCTGGAGAGACCCTTGACCGCTAGAAAGAATAATAAAACATTCAAGTGTAAGTATTACTGGCATTGGGAAAACTGCCAAGAAAAACAATATTTGTCAGCATATCTTTTAGGAATAATGTGAAGACCAAAGATGGCATATCATCACTTTGTGACTGATGTGTTGATAATCTGGAAGGAGGTAACAATTGTGCATCACTTTTAAGAGCTGAGTTTGTATGGACTAAGCAGCAGCAGGTTCCTAGGTGATAGAGCAGCTCAATTCAAATTTCAGTTTTCTAGAAAGCTCCCAAGGGAATAGGGATGCTTCCATGACCAATCTTCCTTCAGGGTACATTTCAAAGCACAGCTAAAAAGCCCTTGGGAGATAAGGATTTAGAAGGATTCCTTTCCATTCTTTCTAGTCATCCTTTGTCAAATGATATTCAGTTAAATTTAATTCAATAAGCATTTACTCCATTATATACCAGATACTGTGCTAGGTTCTGGGAATATAAGGACAAAAATGAAAATCTTGAAATATACTTTTTTCTTTTTTGGGGGGAGGGGAGTAGTTGAGCTAGATCTATGATTTTATCAGTGTAGGAACTAGTGAATAAACCTCTTTGCAAAGCAAATTGGGATTAAGTGACTTGCCCAGGGTCACACAGCTAGTAATTGTTAAGTGTATGAGTTCAGATTTCAACTCAAGTCCTCCTGATGTCAGGCTGGTGCTCTATCTACTGTGCCGTCTAGTTGTCTCTAAAACCTTCTCTTCTAATGTTTATTATTGGTAACCATTCTGCTACTTTATATATTTATTTAATATATTTATTTTTAATAATTTAATATTCATGATTAAAATTATTTAAACATTTTAATATATAATATGAATATATAATGTATTTACATATTTATAGTATTTGAGAATTGCCTGAGGCATGTGACTTGCCTAACATGTATCACTAGAGTAGAACTTAAACCTAATTTAAAAAAAAAATTTTTTATTATTATACTTTTTTTTTTTTTTTTATAAAACATATGCATGGGTAATTTTTTTTTTAGCATTGACCCTTTTCAGAACCTTCTGTTTCAAATGTTTCTTTTCTTCTTCCCATCCCCTCCCCTAGATGCCAGGTAGTCAGTCAATACATGTTAAATATGTTAAATTATATGTTAAATCCAATATATGCACACATGTCTATACAGTTATCTTACTGCATAAGAAAAATTGGATCTAGAAAGGGAAAAAAAACGAGAAGGAAAACAAAAATGCAAGCAAGCAAACAATAACAGAAAGAGTGAAAATGCTATTTTGGGGTCCATACTCAACTCCCATGGTTGTCTCTCTGGGTATATTTGGCTTTTTTCATCACTGAACAATTGGAATTGGTTTGAATCATGTCATTGTTGAAGAGAGCCACGTCCATGAGAATTGATATTCATATAGTCTTGTTGCCATGTATATTGATCTCCTAGTTCTGCTCATTTCACTCAGCATCAGTTCGTGTAAGTCTCTCCAGGCCTCTCTGAAATCATCCTGCTGGTCATTTCTTATAGAACAATAATATTCCATAATATTCATATACCACAGTTTATTCAGCCATTCTACAATTGATGGGCATCCACTCAGTTTCCAGTTTCTAGCCATTATAAAAAGGGTTGCCACAAACATTTTTGCATATGCAGGTAGGGCCCTTTCCCTCCTTTAAGATCTCTGGGATATAAGCCCAGCACTAACACTGCTGGATCAAAGGATATACACAGTTTGACAACTTTTTGATTATAGGTCCAAATTGCTCTCCAGAATGGTTGGGTCTGTTCACAACTCCACCAACAATGCATGAGTGTCCCAGTTTCCCTACATTCCCTCCTACATTCGCCATTATCTTTTCCTGTCATCTTAGCCAATCTGACAATTATGTAGTGGTATTGAAGAGTTGTCTTAATTTGCATTTTTCTGATCAATAGTGATTTGGAACACTCTTTCATATGAGTGGAAATAGTTTCATATGAGTGGAAATCTGAAAATAGTCTGTTCATATCCTTTGACCATTTATCAATTGGAGAATGGCTTGAACTATTATAAATTTGAGTCAATTCTCTATATATTTTAGAAATGAGGCCTTTATCAGATCCTTTGGATGTAAAAAAAAATGTTTTCCCAGTTTATTACTTCCCTTCTAATATTGTCTGCATTAGTTTGTTTGAACAAAAACTTTTAAACTTAATATTATCAAAATTATCTATTTTGTGATCAATAATGATCTCTAGTTCTTCTTTGGTCACAAATTCCTTTCTCTTCCACAGGCCTGAGAGGTAAACTATCCTATGTTCTCATTTATTTATAATATCATTCTTTATGTCTAGATCATGAAACCATTTTGACCTTATCTTGGTATATGGTATTAAGTGTGGGTCAATGCCTGGTTTCTGCCATGCTAGTTTCCAAGCAGTTTTTGTCAAAAAGTGAATTCTTATCCCAAAAGCTGGGGTCTTTGGGTTTGTCAAACACTAGATTGCTATAGTTATTAACTAGTTTGTCCTATGAACCTAACCTATTCCACTAATCAACTAGTCTATTTCTTAGCTAGTACCAAATGATTTTAATGACCACTGCTTTATAATATAGTTTTAGATCTGGTACAGTTAGACCACCTTCATTTGATTTTTTTTTTCATTAGTTCCCTTGAAATTCTTGACCTTTTTATCTTCCAGATGAATTTTATTATTTTTTCTAGATCAGTAAGATAATTTCTTGGGAGTTTGATTGGTATAGTACTAAATAAATAAATTAGTTTAGGTAGTGTTGTCATCTTTATCATATTCGCTCTATCTATTCAAGAGCATTTGATATATATCTAATTGTTTAGATGTGACTTTATTTGTATGGAAAATGTTTTGTGATTTGCTCATATAGTTCATGACTTTACCTTGGCAGATAGATTGCCAAATATTTTATACTATTGATAGTTATTTTAAATGAAATTTCTCTTTGTATCTCTTGCTGTTGGATTTTGTTAGTCATGTGTAAAAATGCTGATGATTTATGTGGATTTCTTTTGTATCCTGCAATTTTGCTAAAGTTGTGGATTATGTCTAATAGCTTTTTAGTTGATTCTCTGAGGTTCTCTAAGTATACTATCATATCATCTGCAAAGAGTGATAATTTGGTTTTCTCATTACCTACTCTAATTCCTTTATCTCTTATTGCTGAAATTAGCATTTCTAATACAATATTGAATAGTATGGTGATAATGGGCAACCTTGTTTCACTCCTCATATTACTGGAAATGGTTTCAGTTTATCCCCATTACATATGATGTTTACTGATGGTTTTAAATAGATACTACTATTTCAAGGAAAAGTTCATTTATTCCTATACTCTCTAGTGTTTTTATTGAACCTAATTCTTCTAAATTGGAGGCCTCTTGTCTCTTCATTATACTAGGTTTCTTCTACTTATATAGATAAAGAAATACAAAACTACTTCTTCAGTGAAATAAGTAAAGAATCTTAGGAAGAAAGAAGTAGAGGGGCTATGAGGAAGTCTTTGCTTAAGTCAGGAGGTAGATTCTTTTTTTTTTTTTTTTTAATTTCAGTTGTATTTTATTTTTCCAAATATATGTAAAGATAGTTTTCAACATTCATTTTTGTAAGACTTTGTGTTCCAAATTTTTCTCTCCCCTTTCCTTACTTCCACCCTCACTAGGAGAGCAAACAATCTGATATAAGTCAAATATGTGCTATCCTTTTCAATATATTTCCATATTTGTCACATTGTGCAAGAAAAATCAGACCTAATGGGAAAAAAAAGCCATGAGAAAGAAAGAAAAAAGGGAGAGAGAGAGAGAGAGAGAGAGAGAGAGAGAGAGAGAGAGAGAGGAAAAAACAGCTGAAAATGCTATGCTTTTATAGGAGGTAGATCCTTAAGTGGAACACAGGTGAAAGGAAGGATGAAGGATATTCTAGGCCATGAGGCAACAAAAGCCGGGCAAAGTTATTGACATGGATCATGGAATGACAAAATAATGAGGAAGATAATTTGACCAGAAGCAGAATGATAGAGGGATGTAATGTGATATACAACTGCAGGAGCCTCCTCTTCTTTGTTTATCAAATAGCTATCTGCATATGCTTTAAAGTTGATATTAGATAATAACCTTTTCCTAAAAACCTTCCATGATACCCATAAGTAGTAATAAATTTCTTTCCTCAGATTTCACATAGAACTTGATTTTATATTTCACACATACCCATATATCTATATCTATGCATATATAGTTTGTACACAAACTATATATGCATAGATATAGATACACATACATATATTATATATATATACATACATATATAAAATATATAACTATATTAGTTTCTTATCCCCTTCTAGACTATGAGATTTTTGAGTGTAGCATTTTATTGAATGCCTCTTACCTCACTCTATGGTCTTGCCAGACTGACCAGGTATTGCTCCTTACACATAACATGCCTGCTTTGCTCTCCAAGCCATTGCCCACGTTGTCCTCTGGATCTGGAAGACATTCCTTCTCTCACTCTGCTTCTTAGAATTATCAGTATTATTCAAAGCTTTTCTCAACTATTACCTCTTACACAAGGCTTTCCCTGATTTCTTCAGAAGTTAGTGCATCCCCTCTTCCCTCCCCAAATTACCTTATATTTATTTTTATTTACTTATATGTGTGCATGCTGTTTCCACCATTAGAATAGAAAGTCTTCAATGTCCTCAAAAGGCTTCATTTAGCATTTACATTTTGAGCAAATAGTATAGGGCCTGGAAGCCTGAAGGTATTTAAAGCTTATTGATTCATTAACTGACATTTAACATAGTGCTAAATATACTCCATATACATAAAAGATATTTTAAATGGACTGATTTACTTAATTCCTTGCTACAATATAGTTTTGCTTGTGTTCTTGGAGTTCTTTTGGTTGCTTGAAATCTATTGTTGTTATTTAGACACAAAAGAGCTGAGAGTTTTTAGCCTTTTATTTTAAAAAAATTAAATGTGTTCAGCATAGAATTTTTAGCACAAGAATATATTCTAGATTCATCCAGCCTCCTCATTTTACAAGTGAGTAAAACTGGTGTATTTCTATGCCAATGGAAAGAATACTTTTTACAATTCAAAGATTCTGCTTTTTTGCTTTAAAGTTGAATGCAGCTAATTAGGTGGAATAATAAATAGAAGGCTTTAGGGGTGGTATTAACTGGGAATAGTGATAAACCAATAATGAATTAATAATAATATTTACATAATGCTTATTATCTGACAGGCATTGTGCTAAGCACTTTACAGTTATTATTTCACTTTATTCTTATAGTAGCCCTGGTAAGTAAAAACTATTATTATCCTCATTTTAGAAATGAGGAAATTGATACAATTGAGATTATTTGATTTGCCCTGGGTTATTCAACTAATAAATATCTGAGGCTAGATTTGCACTCAAGTTTTCTTGACTCCAGACCTGGAATTCTACCCATTGTGCCAACTCACTGCTTAAATATAGTAAAATTAAATTGATAGGGGAAAAAATAAGTTCTATAGCTGAGTGGAAAAAATTATTACATGGCGTACTTAAAAAAAGGAAAAGATGGAATTAGATAATAATTATATGAAAAAAAAATTGGGGAGTTTAGTAAACTGTAAGTGTTATATAAATCAAATAAAAGCATAGGATATAAATTAAGAGATGTGATAATTCCACTTTATTTCCTGATAATCTGATTACATCTTGAATACAGTGCTTAAAAGTTAGGGTTCACATTTTAAGGACATTTGCAAACAGAAGTCTCAACAATGAATTTATTTGAAATCAGGCTACATAAGGACAAATTGAAAAAAAATTGAGGGTAAGTCTGTAGACTAAAAGAGTTATACAGAAACATGACACACATCTTTAAGTTTTTGAAGGTCTGTACTGTTATGTTTGAAAGGGATTAGATTTGTTTTATTGGTTCTTAGGACATGAAAGTTGTAGAGAGGCAGAGACTAACGGCAGGGGTCCTCAAACTACCGCCAGCGGGCCCCATGAGGCAATTAAGGACAATTATCCCCCTCACCCATGGCTATGAAGTTTCTTTATTTAAAGGCCCACAAAACAAAGTTTTTGTTTTTACTATAGTCTGGCCCTCCAACAGTCTGAGGGACAGTGAACTGGCCCCCCCTATTTAAAAAGTTTGAGGACCCAAGAAATAAAAAGGACAACTTCTTAACAATAAGAGTTAGTGGAATATTCTGCCATTCAGTGATAATGTGATCACCATTAACATAGTTTTTCACTTGGAGTTGGTATGGCTACTGATGGCATATTTTGAGAGAGGTTGACTATTTAAGTAAATCTGGACTGACTAGTCAATCCATAAGCATTTCTTAAGAAGCTATTGTGTTCTGGGACTCTTCAACTATGAGATTCTATCATTTTAAGTTGAATTTTGAATTAATGATATTTTAAAGATGTTAAAATAAGCAGGCTTCTAAATTAATATTTTGAGGGGTAATAAATACTTGAAGAGTAAGGGAAAAATTAGAAAAAGACCATTCAATTCTTAATGTTATCTTTATACTTAAACAACATTATTGTTTTATAAAGCTCCTTGGAGACTTTAAGGTGTTAGACCAAATGTCAAGGGGTTTTATTTACTGCCAAATGATCAACATTTTTTTTTTCCTGTAACCAATAAGCTAAGTGATGAATTGTTTTAAAGTGCCAGTTCAAATCCCAATACGGTTGATTCAGTTTCTACATGTTTCTGAGATAAGTTAATAGAGTACATGTGAGTTTAGGGATGGGAATGTAAAACCAGTTTCCCATCTGCTTGGTTTGAACATTAATTTTCTTTTCTGCTTTTTTAGATCCTGGCCAAGTATAATTTTTATATATACACTTTAAGTGAACTTTTCCTTCAAATGTAATATTCCCATTATGCACTATATTTTCTAAAAATATAAATATTCTTTATGATACTATGCCTCAGGACACTTACATTAAATATTTGAAGATTAAATATCATTAGATTTTTTAAAAAATAGTCTAATAATTTCAAAGCAACTATCCCTAAAGCCTAACTATTTGTGGGCTAAAAGTAAATGGTTTTGGATTACATACTAAAGGTCAAGAGATTCAAGTTTTGTAAGAACTACATGGGAGGCAAGGCTGGAGTTTCAATTGGGAGTTGAGATATTTCATAGAAAATGCTCTCATATCATTCTTTGACAGTAGAAATGTGGAAGCTGTTATAACAAATTAGTTTCAGTTATTTAAAGGGGATACTAACATCCTGTAATTGTTATTCGATTGATGTATAAGATATATTATGATAGAATGCATTTTAATTGATAGTTACCTTATTTAGCATGTTAATTGAGTTTATATTTGTATAGCTATATATAGAAAGCTAAGTGCTTTCTAATTTTTTTTTTCAATCCTGACATACCCAAATTAGTTCTTAGAACTTAGAAAAGAACAACTAGTTGGTAAATAGTCAATAGTCAAAAAATATTTATTAAGTACTTACTACATGCCAGATACTGTGCAATATCTTGAGCATATCACAAAAGGTAAATGATATCTATATTCTTGAGGGGCACATAATCTGATCGGGATCACAACATATAAATAACTATGTACCAACAAGCTGTATACAGTATAGAAGAAATTGTAAATAATCTAACAAAGAAAAGGCATTAGAATTAAAAGGGATAAAGAAGGACTCCCTATAGAAAATGATAGTTTAACAGGACTTGAAAGAAATCAGGGTAGGCAGGAGAAAGAGATGAGAAGGAAGTGCATTCTAGGCATGAGAGAGAGTAAAAATCTCCAAAGATGGAATAGCCTGTTAAAGGAACTGCAAGGAGATTAATGCTACTGGATCAAGAGAGTAAGGTAGAATACTGGAAAGGTATGTATGTAGGTGGCATAGGTTATGGAGATCTTTGAACATCAAATGGAGGCTTTTGTATTTGATCCTCAAGGCAATAGTGAATCACTGATGTTTATTGAGTTTATGTGTGTGATGACAAAGTTAGAGTTATATTTTAAGGTAAATACTTTGCCAGCTGAATGGAGGATAAATCCAAATGGAGAGAGACTGCTGACAAGCTAATTAGCAGGATGTTGCATTTGTCCAGGAGATGAAGTTTTGCATTAGGGTGGTAGAAGTGTCAGAGAAGAAAAGGAGGTGTAAGTATGCAAGACATGTTATAAAGGTAAAATCAACACATCTTGATGATAGATTGGATATGGAGAATGAGGAGTTGAGGATGACATCTACATTACAAACCTGGTTGATTTGCAAAGATGTTTGACACTAATAGGAAAATTTGGACTAAAATTGATAATAAAAAGATTGAAGCAGAGCTGATGAGTAAAGTTTTGGATATTTTCAGTTTAAGACATGTATAAGACATTTAGTTTGAGATATAATAGGCAGTTGGAGAGATTAAGGCTGTTGTTCTATAGTTCAGTCATTTAGTCATATTTGACTCTTTGAGATCTCATAGAACAAACTGTCCATGAGTTTTCTTGGCAAAAATACTGAATTCATTTGCCATTTTCTTCTCTAATGAATTAAGTGACTTGCCTAGGGTCACACAACTAATGTATGGGATTGGATTTGAACTCAGGTCTTCTTAACTCCAGACCCAGTGTTCTATTCCGAGTATCCTACCTGTCTCCTAATGGAAGATTAGAGGTCAGTAAAGAGCTGAGGGCTAGAGAAGTAGATGTGATAATCATCATCACAGAGATGATCATTAAATCCATGGGGACTGATTAAATCACCCAATGAAATGGTATCAAGGGAGAATAGAAGGCCCATGGCAGAGCCTTGTGGGGTATTCACAGTTAGTGGGTATGACTTGGATATAAATACAGCAAAGGAGACAGGGAAGAAATAGATAGGTTGGAGTAGAAACAGGAAGGAATAGTATCTCCAAAAAAAAAAAAAAAAAAAAAAAAAAAACTAGAAAGAGAAAATATGGAGGAGATGAAGGTAATCAATAATTTCTAAGATTACAGAGGAATTAGGAAAGATCTGAACTGAAAAAAGGCCATTCGATTTGGCAGTCAAGAGGTTGCCAATAACTTTGAGGTGTGCAGTTTCAAATTGAATAAAGAAATCACAAGTTAGACTGTATAGAGATAAGAAGAAAGTAAGAGAAAAAAGGAAGAAAATCTTTTTAAGGAATTTAACTATAAGAAGAAGAAAGGAGAAATCTCTCTTCTTTTTAAGGAATTTAGCTATAAGGAGAAAGGAGAAATCTGTCTCTTCTTTCACCCTACTTTTTATGATTCATATCAAGGATAGCTAGAGTATATGGGTCATAAAAATTAGAGTGAAAAAAGAGAGAAATTTGGATGAGAAAAAAAAGAGAGTAATTTAGCTTATTTTCCTACTCCTTTTAAATTATAGATCCACTTACAGACCCACTTCACTGTTCATCAGCAGTACCTGTCTAAATAACATGCTGAAAGGAAAAAAAAAACAATTGGCCATTAATTCATAACTCTGAGATATGCATTCTCATCCACTTGTTTTTTCCAAGGTGAATTGCTAAGCCAAGCCCTTTTTGGTGACCACAGATCTCCTTAAGAGGACTGATCTTCGACATAATGTGCTAGATGTTAATGAAATCAAATGCAAATCAAATTAATTAAAAACCTGTGCAGAAAATACTTCATGAGTGTGATCATATTTAAAGTGAGTGAGGCATATTTAAAATCTCAAGTGAAATTAATAATCAAAGAATCATTAAATAAGATTATATTTATGGTTGAATCTGAAGTATCAGGTAAATGATTTTAGTGTATATATGCATGAACAATGCCTTGTTGGAGCAGAGTTTTTAAGGTCACATTTTATGCAGAGTGAAATGCTTCTTTGCTATTCAAAAAACAGTAAACACTATGGAATACTGTATTCTCCTCTCATTCTGGCTATTTCTATAATTGGAAAGATGTGTTATTTTGTAGGTTATCCTTGATTCATGTGCTGAAAATTCTCATAAAGATTTTATAGAAGTGAGAATTTAGGTGTGTGGTTTGGTAATCATGAATTTTTTTCCCCTTACCACACCCTCCCCATCTCTGCCCTTTTGATTAACTATATCACAATGGTTGTTTCTTTTCTTTTGGAATTTTGTCTTTCTTTGATATCTCTTTAAAATAAACCTCTTGGGGGGGGGAAAACAACAACCAATATTTAGAATGTAAAGGGATGTTCATCAATTAGAGAATAGCTAGACAAATTATAGTATGTGAATGATACACTACTATGTTTGTAAAAAATATGAAAGATTATTTCAAAGAACCATGGGTTTTAATGCAATAATCCAGAATGCAATGAGAAGTACCAGGAAAAGAATTTTTATTAGGATTATAGCAATGTAAGGAAAAGCAGCTTTGAAAGTCTCTTATCAAAATAACAGAACGACCATGTATACAGAGGAATTATGAGGAAGCATGTTAAGTACACCTAGACAAGGTGATAATAGGTTCAAGGTGTGGGAGTAAACATACATTTTTTAACATAATGATTGCATGTATTAATTTTTCTAAACTGTATTATTTACTATGAGATAGTTTTCTTTTCTTCTTATTTTTAATTGGGAGCATTTAGTAATAGTGATAATCCCTAAAAGAGGGCCATGAAATATATATTTTTTAAATGCACAGAAGAAAACAAAAAATGCAGAAGGAACCACAGACAAGTAGGATAGTTTTAAAGATAATATATGAAAATTATTATGTATTTTGAAAAGTGGCATGAAATGGAGACAATATGCAATGAAAGTTTTACTCCTTTTTTGTGTTCTACTTCGTATATAGAAATACTTCTTGGAGATGGTTTTTAAAGTTCAGAATAAAAAAAAAATTAAAAAAGCAAAATAAATTCCTGGGCGCTTTTACAATTATCATTTCCATCACTGATTTCTTTTGTATTGTCAATTTTTTTCCCCAATATCATCATGTTAAATGCTATTTCTTCCCCACCTAAACTCTTCTCTATTCTCCCACCCACTGTGCATGTGTAATCTGTTTTCAAGTCTTTTTATTTCTAACTTCTTATCTTTTAGATATGCCCCCTTATCTCCACTCAAACAAATAACACTCTGGTGCATTTCCTCATCTCCTCATGCCTTCTCTCTGCCTTAAGTCTCTACCCACTTCAAATCCTCCTCCATTTAATTAGTCAAAATGATTTATGTAAGCATAAGTCTGACTGTGACACCCCTAAGCCACTGGCTTCTTTATTACCTCCAGGATCAATTATAAAATGCTCTGTTTTGCATTCCAAGTCCTTCATAACCTTGCCAATTTCCATCTTTTTAGTCTCCTTACATTTCACAGCTCCATATACTTTACGATCCAGTAACATTTGCTTAACTTTCTCATCATGGCACATCATTCTGTCTCCCAAATTGGTACCTTTTGTTTATCCCCTATGATTAAAATAGTTTTTTCCTTAACTCTGCCCAATGGCTTTTTTCAAGACTCAGTTTAAATCAAAATAGTCAGTGCTCACACTATTCAGATTTCAACCTTTTTTTTTTTTTTTTTTTTTTTCTGGAAGGTAATGCTTCTGTGCAGATGTGACTCCAGAGTAATCTAAAAGCTTTTGCCCTCTTTCTTTTCCTAATCCTTAACTTAATTTTCTATCATAAATTTCTCTGCCCTATACCTACCTTCATGGTGAAGGCCCCAAGTGACAACATTTACATTGACTTTTTCTTGTAAGATTTCATAAATTTTTGCAGAAAAACTTTTTATTACATTCTCTACAAATACATTTTGTTGTTGATTAGTTATATCTTATTCTTCATGATCCCATTTTGAGTGTTCTTGGTAGAGATACTGAAGTGGTTTGTTATTTCCTTCTCCCACTCACTTTACAGAGGCAAACAGGATTAAGTGACTTGGTCAAGGTCACACATCTAGAATGTATCTAAGTCAAATTTGAATTCAGGTCCTCCCCATGACAAGATTGACACATTATGGATCATACCACCTGTCTGCCCTACAAGTATTTAAGCTTGATTAGTTATCATCATGATAGTCTTGTTGCTTATGGGATTATGAGTAGTGCAAGACTAGATATTTCTTATTTTTTTAGGGAAAAGATAAAATTAATTTCATCCTTTATTTGCTTCTCCAAGGAAGAACCGTATTCTTTCCTATTTAGCTACAATTTTCTTATATTGACAGATTTTATAGGGTGAAAATATCAGAGTTGATATGGTTTATTTCAGTAGGATATCAATTTGTTGTTGAATAATAAAGATCTCACATTTAGAGTTCCAACAATAAAATTAATGTTTTAGACAATCTGGGTTCAAATTTTACCTCTGAAGATTACCACTTGTAGGACATTAATTTATTTATTCAATTTCCCTAAGCCTGCTTTCCATATTTGTAAAGTGCTAGGGATGGATTAGGTGGCCTCTTAGATTTCCTTTTGAACTCTAGATCTGTTATTCTCTGATGCTAGGATCTAAAGATCATATGTTTGATTCTTAGCATGTTTAGCTGCCATCTCTGTGAAACTGAAAGAAAATTAAGGGACAGCCTTATATAGCACTGAGGATCGTTTTGTATTTTTCTTTATTTCACCCGAAAGTACTACTTTGATGTCTCATTGTAATGTAGTGATGAAACAAACCTCCATTCTGCTGATTTTGCCAGATGAATGTGCACTCTGCTAAATTCTACAATCCTGGAATATTGGTGTATAATCTCAATGACAAGTGACAATCATTTCTTTTTCTCTGAAGACCAGTTTGACTAGGGTTTCATTACCAAAAATTTCACCACTGAAGATGAATTCTTTTGTCATGTTGACGCAAACAATTTTAAAATGAAAGTTTGAATGACATTGCAAAAATTGAATTTTACCTTTTAATTTTTTTTTTGCTGCGATCAGTATCTAGCAGGGGTCCTCAAACTTTTAAAATAGGGGGCTAGTTCACTAGCCCTCAGACTGTTGGAGGGCCAGACTATAGTAAAAACAAAAACTTTGTTTTGTGGCCCTTTAAATAAAGAAACTTCGTAGCCCTGGGTGAGGGGAATAATCATCCTGAGCTGCTGCATCTGGCCTGCCGGCAGTAGTTTGAGGACCCCTGAAAAGTGATCTAATGAGGTGATCATTTTTAGACTTGTTTCCTTTGACTCTTACAATAGAATTCATGGTGAAAAGCAGGATCTGAAAATTAAAAGTTTTGTAATACTAAAGATAGCATAAAGTTAGCTTATTTTATTTAACATTTGGATCCACCTATCTTTTGATGTTCCTTGTCACTATGTAGTTGTTCTAGTCATATTAATTAGACAAAGGTTTATATATACATACTATATATATATGTATGAGTGTGTATCCCCCCCCCCCCCCCAAGAACACATGGTTAGTCCATTTTCCAAGGCAATATGTAATAATGAGAAAAATCTCCAAGGATAGGCATTGAACTTGCAAATTCCCACAGCAGAAAATGTAGATTTTTATGTGAAACTTCAGATTTTAGACAATGAAGTCGATAGCTTCCACAAGATAATGATTCCCACCTGTTGTTGGTTTTTTTTTTTTTTTTTTAATATAATGACTATAGGAAAATGGGACCGACTGCACCAGGATATTTGTTGTAGGAAATTAAAATTCAAGGTCAAATTGTCCATGCTGATTCAAAGAACCAGCCAATCAGAAAACAATTGTTAAATACATATTATGTGCTAAACATTGTGCCAGACATAGGGGAAAGAAAATTAAAGAAGAAATAGTTCCTGCCCTAGAGAACTTTTCACTCTGTTGAAAAAGGTAGCATGTACATATATAAATACTTACAAAATAGATACAAGGCAAGGTGATTTTAGGAAGGAAGTTATCAGTAATTAGAGTGGGGGTGAGGGTGAGGGAAGGGCTATAGGACTTCATGTAAAAAGATAACCCTTAAACTAAGTTTTATAGGAGAAAGAGAGATGAGGAAGGAACATATTCCAAGCATGAGGGGACAATAAACACAAAGATATAGTGGCAGGAAATGAAGTGGACTATATGTGGGACAGTAAGAAGGTTAGCTTGGCTGGAACATAGACTACATCAAGGGAAGATATGTGCAATAAGCATGAAAATACATGTTGTGACCCTTTGTGAAAGTCTTGAAATGCTAAATAGGGAGTTTTATATTTGTATCAATTTTATTTGTGTGTGTTTTACCATTTCTTTTATTTTGTAAAAGCATGGGCATTCCCTATTCTTAAGATGTTTTTTCACTTCATCTCTGTCTCTTAGAATCTTGTTTCCTTTAAAAGTGTACTCAACAACCACCTCTTATGTAAAGTCTTTCTTGATTCTTCTCAGTGACTATAACTCTCTTTAGAAATTTATCTTGTATTTGTTCTATAAATTCTTGCTTTTGTAAATGTTTCCCCCCATGGAATATAAGCATAAACATTGACTAATTCACTTTTGCCCATGTATCCCCCATGTCTGGCACAGAGTAGGTAATCAATAAATTCCCACTGATTGATTCAAGGAGTGTCTAGCAAAGAAAACCAGTTTAGGTTTAAACTTAAACTATTTAACTTAATACAAGTTTAAGACCACTCCTGAAGCATCTACTTTGTTGACCAGTCATGGTCCCCAGGTCTTTATTTTTTATTTTTATTTTATTATAGCTTTTTATTTGCAAATTATATGCATGGGTAATTTTACAGCATTGACAATTGCCAAACCTTTTGTTCCAATTTTTCCCCTCCTTCCCCCCACCCCTCCCCTAGATGGCAGGATGACCAGTACATGTTAAATATATTAAAGTATAAATTAAACACAAAATAAGTTTACATGCCCAAACTGTTATATTGCTGTACAAAAAGAATTGGACTCTGAAATATTGTGCAATTAGCCTGTGAAGGAAATAAAAAAAAAATGTAGGGAGGCAAAAATATAGGGATTGGGAATTCAATGTAATGGTTCTTAGTCATATCCCAGAGTTCTTTCGCTGGGTGTAGCTGGTTCAGTTTATTACTGCTCCCTTGGAACGGATGGTCCCCAGGTCTTTAGTTTGACTAATTTAGAATTAGGGGATTTAAAATCCTAAAATTGATAGAATTGGTGACTTTTTGGTGGGAAATCTTGAAAACCTCAGGATCAATGGCTTTAGTGAATTTAGTAATCTGAATTCTACAATATCATAAATTTAAAGCTGAAAGAGAATTTAGGGGTCATCTACTCCATCCCCACACATTTTGCATCCAGGGTACTAAATTTCAGAGAAAGGAAGTGACTTGTTCATTGCCACATACAGAATTTGAACCCAACTCTTTTATCTCCAAAGTCAGAATTCTTTCATATATAAAAAATTGGAGTCTTAAGATCTTGAGGACTGATCATTGGATGTTTACTTTGGGGAGGATAATGGTGTGTTGGTGGTAGTTTTGGGACTTATGCATTTGGTGAAGTCTTAAAAGCTGTATTTTTGGTGAAATTATACCTTATGACCTTTAGTTTTAAAATTAATTTTAATGCCTTCTTTTTTCTGCTTATTTAGTTCAATAATCATCTTTTTTGTATTTTGTATGGTTGTAAGGATATGCTTTTCCTCTGAAAGATTGCCTTAGCTGCATCCCAGAAATTTTTATATGTTGTTTAATCATAATTTCCTTTTACATAGTTATTGTTTCCATGATTTGCTCTTTGATACACTTTTATATAATATTTCATGGTTAAGTTTCCATTTGGGTCCATATCTGTTGTTTATGATTTTTGCATCAATTAGTATTTGTAATTGCTTTATATTCTACAAATGATGTATTACAAATTTCTGTCATTTTACATTGCTATGCAATATCTCTGCTTCCCATGGCATGGTCAATTTTTATAAAAATTCCATATGGTACAAGGAACATATACACACATACATACACACATATATATGTACATACATGTTTCTCTCTCTCTCTATATATATATATGTATTCATGTATTCTTTTATCATTCCATTTAAAAAATCCCATGTATTTTAACTCTATCTAGAAATTTATTTAATTCTATATTTTCACTTTTTAAAATTTTCTGATACTTATCCAAATTGATAGGATATTGAAATATCTTGTCACTCTTGTATAATTCTTTATATCTTCTTAAAGTCAGATGTTTTCTTTATGACTTCAGATGCTAAGGCCTTTAGAGTATATGTTTATTATTGATATTGATAGTTATCAATAGATAATTTCAGCATAATATAGTTTTCTGGTTAATACTTTTTAATTTTTTGAATGTTTTTTTTTTGTCATATAGTATGAGAATAATTTTTTTTATTCACTTGATTTATAGTAAAAAGTTTTCCTCCTATGTCTTTAGCTTTATTTTGTATATCTTTGTTTTTCTGAATATGTTTCTTGTAAGTAAAAGATTGTAGGATTTTGTGTTCTTATCTAGTCTGTAGCTCTTCTTCATTTTATTGGATTGTTTAATACATCCACATTTAAAACTATCCATCTGCCTTTAAAATTATTTTCTCCCTACAATATATTCCCCCTTCTATTGTAAATATAATATTATATTCCTTCAATTACCATATTTTAATATTCCTCCCCCTTTTTTAAGGTGACCTTATTCCTACTGGCACTCTTCTACTCACCCTCTTGTAATTTGTTTTCCTTTTTCTTTGAGTTTTGTTTATTTCTTTTTAGTTCTTGCTGTTATGTGGTTATATATTTCTTTTCCATCTTTTTTTCCTTTTACTCAAGAAGATTCCACCTACATCTCCTCCTTCTCAGCTAGTTTGTTTATTGATTATTTTCTTTAATTTCATTTTTTGCATCCCTTTCTAAAATTATTTTTTTCACTTTTACCTCTCTCTATACTAAACTCTCATTTTCTGATTCAGGATACCAAAATAACCTGTTTTCTCTGTATTTTTCATGTATTCAAAGTTTCCAAAGCATTCTTTTAGATTCTTTCTGGTACATGCTTTCTGCTTTGTCAGGCTTATACCATGGATTTTCTTTTTCCATTGTGCCTCATTCCTCCCCAAATGAAAAATATTGCAGATATCAGAGAGAGCACTACATTATGGTAAAGTCTAACCTCCACCCACTCAACCCCAATAGAAACTTTTTCGTATTTACCTTTCAACCCACATTGGTCTCAACATTTCTTCTTTATGTCCATGATCTCCCATGCCTCCAAGTGCCAGGTGTCCTGAAGGGTTCCAAATCCCCACTCCCAATGTAGAGCAAGTAGATTTTCAAGCATCATCTCTTGAACTTCATTCTGTTTAAGTTACTTATCTCCTTTACTTTAGGAGACTTTATCTCTTTATCTGTAGAAGTATTCATCAGTGGAACCCTTTCTCCCTCCAGAGAAACGCCTCCTTCATTTCCCCTCCCTTTTCAATTTTTCCTCATCTTTTTCATCATACCACTTTAGATTATCCTCTTTCTCAGGCTACAAAAGGCACATTCCCCTCAATGCTAGCCTTTGATTTGATCTTAGTGTATTACATAATTCTCTCTTTCCCCATGTTATCCTCCTTCCTTTTATGTATCTTTAATTGTTGTAATATATTACCACCACCACTAAAACATACACCTCTAGGAAGGATATTGCCAGATTCTATTCATGATGCCCTCTATCAAGTTCTCTACTATCATTTCTATTAGATGTCTGTCTTCACTACTTTTCACTTGTGTACGTTAAGAAAGCAGTTTCTGTATTGTAACTCATTGTTGTGCTTACTGACTACATTTATTTGCTCCTTCTGCATTTCTGATGTTTGAGTGTTTAAAAAGTGGGTAATCTTTTCAGTTTCTGGTTTTCTTTCTAAAAATGTTTCCAACTCTTTATTATTGAATTTCTCTTTCTTGTCTTGTATGATTAAGCTAAGATCTATAGTGTAGGTCACCTTGGGTTGCAGTTTGAGCTTCATTGTTCTTTGGAACATATTATTCCATTCCCTCCTACTTTTTTTAGTTGGTACAAAATGGTGTTGAGTTATTTGAATGCCATTTTCTTTGTATTTGAAAGTCTTTCTCCTGGTGGTTTGAAATATTTGTTTCTCAACTGAATTATTGAATGTAACCACTATATATCTTGGTGTTTTCCTTCTTATTTATTTTCTGATGGTGATCTGTGAATTCTTTCAATTGGGAGTGTTGTTTTCTATGTACAGAAGTTCAAGGAAGTTTTCTTTTATTGCTAGTTGGTACAGTGGATAGAGCACCAACCTTGAAGTCAGGAGGGCCTGGGTTCAAATTTGGCCTCAGACACTTAACATTCCCTGGGCAAGTCACTTAATCCCAATTGCCTCAGCAAAATAAACAAACAAACAATTAAATAGAAAAAAATAAAGTTAAGGATTTTTGTTCTGTCATGTTCTTCTGAGAGACCTAGGATTCTTAGGTTGTCTATATATCCTGCCTTCAAGATCAGTATGTTTTGCTTGAATAGTAAAGATATTTTCTTTTAATGTTATCATTTTTGCTTTTTTTTCTAAATTGTCCTTAACTTCTGTGTAATGTCCAATTTATTCTTCCCTCATTTCTTTGATGAGGCTTACCATTGCATATTCCAATTTCTTTGATATGTTCATTATCTTTTGCTGTCCAGGATATAAACTCTGCTCTTATAATTCTCACTTCTTTTGAACTACTCAGAAAATGTGTGTTATGGTTTGAAATTTCACAGGATCTTTTGTGTCACCAAGTAGTGAAACATTTTTCTTTGTTTTGCAATGGTTATTCTTAGTTGCCTGAATTCCTTTACTACACTTAAAAGTCACATTTCCTTTTACTATTCTGTGTTTTTTATGGATATTTGTTTGCATTGAACTTTTGATGATTCCAGGCTCTCTCCTTAGTATTGTTTTCTCTGTCACTCATTTTCTGACTCCTTTCCACTTTCTTTGGCTCAGAGAGTCTCAGCCACCTCCCCTCATGGGAAATTCACAATTAACTATTTAAGTATTTGTCCTAAGTAACTTTTGGGTAATTAGAACTGACCTCGACTAGATACTGCACTCATTCCTTTAGTAATGGGTTGAGTGCTACATATCTCCCAATATGCATCATGTTCTGTCTAGGTTCTATCTCACTCACTGCATTGTTCAGTTCTCTAGCTTAACACTTATAGTTCTAAGCCTGTTTAGCTTAGGACCCACAGTTCAGGAATTTGCAGAATTGGTGACAATCTTTGTTCCTGAAAATCTGTATATAGGTTGGTTGTCGCAGCCTGAGCAAGCTTCTTTCTACAACCTAGAGCCACAGACTTTTTGGCATTGGAAAGAGATAAGGGAATCTGGGATTTAAGAGTGAGTTTTGCTGTTAGCCTGTGTTTTGTCCTTGGGTTTGCTAGTGCAGCCTCATTGGCTACTGGTATTATGTGAAATGATGATAGGGTACTGAGTGATCTTAAGGTCAATAAACAGCAGTTCCAGGATTTTTTTAAATCTTATTTTGGATTATTGATATTATAGATCATGGACACAGCTGAAGTTGTGAAGTCTTTGGCACATAATTTCTGTTTTGTAGAAGTTTCTGAGATTGCAATTGTTAGAGAAAATATCTAATCTTCTACCTTGTTGCTTATGTGGCTGAGATAAGTTTAAAAAGTTTAACAACTATTTTCTAGTGTAGTTGTGTTAAAGTCACTTTTTAATGAATTATACATTTTTGTAAGAAGGTAGAAGTAAAAGGAAATCAAAAAATACTGAATTCTTAGCCATTAATACTATAATGATTGTGATTTGCTTTAATAAGAAAACAAATGGTTTTGAATATTTCAACCTGTTATCTTTTTGCAGGAATAAGTTATTTTAAGCATTAACTTATAAGAATTAAATACAACTGTTTTCAATGTTCCCTTTTAACATGCTTTATCTACATTTATTTTACTTAAATGATACAAAGAATGCAACAAATGTCCTCCCTAACTCCCTTTTCCTTTCTCTGTTTGTCTGTATCTGTCTCTCTGTTTGTCTCTGTGTTTGTCTCTCTCTCTCAGAATTCTTTAGGGACTAATACAAATTAATATCCATATGAAAGGGTTCGGTAAATCCACGAATTTAATAATTTGTGAATTTTTCCAGTATTAAAAATTTCATATTCATTGAAGGTTTCTTCTGATCTCTCATCATGTCATGAAAATGACTCAATTCTCAAAAAAGTATATTTGGAAAACACATGATCTATCAAGTAAGAAAGGTTTAACTAAATTCTCTCAGTGAAGTTCATGCATGCCTTCCATGTATCTGCTATTCTAAGAAGTTCAGTATCATAAAAGTGACTGCTACATAGTGATTTTTTTTAACCATAGTAACTCATAAAAACTATCACCTGTAGCAATTAGGATCCCAAATCTTCATGAGTTGAAAGAAGTCCACATGAACAAAATAATAGATTCTTAATTATTTAAAGCAGTTTTTTAAAAAATTTCAATAGTATTTTTCCAAATATGTGAAGATAGTTTTCAACACTCATTTTTATAAGATTTTGATTTTCAATTTCTTTCTCCCTCCTTCTCTTACCTCCCTCCTTCCCAAGATAGCCAGCAATCTGATATAAGCTATACATGTATAATCATTTTAAACATATTTTCAGGTTAGGAAAGAAAAATAAAAACAAAGGGGGAAAATAATGAGGAAAAGAGCAAGTAAACAAGCAAAAAAGGTGAAAATATCATGTAAAGCAGTTTTTAATCTTTTTGTGAGTCAATGGATTCCTTCTCAGAATATGTTCATGTACAAATACATAGGATTACAAAGAAAACCCATTATGTTGAAATAAGGTTATCAATTAAAAAAAAAAAAATCAAGGACCCCAGGCTAAGAATTCTTGACTTAAATTTAGTAAAAGGCAAGGGATCTCAGTGAGAACATCTAGGAAATATACTTCAAATGTTGTCATTGTTGTTTGTCCTTGATTTCCCAAGAGGACTCATTGACTGATTTGTGAATTGAATTTAAATGATGCAGTTGTACAAGGTCATCTGCTTCACCCTCTCTTCCAGGGTAATTGATATCCAATAGCAAGTAAAAAGTCAGGATGACTGGCAATGGCTCAGTACAATGTATAATGTATGACCTTGGTATCTTCAATAACTGACCAACCTCTAAGTACTCCATTGCACCTGCTTCAGCTACTTTCATAGTTGGTAGAATAAATTGTTCTCATCTTTCCATTCTACCAGGGGAAGTCTTCATATACTTAGGATAGACACCCTCTAACTCACCAGTGGGTTTAAGGCCCATCAGTTAAACTCAGCCTGGTTTAACCCATCTGCTGAGATGGTTTATGAGCCATAGATGGAAGTTGAGTGGCAGATAGACACCAAAGGTAGATAAGCAGTCCTTAAAGTTGGCTTAGAGGTGCTAGTTTTCCTTGAATATTCCATATATTCCATACTTAAAATAGCTTTTGATTATAGTACTTTTTACAATAAGTAAATAATTAGAACTCAGTGGAGATTATATAATAACCAGAATGTTTAGAAAAATTTAAGGAGAATCATTTCAATTGCTGTTTTACAGGTTTTTATTAATTTCTTTCTAAGATTGACTGTTCATATTTCTCTCAGTCTAGAAATATAGAAGATACCTCTGCACCTTAGTTTACCCTTCCTTAAGTAACATAGTCACTCTCTGTGCTGGAGCTTCATTATATTAATGCCAAATTAATGCAGAGAATGGATCAACTTACCTTTCTTCAGCTAGTACAACCAAGATCAACAAAATCCAATATCTTTAGCCTCCCTATTAGCAGAGATTTATATATATGCACCACCATGCCCAACTGTGTCATTCCTTTGTAGAAGTATCTGAAATAGAAATAGTTATTTAGAAATAATTATAAAATAAATGAATGTAAGTGGATTTCAGAAGAGGAGGTAAGAGTAAAAATAGCTTTTTATTTTTTTATTTATGGAATAAAACAAGTATTTTCATAACAGTACAATAAAAAAGATGAATGAATATTAAGCTGCAAATTTAGTATGCACAACTTATTCCTTTCAAATAAAAATAACACAATTATCATGCAATTTTCATCTTTTTTTCCCTTCCATCCCGCTCCCACCCCAGAGTTGGTTAACATTAGACATAAATAGGTACTTGTGTGTGAGTGTGCATGTGCATCTCCCTTCTTCCCTTTCTTTCTCTCTTTCTCTCTCTCTCTCTCTCTCTCTCTCTCTCTCTCTCTCTCTCTCTTTCCATAATAATTCTATACATTCTTCCATTTATCTGTTTTTCCCTCTGATGCAGATCTTTCTTCATATGTTCTTAAACAGCTATTGAAATCTGAAATATATTTGAAGTAATAAGATTTTGAATGATAGTTGCCTTGTGAATTCATCTTTCTTGGAAAGGTAAGAATGGCTGGTGTCAAATAAATTAAAGAAAATTTCTCTTTTGGTGTTTGCTGAATAGGTACTTGGTTAGGATCTTGGCTTGTAAGGGGAATTATTTCTAAACCCATAATTTTGATAAAGTACAGAACAACTAACAAATAATGTTAGAGAGATCTAGCTAAGTTAGAGAGAACCAAAAAGCAGTGGTGCCTAATTTCAATCTCAAGAAAACTGAAATATGATGAATGGGAAAATAATTCCTGAAGGCTACATAAAATTTGTAATATCTTATTTAAATGCAGTCTGACCACTATTAGAATCAGGAGGTTTAGAAATCTTCCACAATTTTTGACATTTATAATATAGTAACCATTTCCTATGTCAACAGAAGGAGATTATTAATTTTTGAACTGTTCCATTTTCTTCTGGCATGTGGTTTTCTAAATCTTCAGTTTAATCATATCCTATCATCTCAAACAGTGGGTAAATAATTCTGACACCATTCACATACTTTAAACAGAGAAGAATGGATCAGCAAATGTCAGGTAATTTAAACCAGTTTTGGTTTGTGTTTATTTAAATACTATTTTTGTTCAATAGCAAGTATGTCTATTTTTTTCCATATGTATATTTGTAATCTAGTAAGAAAATAAGTCTATATATTCTAAAAGTGATGCCAGAAACACCTGAAATATTTCCCATAATTTAAATGAGTAGAAAGTGGTTTATGGCACCTGTAATTGTGCAAGTGGGTTTTATTAAAATTATTTATAAGTGCCTTTTAAGATGAAATCACTGTGGGAAGCTTTCCAGTTTTTAAGATGCCATGACGTTGGTGAATGTCTAGACATCTAATATTGGTAAGTCTTAAAGAGAAAGTTTGAAGTTCTGATAAGGTCAGTCTCTGTATCAAGCAAGGAAGGACAATGATAGGGATCAGCTCAATCTTATAGTTCCCCCCTGAGAAGGTCTTGGATAACCCCATCTTATTGTATCCAATCAGAAAATCAATTTATGATGTCAAATATCCAAGGTTAAATTTTCTCTATAAATCTGTCCATGGCCCAAGTCATCTTTGCTGAATCCCTTTTGGGTTAGCCTACTGAAGCATTCTGCTTTATTTTGTCTTTCTTCCCATCCCTTCCCCATGCCTCATGATGTCTTTTTTTTTTTCTTTCTTAGAACCAATTAACTCTTTTGAGGTACAACTATTCTATAGATTTAGGCTGTCAATCAATGAAATGGTCCTACACCATGATGTATCGTCCCTTTCTCCTGATTAACTATTAGTTCCACCGGGGAACTTGCCTTTCCCACTGTTAATTGTTAAAACGCTTTGTTTTCTATTTCATATTTATCACTTCTAGTATCTATTTTACCTTTTTATTTTGTCTGTAAGTTGTTATCATAAATTAATATACCTTTTGGCAAAGGATAAAGCCATTGTGAATTCTTCACATGTGAATTACTACCAAACCCCAAATTTGGTGCGTACAACACTCTCATCATTTATCCCCTCTTCTTCAATCTCAAAGACTAGTTTAGATCAACACTTCATCTCTTTTTTATCTGTACGGTAGAAATGGTCATAAAACTGGTCTTCCTGCTACTTGTCTCTCCTCTTTCTAATGCTATTCCAATTATTTTGTTCCATTTTCTTATCAAAGTTTAATACTCATGCTTCCCAATTCTTTTCTTTCTCAATCGTTCTTTTTCATGGTAACCTTAAGCTTAGAATAGATCCATTGCCTACTCTCTATCTATTTGTACTGAAGTCCTTCTCCTGGAACATCCAATTCAGGTGCTATCTTCTCTATGAAGTCTTCTCCAAAAGAAAATGTTCTTCCCCTCCCTCCTAAGTTTCTAATTACCCTCTGCCTAGAGCTTTCCTTTGTACTTATTATCTTTTCCTTTGTAATATACAAGTATGTATTCATGTATATATTATAATATATGTATGTGTGCATGTGTGTATCTTAAACACTAACTGATTTGAGGTCAATGATTATATTGTTAACGTTCTCTGTATTCTTAGAGCCTTCCATGAAGTAGTTGCTTAGGAAATTTTTGCTGACTTTTTAAAATGCAGAGATGTATATGACACATTTCCCAACCCCAAAAAGCTTAAAATGTAGTATAGGTTATGAGACATATATAACAAAACACAATGGAGGCTGTATTTTAAAGGCGATATACATATGTTACGGTAAATACAGAAAAGAGAGACCCAGATGGTAAGAGTACTCAAAACAATGTTTTGTTTTATTTTGTTTTGAGATCAGTTGAAGTAACTTGAGTAGTTTAGTTATGGTAGAGAAATAATTTTAGATATAGTTCAGAGGTTAACATATAAAAGCTAAATCATACTTTTTCTGCTTGGTACAAGAAGAGGGAACCTAGATCACTGTTAAGAAATTATAAAGAATAAAATGTCTATTCACTATGATGACCTCCCTAAGAAATAAGTTTTCAAAACTGGAATGAATTCTTTATAGCTGTAGAGAGTTCACTGGGTATTAAGAATTATATAAGCAATGTTTCTTAAGCGTTACATAGATAATTCCTAAATATGATAGAATTTTAGACTAAAAAGCCTCTAAGGCTTCTTCTAATTCTCAGCAATTGATTTTATCACTATTATTATTCTCTACACATTATATATGCTAGCTGTTACATGATAATGATTTGAATATTGAATGTAAAATAAACTATCAAAACCTAGGCTTATGTCAAAATTAATAAATATTACTCAATATCTGGCAAGTCTATTTCTAATATCCTTGGGAAAAGTATAGAAATCATTCACCTAGAATTGGACAAGTCATATACAATAATACATGATGCTATTTTAGGAACACAAGGGATATAGATAGCCTAAGCAATGATTCACAAGTCAAAGAAAGCATTGTACTTTCCCTTGTGTTGCCATTTATAGGCAGGGAGGATGAGAGACTTATTTTGTTTGCTTTTCTACTTTCAGACAGTGAATAGTGCTCAATTATGTCAAACTCTATCACACACTGAATGTATTTCACAGAGCATTCATTCAGGTGTATGATTAAATCCCATCTCCCACATCAATTGCACTTTCTGTAATTGGAAGGAATGGGCAGCAATCTCTTAGCTGAATGGAGATGAATATACATGCATATGCAGGCACACACACACACACACACACACACACACAATTATACTTATCAGTCTGCTACTTAAATTCAACAGAGGATTCATCAGTGTTATCGCTACTATAAACATCATTTCTGTGGTACTTTTTATGACAGAACCCAAGCAAAGCTATCTTTTTATTTTATATTAATTTTCCATCCCCACTCCACCCCAAAAAAGAGAAAAATAATTAGAATGAACCATCAAGAGTTGAATTTGTTTTAAAAGGAAGTAGCTTGTAGTATTGTATCCTTTCCATTATGGTTTAACAAAGATTAGAGATTGACTTGAGTGTTATATTCTACACTGAATCTCTTCTTGAGATGATAGAATTTGGTTATCATCTGTTTCCATGAGCAATTCAAGTTTCTGAAATTAGAAGTAACATATGCTAATCAATATATATTTATTTTTGAAGTAAAAGTAATTTTTAATTTTATGGGTTCATGAGGACATAGGTATTTTAAGAATTCTCAGAGGCTATTTACTTAATATCTAACTCATTAGATTATAAGCTCCTTGAAAGCAGGGACTATCTTTTGTCTTTATTAAACTATCTGTAACATTTCACTCAATGTCTGGCAAATACTAGATGATTAATAAAAATAAATTATTAATAAACTGATTAATTGAATAAATGAACAAGAATCTTCTCCAGGGCATACCAGTTACTTAATTGATAAACTTTATTTGAAGACATGTAGTGAGGTAGAAAATCTTTCAAGGTGTTCCAAGCAACTTTCTTTTTACAATGCTAAATTTAAGGAAACTATTCCTTTTCACATACTTACTTCCCTCTTTTTATTTATCCTCATCATCACTAGTTTTACCTTCTAGGATCAAAATAATCTAATCCTTTTTCTATGTGAAACTCTTTAAACTACTTAAAGATAGCTGTGATCTTCCTGATGCTTTTCTTTTTTAGATCAAATATCCTTAGTTCTTTTGAATGCTCTCTGAGCAACATAAAAGTGAAATCTTCCACCATTCTGATTATCAATGTTCTTTGTTTTCTTTTTTTTTTCCAGAGTATGGTACCCAGAATCAATACAATATTTAATATACTCTGACTGAAACAAGAATATATCTAGAGAGCATAACTGATGCTCCCTAGTTATGGGTAGTATTACTTTCTAAATGTAGATTAAAATCCCATTACCATTTTTTGGCTGCCATCTCATATGTTAACACATATTAGGCTTGTAATCCATTAAAACTCCAAGATCTTTTTCAGTCAACCTGCCATTTAATCACGTCTTCTACATATATGTAAGATTTTACATTCATTTGCATAAAGTTCAATCTCATTATATTTGGACAAAGGTTTTATTTTGTCAAGCTATTTTTGTATCCTAACTCTGTCCTCCCATGTGTTCTTAAACACTTCCAGTTTTGTATTTTATGAAAAAACTTATATGTATGTTTACTATTCCTTTATTAAGCCACTAATAAATGTGGAATCACAAGAGAGCCAAGCTAAGAGTCATAAGACATTTTATTACAGATTTCTTTCTAATTTAATTTCCAACAGTTAATGGCTATTCTTTGGATCTGGCCATTCAATAATAATAGAAACCCTTAGTAATATCATCATTTGTTTTATATATATCCATCTTTTCCACAAGAATAATGTGTGAAGCTATCAAAAGCTTTGTTAAAATGCATATGAACTATAGCTAGAGACTTCTCTTGATCTTCTAGTCCAATAACCTTATCAAAAAAGGAAATTAAACTAGTCTGGCATGACTTATTCAAATCACTTTTGACTTTAGTAAAATGGGATCTTTTGTTCCCAGTAAGATGAAATAATCACAACTTCATCTTCACAGTTGAACCTGATAGTTTCTCTGATTATAAAACAAGTTTAATGCTAAGATAATAATGTATACATTCTTTCTTTTGAAGAAACAGCAATGAATGAACTGTAGTGAAAAGAGCATTTCAAAATTGGGTCTGATTTTCCTAATGAAGTAGTTATTCGAAATACCATGTTTAAATAGAAATCAAATAAATCTTTGGAAAGCATACAGTAGTGTGAGAATTCCTTCCTTTTGGAATTGAGGAATTGACCTTAATAAACCCAAGAGTTTTCTAACAATCTAACAATACAAGATTGGATTCCAAGTGACTTAAAGGACATGACAAAGTCTTTTTGGGAGAGGTATTTTCCTTCTTTCTTCTTCCCTCAAGTCTTGTCAAGTGTCTCTATAAAACTGAATATATATATATATATATATATATATATATATATATATATATGTGTGTGTGTGTGTGTGTATGTGTATACATATATGCATGCATAGTTGATAGTAATCGATGGACTATATACACAATGCATATATGTATACATACTACATATGTACACATATATACACATATATCACACATAACAGTTAGCTAATAAAGTCAATTCTAGAGTGTGTGATAATCTTAAGCCTTGTAGAGATGGATGTGTGTGGAGGTATAGACACACATGTCTATATACATATATATATATATATATATATATATATACATACATACATAAGCTAACTTGTTTTTATTGAATTTTGCTTCATTGTGCTTTAAAGATATTCTATTTTTTATTTTCTTTTTTTAAAAAACAAATTAAAGATTTGTGGCAATCCTGTGTCAAGCAAGTCTAATGATACAATTTTTCAAATAGCATGTACTCATGTTTTGTCTCTGTGTCACATATTAATAATTTCCATAACATTTCAAATTTTTCATTATTATTATATCTGTTATAGTTACCTATGGTCAGTGATCTTTGATGTTACTATTATAATTGTTTTGGGATGCCATGAACCATGCCCACAAAAGACAGTGAACTTAATTGATAAATGGGTAGTTCTGACCACTTTACGAACTGACCATTGTCCAATGTTTCTACACCTTTTTGGACCTCCCCATTCTCTAAGATACAACAATATTGATAAATATGACATAGACAGTGAACAATGATGAAGCAGTGGCTGAGTTTCAAAGTATAGATTCCATTAAAAAAAAACATAGAAAGATCTAGTCTTTGAAGTATTAAAATTGAGGGTTACCTACAGGAGAGTGGAAAAGTGCAGGGTAGATATAAGTCAGGTACAGCACTTCATACCTGAATAATTATATAGGACAATTGTCATAAAGAATGTCATCATAAAAATATGACTAGAAAAAAATAAGGGTTAGTCATATATAGAAATCGAAGAGTATGTGATAAATGAGCCATGTTCTCCATTGATATGCATGCAATGTCCATAGAGCTAAAAAAGATGGTTTCCATATGGTTATTTTTCAAGTTGACTTCAATTTTGAAAGAAGTTGTAATGTCAGTAAAATTTTATCAAACAGCATTGTATGGGACAAAGAAAACTTTCATGAAAGGTAAGAGTCACTCAATGTGGCAAATTTCATTATTGTCTTATTTTAAAAAATTGCTATAGCTATCCTAATTTTCAGCAATAACCACCCTGATAAATCAGCAGCCATCAACATCAAAGCAAAACCCTCCACCAGCAAAAAGATATGCCTTGTTGAAGGCTCCAATGATATTTAGCATTTTTAGCAGTAAAGTACTTTTAGTTAAATTATGTACATTTTTAGACATAGCAGACTTAATAGACTACAATATAGTGTAAATGTAACTTTTATATGCCCTAGGAAACTACAAACATCATGTAACTCATTTTATTGTGATAATCACTTTATTGTGGTGGTTTGGAACTGAATCCACGATATCTTCAAGGTATGCATGAATATATTGTGTATATTTGCACGTAACAATTGTGAATGCATATATATATATATACATATGCATATATATACATGCATATATATGTTTTATATATAGGGGTGCTTGTGTATATTGATCTGTGGAAAATTTATAAAATGTTACAAATCAGAGGGACTTTGACTTCATAGTTCACCATTTCATTTGACTTATATAGAAAAGGAGACTTGAGAACAAGAACTCTGACTGATAAAGTCTCTAAACTCCAGGGTAATTCTGATTTCACTGAGCTGTCTTTAGTTCAAATAAAATGAATCTTAAACATGCCTTTAATTTTAGATCCACATAGATATATTATATTTATAATCCAAGTTTTATTTTTAAAAGTGAAATGTTATTTGGTGCAGTTACATTTTCTGGAAGAAATAGGGCAAGAAATTCATGAGACAAGGGCAGAAAAACTTATGGCTTGTAAAATGTAAGCTGCTAGTCATTTTAAGCATCAAAGGTAAACATGAAAACAAAATTTTTAAATCTGAAACCCATTTAAAATTATATTAATTTCAAATTCCCATTAATAGAAGCTAGAAAATTCTGCCTTTGGGGAGGAAATATCTAGTCTTTCAGATGATATGAGAAGGGAGAAAGTTACAATGACCAAATTCCTACTTTTTAAAAATCTTCAATGATGATGATGATGATAGCTAACATTTTTATAGCGCTTACTTTGTGCTTAGTACAGGCACTGTGATAAACTTCTTACAATTATTATCTCTCTTGATTTTCATAATAAACATGGGAGGTAGGTTCTCTTATTACCCTCATTTTACAGATGAAGAAATTGAAGCAAAAAGAAATAAAATGACTTGCTCATGGATTATTCATTTTCTGTCCCATGGAACTCTCCCTACCCATCTACTATGTTGGCTGGATTGATTAAAATGAAGAAACAAAGATTCAAGTTTCCATATTGATTTATTAAGCGATGCATGCCAATTCTATAACAAATGATGATAAGACTTCTTTAGCTAGACTTTGAATACAGGAAGAGAGATTGTTAGATATTTTAAAAATCCAGCACTCTATAACAAGATGGAGTAATCTGATTCCTAATTGGAGGAAATATTAAGAGCTTTTTTATTTGGGAAGGAGATTAGGGAGTATTGAGAATTAAGAGAATAGGTACAATTCCTTGAAATCAGAAAAAGAGATGTCTCACTCCTTCCCAAGTATCTGTATTCAATCAAAAGAACAAGGAAACAGTAACTGGTTGACCATTATGGAGTCAGTTTTCAGATAAGAAATGTGTTGCTTAATATGTATAACAGAAAATTCTTTATATTTATCATCATATCCAACTGGATTTCTGATCAGTATAACTGGGTCCTTAGTTAGGGGTTTGTAAGCAATGAGTAGAGGACAGTTTTAACTGTAGGTTTAAACAATGAAATAAAGTTTTCTCACAATTCCCAAAACTAAATAAAAATTTCTTACAAGATAGAATTTGGACTAAAGTCATAAATAAATATAAAGGAAGTGAGCTTGCTCCAGAATTGAGTCACAAGGTGTACTTCATTCAATTCCTACAATTTCCTCTTACCCAAACATTTCCCTGATCAGTGTTTTTGGTCCATACGACAGCTATTATTTCTTTTATTTCCCAAAGAGTGTATGCAGTCTGTGTATATGCACAGCACATCACTGATGCAGTTTCTCATCTAGAAGAGTTGTAATGAAATGTAATGGAAGTGGATCTAAAAGGTTCTGGAGAATGGACAGATATTCTTTCTGTATATGGTTCTGGTTATCTTGTTGTTTGTCCTTCATTCTTGAAGAGGCCCATGACATCAGGGAAGTGATACCATGACATGCAAGTGAATTGGACTTAAGTGAGAGAGGGCTTTGCAAAATCTCCAGTCTAACTTTCACCTTCAGAGTCATTTGGAATTATAGCAAAATGTAGATCAGGATGGCTGGCAATGGCTCTGAATGCAGTGCGATCCCTTGTCTTTTTTAAGGTAAAATCTTTAACAGGTCTCAGCTTAACTGAGGCAATGCCTACATAGTAAATAGGAGAAGGTTCTTTGTTAAACCATGCAAATAATCAGAAGGTCATTAATCAGCTTTTTCTTCTTTCGCTTTTGGTTTGATTACTTCTTTGATAGCATCAGACAATTCTGTAAGAGGGAAGAAATTTACATCAAACCTCATGAAAATAGTCCTTGTCCTTTTGCTTCAGCATTTCTTCTTTCATTTTAGGAAGGGATTAGAGACTAATTGAGTTTTGAAATGTTAAGGGAGTGAGCCATCCATGTGGAGAGGAATCTGGCATTTCAGAGTATCTAGTAATGAAGTTCATGCAAGGCTTTGTATTTAGCCTGGCATTGATGTCTAGAAGATCAAGAAGTGACCTTCAGCATCCAATCCAGTAATGGTTCAGATAAGGATTCATCAGCAGGGATGCCACATTTGGACATGAACTTCATGGAATCAAAGCTTATTGGTGTAAGCACACCAAATAGTGCTAATTCTAAGCTCACTCTTTCCAGGCAATAAAGTGATATAAGAGAGTTTATGCATTCCTAAAGTGTTGGAGGGAGAATGTTTGTATTTCTCTTTTTGCCATATCTTTGGGTTAAATATCTTTTAAAAAAAAGTGAATGGAACCTCAGGTTTAATCATTAATTCACTGGTAGTTACCAGGGTTGGGGGAAGGAGCTAAATGATGGGGATTCAGGCAGATATCATTAGAGAAGAGATGCCTCAAGTCTCACAGAAATATTCCTAGGACATTGGGGGAGAGATGTAGCAGTCAGGTTCTGGGATAGTAAACCAGACCATACTGTGTACATGCATCATTCATCTTTATGAAGGAGTCATATTGGAACCTAAACATTTGATTTTGTTTTTGGTGGAGGCAAAGGTGCAGTGGGTTAGGACCTGTGATTTCATTCACACAGAGAAGTTGTTTTGTGGAAATTTTCTACATTTCTACATTTTTATAGGTTCCAGCAATTGTGTGGAACTTAGAATCTTTGCATTTAGCTGCAGGCATAGGAAGGTTACATGAGTTGTCCAAAGTCCTATGGATAATATATGCCAGAGACATAATCTGAATGAGATAGCCCTAAGTTCATTACTGGCTTTATAGATACAACTCATGCTTCCTCTCAAACATTTGATAACTTTGAATAGTAAGAACACTCACATTTACATGGTATATTAAGATTTGCAAAGTGCTTTATGTACATCATCTTGCCTAATAAATAATACAATACATACTATTTGGAGAGATTATTTTGATGGTTAAAAAAAATCAAAGAAAGAAAGAAAGAAAGAGCCAATGTTTTCCAAAATCTTAAGACTGCAGACAGATCTTCTAAATATTAAATCAGGAAAATTAAGTTAGGCTAATAACCGAAGAGTGTTATAACATAATTTCCAGTATTGAAACAGTATAATTTATTAAATTAAATATTTTATTTTTGCAATATTAAAAATATTTTAGATGAGGAAATTATATAGCTTGCATTGGAACCTTCAAAGACAGCTCAACTACTCTTGGAAAAATAAATTCCCATGTGTCTTTGGAGAAAGAAATAAACAAAGCAATGACAACCCTTCAGCATACATGCAATTAAATGTTGCTCAACTCCATAAGTCTGCCTTTAATTTTGTATATAATATAACAAAGCAAATCACATTTTTGCTCTAGGATCTCATTGCTTAATCTCTAATTTATGACATATTACCTACTGAAAACTAAGTCAAACAGGGTAATGTCATAAGGTTATGAGACTATAGATTTAGAGATGAAATTAATTTAGCATTCATCTGGATCCATTTATTTATTTTACAGATGAAGAAACTGAGGCACAGAAAGATAAATTGACTCTCCCAGTATCACAGAGAACAAATTAAAAACCTAGGATTCCAAGGCAAGGCCCTCCAATTTCAAATCCAGAATTCTTTTGTCTGTATCATACAACTTCCTCAAAATAAATATAAAATAAAGTCAGACTCCTGAACCCATTTCTTTCAATCAGGCTGTGGCAAATTAACTTTTATTCTTAAAATCTTGGAGTGCCACTAGATGGGGAGGAAAGGGAAATGAGAGGAAGAGGGCCACACAGAACTGGCCCTGGAAAGAGATGTACTTTGAGGCACAGTCTGATTCACAGGTTATAGGAACTGGCCAATGAGGGCCCAGCCCTTATGAGCAAATGCAGTATGTTTAGCCAGATGCAATTCTTGTGATAGATGCCTATCCACTTACTTCAAAGGGGAAAAAAAGGTTTCTTTCAAAGTCTGTTCCTTGGGGAATCTCTCTTCCTTGACTTGTATAGATAAAGAATAAGCTTCTGACTTGTGAATGGATTGCATCTCTGTTCTTTGCCTTTTTTTTTTTTTTTTTTTTTGTATTTTTCTTCTTTTAAGTGAAGGAGAATTGGAGATGGCTATGCTTTTTCAACTTTGAAAGGCTGGAGGTGAAAGATCTAATTAAGTCAATATATATTTATTAAGTGCTTAACAGAGCACTGAGGCTGGAGTCAGGAAGACTCATCTCCATGAGTTCAAATCTGACCTCAGACACTTACTTTGTGTCCCTGGACAAGTCACTTTACCTTATTTGCCTCAGTTCCTCATCTATAAATAAAGTGGAGAAAGAAATGGCAAATCATTCCAGTATCTTTGCCAAAAGAACCCAAAACAGCTTCAAGAAAAGTCGGACATGACTGAAACTATCAAACAATAAGTATGTACTATTTGCCAGATACTATGTTAAGTAAGCACTGGAAATACAAATAAAAGCAGAAACAAAGCTAGTCTCAGTCCTCAAGAAAACTACATTCTAAGTGGAAGAAAATGATACCAATGTATCGGTCTTTTTTGGGGGTGTGGATGGGGTAGGTTAGATTAGGGTAGGGATGAGAGAGTGTAGCTGTTAGGAAGGAGCTGGGGAGACAGTATGCTTATGAAAGTCCAGAGAGTCAGAATACTTCTTGGAGAAGAACAAAAATGTGCTTTTTTTCAGGAGTCTTCCTTAAAATGGAGATTTTGGAAGAAAACAATAAACCAGAGGGGGAGAGACCATGAGATAGAGGGATATTTATAATGTGCGAAGGTTGAGTGTACTTCTAAAGTGAAGAGTTTCTGTGACTTAGTGGAGAATTCTGGAAAGTTAGGAGGTCTACTTGAGGTCTTTTTCTGGTGCTGCTTTATCTTCTTTTTTACTTTTTAAAAATGCTTTTTTACTGTTATTTGTTCAGAAAAGTGGGATTCAATGGTTGTAGCCAACATTTCTCTAATTTTCCTTAATTCTTTCTTTTCATCTTTTCTTCTTTTAATACAATTAAAAGTCACTTCTGGGCATACCCAGTAATCAATAAAAGTTTTGTCTACAAGTAAATTGTTTAGATGTAATTTTTTTTGCAAAAATTAAGTCAACTATCTTCCCCATAACATTTTTGGCAAAATGCCTCTCTAGATCAAGGAGTTATGCTCTGCAATAGTATCCTAGTCAAAAGAGTATTAGTGTAAAGCAAATAATGTTTTTAAATCAATTGCTTTTTGCTTTAATGAAGCTCTTGGGTCCAACTAATTAGAAGACCCTCCAGCACCTACATTGGTAGACAATTTTCATCTGTATTTTTTAAGGTTTCATATTTTCTCCCTAATTCCCTTTCCTGTTGTGAGTCAATAACTGGCTGTATGTGCTTAAAAAGTTCTTCTATCTCAGCAGACATTTGAATCTTCAAGTTAATTGTTTGAGAGACTATTCTTACTGAGTGAACTACCTTTTGGGGTAATGTGTTTGCTGCATGTGACGGGTGGGGTTGAAAAATGTCAGTATTCTAGCAAGAGGTATATTTATTTTCATGAGTGTAGCTTTGAGACCCAGGCTTTACATGGTCTGCTCACAACTATGATATGAACTTCCTCCCTCAGAGAGCTCAGATAAGAATTTTTTACTTGTTTTCTGGTTCATCTTTCCCATCTGCAATATAAACAGGATAACATCTCCTAAGGCTGCATCTCCTAAGTGTTGTCTCATTATTATAATTCTCTTTTAAAAAAAACTATTGTTTTTATGACTTGTTCTTTAATTCACTCATTTTTTAAGAATCTCCAAATAATTTTTAATCTATGTTTCCATGGTCCTTTATGAAATATATTTTTATTACAATAAGATTTGAAAATGATGCATTTTATATTTCTGCTTTTCTCTATTTTACTCTAAAGTTTTCATTCCTTTAACATATAGTCATCTTTGTAAAAGGTGCTATGTACCATTTAGGGAGAAAAAAAGATACATAGCTTTTTTATTCCCATTAAATTGTTCATCATATCTAACTTACCTGAGATTCTATTCATCTTCTTGACATCTCAATTATTTTTTGTTAGATTTATCTGGTTCTGAGTGAGGAAAGTTGAAGTCCCTCACAATCATTCTTTTACTATCTATCTCCATCTATAATTAATTCACTTTTTCCTTAAAAATTTGGTTGCTATAACATTTAATGCATATATGTTTAGTTAGTACTAATAGCACTTAATTATCTGTGGTTAACATAATGAAGTTCTCTTATTCATCTCCTTTAGTTAACTCTATTTTAGCTTAACTTTGTTTGAGATCATGATTATCACCCCTGCTTTATTTTTTACATCAGGTGAAGCATAATAAATTCTACACCAGCCCTTTATTTTACTCTATGTGTATCTCTCAAAAAAGTAAATGTATTAAAAATGGACACATTTTCCACACAGGAAAATCTCCCTTCCCACACTTCAATTCCATTTGCTTATATTTTAGGCTAAATCTCCATGATATTAAATTTTTGGTTCATAGTCCACAATCAAGTAACCAATGCTACTAGAGGTGAACATCCTCATAGCAAAACAAAACAAAACAAAATCTGTACAATTAGGAATGAGACAGCATAAAATTGCAAGGATCAGAAACTCAAAAAATTATGATAGTATGTATTTATATAGGAAAGGGGAAAATATCACTTAATGAAAGGAAGGTACTAAGGTATGACATAAAGATCACTGCCATGTTCAACTTTGTCTTTGACAATAACTGTGGATTTTGAGTGAGTCACTCCTTGACCTTCAATTTCATCATTGAATAATGATTGAATAAGATGTTCTCTGAGATTCTTTCCAAGTTTTGATCTATGGTTCTTAATAATTCCATACTTTTGTAGAATATCAGACACTGTATTATTGAAATCATAAAAATGACTGAGTCACCAATAAAGGTTAAAGGTTTATCATATTTTATTTAAGTAGGCAGTGAAGTAGTCAATGCATTTTAGATGGTTTGTTACTAAATTCATCAAAAATGATATTCAGTGTTTAAAGAATATTTCATTTGCCAAAAACATCACTTTATGTAGAGTATCTCCTTCTTTAATGATGCTGGATAATAAATGCAAACCCTGACTGAACCTGTCAGTACTTCCCAATTGCCCACAAAAAACAGCCTAAATTGCTTAGTTTGGCAATTAATGCCCTCCACATGTTGGTGACTTCTTACTTTCCTACTCTTATCTCCTAAGTACTCCTTTCCATGTGTAGTATGTTCCAGCCAGATTAAATTATTTGTTGTCCCTCATTTTCCTATTTCTGTGCCTTTGCTTCTGGCATTTTCTATGCTTACAATGTTTTCTTCCATCTCTAATTTTCAAAATCCTACTCATACTTCAAAGCCATTTTCAAGTACCACCTATTAGATGATTTTTAAAAAAAAAAAATTTCTTCATTGGACATTTCTCCTACCAACTATTAATTTGTACTTTTCTTATGGTTTAATCACATTCAATTTTATATTACATAGTAGAGTTTTCATGTGTTATCATTACATACGTACTATATCCTTCCCAGTTGATTGTAAACTCTAAGGCTACAAAAACCTTGTCTTATCTTCGCATATCAATCAGCCCTTAGCAAAGTTGTATACATAAATAGACTTTTTAAAAGTGACTGTTGAATGAATGAGCAAATAAATGAATTATTTACATACTACCAGGACTGCATCCATCTTGGCATGAGAGCCACCAGTTCCACTTAAAGAAAAAAAAAAGTAAGAGGAAGAATAAGGTGGAGGAACTAATGGAGGAACTAATGAGAAACAGAAAGGAGGGGAGGGAGGGAGGCAAAGCACAGAGATTAGATTTGCCTGAAAATGAAATGTACTACTTCAATGAGATCATGAGTTTCCTGTCCCTGAAAATGAAAGGTATTCAAGCAAAAAATAGTTGACCACTAGTCAGAAATATTGTAAAGAGAACTCTTTCATTGAGTAGGGACTAGATAACCTCTAAGGTGCTTCTCTGCCCAACAAAAATCTATGATTCTAGCCAGAGGGATAAAAATTAGCATATATTGCTACTGAGGAGAAAGTAATAGGTTTACTGAAGGAATGATATGTATTTATTTGCTCATCTACAATATATTTTCTTCCCCTTTCAGAAGTGTTTATTAGCTGCTCGGCTCCTTACACATCATGAATAAATTGTAGTTAATGTTCACTCTTCGATTAATTACTCTGGATGAGTTTCACAGTTTTATAGTGTAAATAAATCCAGTGATTTGTGAAGTCCCTAAAGTACATTGTATACTTTTGTAATCTCTCCTTGAAACTGTCACTGTCTTATTTTATTAATTTGCTTCTAAAGTGATCCATTCTCTACCCACCCATAAGATTCCTCCTCCCCTTCACTTTCTACAATGAATATGTTGTTCACCTTAGCATCAGTACACAAGCTAATTATGAGTTTTCACATAATAATAGCATGGACTGTACAAAATAGGTTGGCAAGGGCTGAGTGCCCTAATCATTACTAGTAATTTTTGGGCATCTACAATCTTAATGAACGTATGTTCTCTAGACTGTCATACAATTCACTAACACTTTCCTGAGCAATACTTAATAAAGCCTGCCTCCCTACTCTAACAGAGGAGGTTGTTTTCCTTCACCCATAGGTTTAGTGAATTATAGAATTTTTAAAACTGGAAGGGACCGTGGTGATCATCACATTCAAACATTTTATTTTACATGAAAGGAAACTGAGGTTAAAAAGACTGTGTTTATTGACCAAGGTCATACAATCAACTACTGATAGATTTTTTTTTAGGTCTCCTGATGCTTTTTGGTGCCTTTTCTAGATACCAATTTTCTTTCTTTCTTTTTTTTTTTTCCCCGAGGCATTTAGGGTTAAGTGACTTGCCCAGGGTTACACAGCTAGGAAGTATTAAGTGTCTGAGATCAAGTTTGAACTCAGTTCTTCCTGACGTCAGGGCTTTATCTACTGCGCTACCTCCTAGTATACCAGTTTTCATTAGAAGCTCCTGTTTACATAAGATTTAGTTTTAAATTTCATATAATGAGATAATAGCTATACCTCTGTAATAATTTAAAGTAACTAGACAATATAACAGCATAGTGAACCTGAAATAAGAGAGTTCAGTTCCAAACCTGCCTCAGATACTTTGTGATATTGATGAATAGCCAGTTTCCTCATCTATAAAATGAGAATAATACCACCTATCTCACAAGATTCTCTCTCTCTCTCTCTCTCTCTCTCTCTCTCTCTCTCTCTCTCTCTGTCTCTTTCTCTCTCTCTTTCTTTCTCTATTTCTCTCTCTTTTTTCCTCTCTCTCTCTTTCTCTCTCTCTCTTTCCTTCCTTTTCTATCTGTGTATTCATATTACATAGCATAGTACCTGGCATATAATGTAATACATTCTGGGAGTGTTAATGACTATTCTTTGACTTGACTTGACCAATAATCTTTCCTAGTAGACTCCGTACACTTAGTAAAACTTAAATTATGAAAAATATGTAGTAAAATGTCAAGTTTTGTTTCAGAGATCTTATTGTTAGGTGTTTATCTCAAAGAAATCAAAGATAGAAAGATACTACATAATTTTTTTAAAATCATAGATATCTTAAAAAGATATCTATATAGATATCAGTCAATAAGCATTTATTAAGAAGCTATCAGGAATCTGTTGCTGGACTAACTTCTGGGAATACAAAGAATCGCTTTTAAACCAGTCCCTGAACCCCCAATGATACATATTCTTATGGAGATGGTGATATACAAATAACTATATACATAGTAGATATACAATATAGATGAAAAATAATTTCAGAGAATAGACCAATTCAAACTCTCTTACAGTTCTATGGATTTGAAGATATCTGTCACAGCCAGATCATATAGGTACATGGAAGCCAATTATCAAATTTTCAGTATAAGCATTCACACCTTAGAAACCAGCAAGTGGGGCAAATCAGAATTGGTTTATTGTTTTGTTTTTCATCTGCAATTAAGAAAGTGATGGAGAAAGTGTTAATAATGTAAATTAAATTTAAGAATATTTCATATGTACACTTTCCTTTCCTATAGAATCTATTCAAATATTTACCATGAAACCTCTGCCTTAAGGATAATGTTGTTGGTAATATGCTCCCCTATTCAATTCTTTAATTTTTGAGCCCTGACAAATGTACTTCCACTTGCAAAAAACTGTAATTCCCAACGATGATATATTTAGATGTTAACAAAACCATTTACTTAGCAACAAGGCAAATGAAGTTATAGAAATATCATAGATGCTTATAAATTTAAGCATATGTAGAAATACAAAATATATCACAATGAAGACACAATCTTTGGTTGTACTCTGTCATGAATGCAATAAATATCTAAGAGCAAGAATGGTTTACACTTTTATAGCAACTTGCCAAAGAGGCAGATGAATAAGGAAAATCCATGTGCTCATAGGTTGTTAACTTGAAGCTCTGGAATGGTAAACTTCGGTTTCAGGACCTGTCCCTAATTGTTCCTTAATGAACACATTTCTGTGTTGAACAGATGCTTTCACTGCTAAGCTGAATTGTTCTTAATGTACTTCATTAACACCTCACTAAGCGTGAAGACTCAACCAAGCTAGTCAGTCTTCTGCATGATTGTTTGATTCCTCTCTACTCAGTTGGACTTTACTCCTTTCATCAAGCAGTGACAGTACAGAGAAAAGGGCTTGTGATATCTCTTGAACATAGCTCTAAAATTTTTCCTTTTGCCCTTTTCTCTTTCTAGGTTCAGACTCTAGATCCTTTCTGCAAATGAACCTACCTTACCTTATAGTTGGTAATATGATTCTCATCTTCTGCTTATAATTAAATAAAATACACTAGTCCCCTATCATAAAACAGTCCCAGTTCCCTATTCCCCCAACAGTTAATGTTAAAAATTCTCCAAATGTTTATATCAATAATTGAAATATACAGTACTCTCTCTCATTTCAGTTTACCACAACTTATGTACATTCGAAATGAGCAGCTGATATCTCAGTGTTCTCTTTGAGTCAGTCTTTTCAAGAATTGATTCTCTTAGAATTTTGAATTAGAATCATGCCCCCTCTAAGTGAACTATTAAGACAACTTACTAACAGCTTGTTTTTATAAGTAGACTCCTTATATTAGAAAATAACTGTACTATAAGAAATGAGGAATGCATGGAAAGACACATAAATACTGCCTATGTGACCTCGAGCAAGTCTTCCAATTTTCTAATCATTAAAATGAGAAAGTTGGACTGGATCAGAGATATTAAATAGGTATCCAATTAACAACCCATAAAACTCCTGAGTGTTTCTGATACCAGATTAAAACATAGTTATTATATGATTTCAATGTGTTCATATATTAATTTATATATGTTTTTGAGTATGTATATATATGTATATGTGTGTGTTTATATGGTTTTCTAAATCAATATGTGGTATAAGGATTCTTTTTTTTTGACTGAGGCAATTGGGGGTAAGTGACTTGCTCAGGGTCACAGAGCTAGAAAGTGTTAAGTGTCTGACTCCAGATTTGAACTCAAGTCCTCCTAACTTCAGGATTGGTGCTCTATCCATGCAACACCTAACTGCTCCAGTATAGTGATTCTTTATCTACATTTTAGTATGCTCCTCCTTCCAATTTCTATTTCAATTTATCCCCATTGGACTAGATGATGCCTAATTTCCCCTTCTAGTTATAAATTTACAGTCTAATGATGGAAAAATAAGTAAGCAGAACCATAAAAACAATAATTTCAATAATGTAAATGGAAAGAAGGTGGTATGTGAAAGGATAGATGGTATGTTTTCTTGAGCTCTGGTGATACATGTGTCACTATCAAGGCAGATGGAAAAATCCCTTGTTGCTTGTTGGTTTCTGTAAGTTTGATATACTCTGCCCCATCTATACATGCCTATTTTGAGAACAACACACCTCCATAGATCACAAAATAAAAAACAAAAGAAAAAAAAAGATTTTTTTCTATCACATAAAAGTTGTCTATTTTGCCTCAAATTAAGGGTTTTTTTTATTTTATGACAATTTATTGTATTTATTGTCTGAAACCAATTTAGTTCCCATGTTTCCTGTGATGTAGTATATTTCTGATTGATTTTTCAAGTCATTATATCTAGAGAAAATTAGTAAGTAGTATCTAAGTTCACTTGAAAGTTACAAGTTGGCAAGGAGACTTAGGTGAGGTTCTTTCTTGATAAAAAGAATTTAAGTATTCAAAGCGTCATGAATCAAGTAGTTTATTACTCATGGGCACAGAATTGCAAGTCCCATCAGTCCTGCAATTCCATAGCCACTCAAGAGAATGATGTATAAACTAGACTGAGAGTCCAGATATGGGAGATTTTACTCTTATATATTGATTATTGTTGATTAGATTCATGAGGACTGCATCAAAGGGTATATTAATGGCAGTCAATAAGCTATTGTCTGTACTTCAACACTATTTCTCAACTGTGATGTCAACTGTGATTAGATTGCTAACTTTGCATACCTGATTAGATGAAATTTACTAAATTGATTATAGTCAGAAGAGCCTTATATTCCTTCTCTAATGAAGCTGACTAAAACTAGTTTTGATTACATGAAAACTTCTTGGCACATAGGCAGATTAATCAGTGATCAGAGATAGAGTTACTTCTGTTTGCTGAACCTAGCAAGAATTCAATCCTTAAAAGGTTTTTCTTTTTCTTTTATATTTTATATTGATATAATTTGTTGTTACAAAGCTAGTAACCTTTATTAGATACTAGTAACCTTCTTTTAGTAATCCCTCCCTCAAAAGGACCTATTCCAAATAAGACTATTTTTGGAAAAAGAGAAAAAAGAATGAAGAGAGGTCAAAAAACAAAACAACAACAACAACAACAACAACAAAAAACCCAAATAAAACCTCTTAACAAAATTGATAAACAACATATTTTGGGGATTTATTTTCTTACCAATTTGTAACTTTTGTTTTATTGGATTAGTTAATCCATTCACATATAAAATTGTAAGAGTTAAGCTTATATTTTTATCCTTGTTTCTAATGTGGCTTTCCTTTTCTGAATTGGAATTTTAAAAAATTCATACCCCTTCATGATATTATCATTTCTTTTTTTTGTTTGTTTATTTGTTTAACCCATTTTAAGGAAATCCTATTTTTATAGGTTCTCTTCTATTTACTTTAAATTCCTCTCTCTATTCCCAACTGATAAATTGTCAAAGGACATGAACAGTCAGCCTTCAGAAGAAATCAAAACTATCAAGAGTTGGATGAAAAAATGCTTTATATCAGCACTAATTAGAAAGATGCAAATTAAAACAACTTCAAGGTGCTACCTCACACCCACCAGATTGGCCAATTTAACCAAAAAGGAAAAAAAGACAAATGCTGGAAGGAATGTGGAACTATAGGGGCACGAAAGCATTGCTGAATGGTATCACCATTCTGTAGAACAATTTAGAACCATGCCCAAAGGACATATTCTTTGCGTATATTTCTTGTCCCAGCAATACCACTACTAGATCTGTATTCCAAAGAGATCCAAGAAAAAGGAAAAGGACTCATACCTAACTATTAAATTATTAAATTTTTAAAGAATTTGTTAGGTTTTAAATAATCTGTCTTTTTCTCTACCTTATCTTCATTAATTCTCTTTTCTTGTCTTTTCTAAACTTTTATTCTTTCATTTATGGCCCTTAAATATTATTATATCTTATTTCATCTGTTTTCCTCATAGAATTAAAACTTTTTCTCTTTTGTTTCTTTGGAGAAGTTTGCTAATGCAGATTCAAATTTTTCAATTCTGTTAATTATTTCTCCTGTATAAGCCATATATTCTGCTTTTAAGATTCTTAGTTCTCTCTTATACCACTCAGGAGCATCCTTCTGTGATCATAAAATTTTTTGGAAATCCAAAGTTTTTATTACCTTATCAAGTATTGCTTCGTTTTTCTTTGTCTGGTTATATTTACTCAGAAATTTCTGAGTTTGTTTAGATGATATCTTTCCTTCTGCTATTAATGACTAACCTGTTGATTTTTTTTTACATTAAACTTTCAAATCAGGATTTTCTTCTGGAAACTTTGGTAATTTCAGTATTTTTATTATCTTTTATTCCCCTATCATTCAGTTTCTAATTTCTTTTCTTCTGACGGCAGATCCCTTGAAAGTTGGAACTTAAAGGTGTCCTGATTCTTCTTACACCAACTGGGTAATTCACTTTTCACTAAACTTAGTCCTTATACCAAGTGACTTTAATGAATTAGATTCTAATTTCCTTTCTTTTGTCCCTATACTAACTATCTGCTCCAGTACTCTCTGTTTTTTAGTTCAATGACTGAGATATTCTAGGCTGACCAAATTTCTGATTTCTGATACCTTTATCTCCTCTGTGGTCATTACTTGCCTGTCTCCCACAATTCTATATTGCCATAGGATGTCTAATTTGGAAGCAGGTCTTAGTGCCACTTGAAAAAAGAATACTTCATCCTTGAGGGAGGATAGCAGCAACCTGGCCTGGCCCTGCTCTTAGGTGGATATAATGCTGGTGAATCCCCTTGGGGATCTGGGTCTAGAGAGAAGCAGTTCACTTTCACCTCCAGCCACTGACTTTTACATGGTAATTAAGTAGTAAATTAGAATTTCTAGTCCATATTCTTTTACCACACAATAAGCTTTTAGTGTATTATTTAAAGCATATCTATTTTGGATCATGTTAATTTGACATCAGTTTTTCTTTTCTTTTTTTTTTCTTGTCATTTTACTGAAGAGGAAGTTAGGCTTCTGAGACTTGTTCATGGTCACAAAGCTAATTGGCTAGGATTTAAATTCAGTGTTCTCCTGATCTGAAGTCCAGAGTTCTTTCTATTCTGACTTTTTTAAAAAAGAAATTAACTTTTCTTAAAGACCCAGAGGCAAAGTAGTTGTTACAGTATAATAAGTTGAGGTGATCAACCAGGAAGCCATTATTTCAAAGATGCCTTTGTCATAGGATATATGCATCTAGGCAGAATATTGAAGAGGTAGCTGATTGGGCCAAAAAGGAGATGTCCTAGGTTAGTTAGGGGGGAAAATAACTGAAGTTCATGAGTATATTAAATAAGACAACACAAGTGAGGCTACTTCGCTCCTTTTCCCTAGATTTCTTTGGTTTTATGTGGCCCCTTTATAACTTCTTTCCCCCTCTGTTATTCCCCAGAATGTTTGTTTTTCCTGATTTCATCTATATTGAAATTTGCAGATAGTATTCTTTACTTGGTGATTTCATCCTCTTAGAATAACTATTCATCTTGAATTGCACATGAGAAGGACATTCCTAAATAGGAGTAATGTTTTATTTGTTTTAAAAATCTTCAAGAAGATTCTAAGAGATGTATTTTATGGGATTTCTGTATACTATCTGGACACATTTAACATATTAAAGGTGTTCCATGTTTGAGTATGTAAGAAATGATCTTTAATGAATAGTTGTAATTTCTAAATTTTATTTTCATTTACAGTATAAACAAATTCACATTTTTGTTTTATTTTAGTAAGAGGAAACTGTAGAAAACAGTTAAAACCAGGCCATCAGGAAACAATTTCTATAATATGTAGACTGTTTATAGTCTGAAACAGAAAACTAAAATCTCAGTAAATCAAAATACCAATTTTACTTAGAATAGGTTCTTGGCGAGAAAGACTTGGTTATGAGGAAAACTAGTTGGAGGATATTTTTGATTCTATCACCCAGAAAAAATTATTTTCAATTATAATAACTGGTGGTATGCTTTATAGAGGCCCCAAATTGGGGTGCCAAAATAAACTATGCTTTCTAGAATCCCCACACTGGGTGTCAAAATATACCATCTGGACTAGCTTTCTGGAGGATCTCAGGACTAACATGAGTTCTTGGTCTTAGGGGAGGAGTGAAGAAGTCAGGGGACCCACAAGGATGGTCAAGATGGAGCCCATTTATTTCAAGTCCTCTCAGTTCTTAAATACTTTACTACAATTACATCACTACAGCATATTGAGCATGTGCCAACTATAGAACCATTACATCACCACAGCATACTGCTCAAGTGCTATGGTAACATTACATCACCACAGTACACTGTGCATGTGTTAACTATAAACACCCTGTTATTGATATATAAATGCCTCCTTATTGTAAGAATCCTTTGCTTTAAGTAGAACACAGGTGGTCATGCCCTCCCTGACTTCTCAGGAAAAGAGGTGGGCACCAAAGGGAGGTGGGAAGCCAAATCATACATTGTCAGTAGGTTCTCTCTGGGCTAAAGGTTCTTATACCTTACTCAGAATTCCCCTATTATCTGTGGCCCACTATAATAACTGATATTGCAATTTGTTTTTTTCTTTCTCTATCCACTCTCCACACTCCTCCCCAAATCCTGAAAAATTCTCCACCTAGATTAGGTTGCAACTAAGTGGAAATTATCTGAAATACAAATGAAAGATCCAGCTTCTGCCTTTAGTTGAATGAACACATTAAAGATTTGGACATTTCTTCCCAAATGTATTGGTCCAGTTTCAATAGTGATTCCTGCAGAAACCCCATTATTTATATCATGGATTAATTTTTTCTTCCTCCTTTCCCCACCCTGTGATCTTTTCTAATCCCTCCCCAACCTCCAAAATGAGATTATTTGGTTGGTCTAATATTAATCTCATATTGTACTGCTTTAGGAGAGAAATGTGACATGCCTATAAGTAGGCATCAAAATTCTGTGTTGGTTTCAGCACTTCTGAGCCTGATACTTAAAGCATCCTGTAGTGCCAGCTACTGTGTATCAGCTTTCTTGCAGCCATCTGGCAAGAGAATACTTTATCAACAAAGTGAAATGAATGCCATGTTCAAGGAGACATAAGTGTCAATCCACTACAGAATGAGGATTTTAACCAGCATTACAGAGTGAGGCTGGCTTCAGAAAGACCATGTGGTGATCATTGACAGTTAGTCTCTAGCTTGAGTAGATCAATATCATTCAAGTATTCATTGAGCTCCTCTTATATACAAAGTTCTCTGGATTGCAAAAGAAGTTCACAAGGAATTTGGCGAGATAGAAAGGCATATTTGAAATATAGAAGAAGGCATGATCATCACTACCATTGCCAACAATAATAGTTTATAGAAATAGCTAACTTACAGTGTTTTGAGATTTGCAAAGCACTACATTTATTATTTTATTTGATGCTGACAAAAATCCTGTGGGGTAGATATCAGCACTATTCTCATTTTACAGATAGGAAAATGGAGAACAAAAGAGATTAAGTGACTTACCTAGGATTATACAGCTAGTATCTGAGGCAGAATTGAAACTTGGTTGTTCCTGGCTCCATTTCCATTGCTCTATTATCTATTGTGCCACCAAATTGCCTCTACTGAGTACTTATTACATGTATATACTGTATTTGGAACTTAGAGATATAAAAAGAAATAGATTCTCATTAAAAGTGCAATATAGTTAGTTTGATATTGTTGTAGGTGGCCTTTTTCTTGGTCAGTGTCTTATAATGATTGATGGAGTTTCCCTCGTGGTTCAGTTTGCAGTTTATGAATGTATTTCTCCATAGAAGTTAGGTTGAGTGGAAGATCAAGCCCATACATAGAAGAAGATCAATTTATCAATTTGTGGTTATTATTGTACATGGAAAATACCAACGCAATGCACCCTGCTTGAAGAGATTCCTGTAAGTGGAGACAATTATATTATGTATAATATGCTGTAACTTTGCATCTTGAGAAGTAATCTTTTTTTTAAAAGCATATATGATCACTTGTTGCCTCTTGGCTTTTCTCTTAGAAATGTGAGCATTTTTTCTCTTCTTCAAAAACTTTAAAGAAGCCTTACCCTGTAGTTCTGATCATATCACACTCCTTCTCAAAAGAATGTCTATGTGTCTCTATTGTCTGGAGCAAGGCTTCTTAACTTTTTCTACTCGTGACTCCTTTTTGCCTGAGAAATTTTTGGGTGATCTTGACTATATAGGTATATAAAATAGATATACAAATCAAATATTTATTGATAATATATCATAATTTCATGACTCTCACATTTGGATCTATAGAATAAAATTCAAGTTTCTTAACTTAGTATTTTAAGTTTTCCACAACCTAACTTCAATCTATTTTTCCCTTCATAACTGAAGTTCCAATGAAATTGGACTACTAGCCATTCTTTAGTCTTTTTCTACTTTTTCTGTTTCTTTGAATTTGTACAGCTGACCTTCCTTCTGGAATGGGAATGTAATGATCTCCTCTTCTCCCATCTCTGCTTTCATTGTTTCATATTAAAATCTTTTTCTTCCATCAAGGCAATTATTCAGTTAACAACTCCAAAGGGCTCGTAGATTTATATCTGGAAGACACCTTATAGTCCATTTAGGTCAACTTCATTATCTTACACATGAAAAAACAGATCCAGAGAGGATAATGACTTATCCAGAGTTCCAGACAGATATAAAGAGAAATTCCATTTAAAATTATTGTAGATAACATAAAGTATTTGGGAGTCTATTTGACAAGATAAAGTCAGGAACTATATGAATACAATTACAAAACAGTTTCCACACAAATAAAGTCTACACAATTGGAGGAATAACAAATGCTCATGGGTAGGCTAAATTAATATAATAAAAATGACAATTCTACCTAAATTAACTACTTATTGAGTTCCATACTAATCAAACTCCCAAGAAATTACTTTGCAAAGCTAGAAACAATCATTACAAAGTTCATCTGGAAGAACAAAAGATCAAAAATTTGAAGGAAATTAATGGAAAAATGCAAATGAAGGTGACCTAGCTATGCCAGACCTAAAACTATATTATAAAGCAGCAGTAATCAAAAACATTTGGAACTGGCTAAGAAATAGAATAGTCGATCAATGAAATAGGTTAGGTTCACAGACAAAATAGTCAATAACTGTAAAGCACCAACAGTGAGAAGAGTCATTTATCTAAATATATGCTAATAGAGTCATTGTCTCACATCAAATAGGTAATTAGCCTTATGTGCTCGGTTGTCTCATTCAAGCATACCTTTTTGGAGTTTCAGCCCTCTAAATCTCCAGCTTTCTTTTGTTTTAGAACATAGGTGGTTATGCTCTCACTGACTTCTCAGGGAGGTGAGGCCCAAAAAGGAAGTGAGGGTATGAACCCTCCATGATTTCTCAGGAAAGGGGGTAAAAACACCAAAAAGGAGGTGATCATGCCCCCCCCCAACTTCTCAGGAAGGAAGGTGAAAGCATTAAAAAGCAGATGATCATGCCCTGCTGGACTTCTCAGGACATGAGATGAAAAACACCAAAGGGAAGTGGAGAGTCAAGCCAGTTATCGTTAACAGGTTTCTGGGCTGAAGGGTCTTACTGGAAACAGGTATGCACAAATCCATCAGCATGGGACATATTACACAAGCTCATAGCAATAAATCATAGGCTAGCAGTGATGACTTTCCCCACAGTCGGTACAGGCTCAGTATGGTGTAACAAACATGAATTGAACATGAAAGTAGTGATATAATAAAAAATATGAATCAATATAGTATTGTAAAAGATTTCCAGAAGTCCTAGAAGGACAGTATGTAAGTAACAATTACATATACACCAACTTCAACAGCAAAGAGATAGTCCAAAACCAATCTATTGTTCATTACTTCACATGTCAGGGAATCCAATGAACCCTGCAAGTTTTTGAAGTCCTGCAACAGTCTTTTTATGTATTAGGGAATCCAATAATTCCTGCAGATTTTGAAGTCCTGCAACAGTCTCATAATGTGTCAAGGAATTCAATGACTCCTGCAGATTTTGAAGTCTTGCAACAGTTTTATCATATCTCAGGAAATCCAATGATTCCTGAGGGTTTTAAAGTCCTACAACAATCTTTTTATGTCTTGGGATTCCAATGATTCCTGAGGGTTATGAAATGCTGCATCAGTCTCATTAACAAATTTTGATGTCCATGAGTCAATTGCCATAACTGCCACGCTCTTTCAGTGGTGGGCACAATCAATGATGGAACTACCCTATGTTTCTTGGGTCTTCTCCTTTGTTTCAGGGGTCTGCCCTATCTCTTTGCAATGGACAAGGCTAATATGGCTTGCTGGCAACGATCTGATTCCTTCTCCATCTGTAGAGATACAAGCAAACCCTCTCCCCCAAGCAGTTAACCTATCTGGTCCCTTCCATTCACCACTTTCTGGATCTCTCCACATCACCTGGTGATTATCTAAAGATAGTGGAGCTGCTCGCACTGGACACTGCCCTTCTGGTGGGTTATAAAACCTGTCTGCTGGAGCCAGTGCATCTTTGTCAAAAACCAAGAAGTTAATTATATAAAGAGCTAAATTTAGAACTTCTCTAGAGTTACCTGTGGCTCCCCCTTTCTTTTGTTTTTGGAGGAGTGTCTTGACGTCTCTGTTTCTCCTCTCTACTATTGCCTGTCCTTGAGGATTAAAGGGTATGCCAGTGGTGTGTAAAATCTTATATTGTGCACAAAAGTGTGCAAAATGATTAGAAGTATATGCAGATCCATTATCTGTTTTTATTGCTGGTGGCACATCCATAATTGCAAATGCTTGTATAAGGAATTCAATGACTACTTGGGCTGTCTCTTTTGCTGCTGGTAATGAATCCTGAAAAGTGAATCCTGAAAAGGTATCTACTACAACATGGATAAAAGACAGATGACCAAAAGTTTTATAATGGGTCACATCCATTTGCCAAATTTCATTGGGCCTCAAACCATAAGGGTCCTTCCCTGGAAGGAGTGTAGGAGGGTGGAAAGGAATACAAGCTATATAGGCTTTTACTATGCTCCTAGCTTCCTCTTTTTTTATCCCAAATTGCAAACGTAAAGCTTGAGCAGCTGGATGACATTTAGAATAAGATTCTTGGGCTTCCTGAAATAAAGGAATATTAGCCAACATAGTTAGAAGGCTATCTGCCTTTGAATTTCCATCAAAAATAGGACCTAGAAATCCACTAGGAGAGTGGACATGCAAGCTATAAATATTACTTGGATGCTTTCTCACTTGCTCTTGAAATTCCTTAACATATTGGAAGCTACAAATTTTATTTGGGCTGTGGTAATTCTTTGTACCACATCTACTGAATAGACAGAATCAGATATTATATTTATATCTCTTAGGTAATAGGTAAGAGCTAGAATGATTGCATTCAATTCATTCTGTTGAGTAGACTGAAAAGGAGTTCTGACTACTCTCTTTATAGTTAAGTCATAAGAGTATGCAGCACAAATGTTATGTTTGGATGCATCTGAAAAGATAGTTGGCCGTTTAAGAAGAACTTCAGAAACCTTTTCTTCAAGAATCCATTGCCAATTATGTGATAGTCAGGTTATCTTTAAAGAAGACCTGTGTGTAAAATTTGGAGTCATGGCCAATAAAATTTGCCACTCTGGGATGGTTTCACAGCATACATTATTTTGTTGCATTGGTATAAAAAGTATGTATCTTTTCAGGTCTTATACCAGATAATTGTACTGCTTGCTTAATGGCCTTTAATAAAATTCTAGCCACAAGCACTGGGTAGGTGTAAGGCTTTGTTCTGGTTGTGATGGGAGGTTCACCTACTCTATCACACTGTCTCCTCAATGAAGGACTGCTGTGGGTGCTTCTTTTGTAGCAAAAACTGAGATTTCCAAGGGTTTTTGAGTGACTCTTTCAACCACATTGGATAAAGCCAGTACAACTACTCTCAAAGCCCCTTCAGCTTCTTTTGTAAGCTGGTGTGGTGAGTTTAAAGCACTGTCTCCCCTTAAAATGTCATATAATGGTTGCAATTGATAGGTAGTCAAGCCTAACACTGGTCGCATCCATTGTATATCTCCTATCAATTTCTGAAAGTCATTTAACATGTTTAGCTTCTCTATTCTTAACAAAAGTTTTTGTATTGTAAGCACCTTAGGATATACTTCATATCCTAAATATTGAAAAAGGAGTATGTCTTTGTTTTTTTTTTTTTAATAGCCTTTTATTTACAGGATATATACATGGGTAACTTTACAGCATTAACAATTGCCAAACCTCTTGTTCCAATTTTTCACCTCTTACCCCCCCACCCCCTCCCCTAGATGGCAGGATGACCAGTAGATGTTAAATATATTAAAATATAAATTAGATACACAATAAGTATACATGACCAAAACGTTATTTTGCTGTACAAAAAGAATCAGACTCTGAAATATTGTACAATTAGCTTGTGAAGGAAATCAAAAATGCAGGTGTGCATAAATATAGGGATTGGGAATTCAATGTAATGGTTTTTAGTCATCTCTCAGAGTTCTTTTTCTGGGCATAGCTAGTTCAGTTCATTACTGCTCCATTAGAAATGATTTGGTTGATCTCGTTGCTGAGGATGGCCTGGTCCATCAGAACTGGTCATCATATAGTATTGTTGTTGAAGTATATAATGATCTCCTGGTCCTGCTCATTTCACTCAGCATCAGTTCGTGTAAGTCTCTCCAGGCCTTTCTGAAATCATCCTGTTGGTCATTTCTTACAGAACAGTAATATTCCATAATATTCATATACCACAATTTATTCAGCCATTCTCCAACTGATGGACATCCATTCAGTTTCCAGTTTCTAGCCACTACAAAAAGGGCTGCCACAAACATTCGTGCACATACAGGTCCCTTTCCCTTCTTTATAATCTCTTTGGGATATAATCCCAGTAGTAACACTGCTGGATCAAAGGGTATGCACAGTTTGATAACTTTTTGAGCATAGTTCCAAACTACTCTCCAAAATGGTTGGATTCGTTCACAACTCCACCAACAATGAATCAATGTCCCAGTTTTCCCACATCCCCTCCAACAATCATCATTATTTTTTCCTGTCATCTTAGCCAATCTGACAGGTGTGTAGTGGTATCTTAGAGTTGTCTTAATTTGCATTTCTCTGATTAATAATGACTTGGAGCATCTTTTCATATGACTAGAAATAGTTTCAATTTCTTCATCTGAGAATTGTCTGTTCATATCCTTTGACCATTTTTCAATTGGAGAATGGCTTGATTTTTTATAAATTAGAGTTAATTCTCTATATATTTTGGAAATGAGGCCTTTATCAGAACCTTTGACTGTAAAAATATTTTCCCAGTTTATTGCTTCCCTTCTAATCTTGTCTGCATTAGTTTTGTTTGTACAAAAACTTTTCAGTTTGGTATAATCGAAATTTTCTATTTTGTGATCAGTAATGATCTCTAGTTCTGCTTTGGTCATAAAGACCTTCCCCTTCCACAGGTCTGAGAGGTAAACTATCCTATGTTCCTCTAATTTATTAATAATTTCATTCTTTATGCCTAGGTCATGAACCCATTTTGACCTTATCTTGGTGTACGGCGTTAAGTATGGATCAATGCCTAGTTTCTGCCATATTAGTTTCCAATTTTCCCAGCAATTTTTATCAAACAGTAAGTTCTTATCCCAAAAGCTGGGATCTTTGGGTTTGTCAAAGACTAGGTTGCTATATTTGTTGACTGTTTTATCCCTTGAACCTAATCTATTCCACTGATCAACTAATCTATTCCTTAGCCAATACCAAATAGTTTTGGTAACTGCTGCTCTATAATATAATTTTAGATCTGGTACAGCTAAGCCACCATCATTTGATTTTTTTTTCATTAATTCCCTTGAAATTCTTGACCTTTTGTTTTTCCATATGAACTTTGTTGTTATTTTTTCTAGGTCATTAAAATAGTTTTTTGGGAGTCTGATTGGTATAGCGCTAAATAAATAGATTAGTTTAGGTAATATTGTCATCTTTATTATATTTGCTCGCCCTATCCAAGAGCATTTAATATTTTTCCAATTGGTTAGATCAGACTTAATTTGTGTGAAAAGTGGTCTGTAATTTTGCTCATAAAGTTTCTGATTTTCCCTTGGCAGATAGATTCCTAAATATTTTATATTATCAGTAGTTACTTTAAATGGAATTTCTCTTTGTAACTCTGACTGTTGGATTTTGTTAGTGATATATAAGAATGCTGATGACTTATGTGGGTTTATTTTATAACCAGCAACTTTGCTAAAGTTGTGGATTATTTCTAATAACTTTTTAGCAGAATCTCTGGGGTTCTCTAAGTATACCATCATGTCATCGGCAAAGAGTGATAATTTGGCTTCCTCATTGCCTATTCTTATTCCTTTAATCTCTTTCTCAGCTCTTATTGCTATAGCTAGCATTTCTAATACAATATTAAATAGTAACGGTGATAGTGGGCAACCTTGTTTCACTCCAGATCTTATTGGGAATGGTTGCAGTTTGTCTCCATTACATATGATGCTTACTGATGGTTTTAAATAGATGCTGCTGATTATTTTAAGGAAAAGTCCATTTATTCCTATACTCTCAAGTGTTTTTAATAGGAATGGATGTTGGATTTTATCAAATGCTTTTTCTGCATCTATTGAGATGATCATATGGTTTTTGTTAATTTGGTTATTAACATGGCCAATTATATTGATAGTTTTCCTAATATTGAACCAGCCCTGCATTCCTGGTATAAATCCTACTTGATCATAGTGTATTATCTTGGAGATGATTTTCTGTAGTCTTTTTGCTAATATCTTATTTAAGATTTTAGCATCAATATTCATTAGGGAGATTGGTCTATAATTTTCTTTCTCTGTTTTCAGCCTACCTGGTTTAGGTATCAGTACCATGTCTGTGTCATAGAAGGAATTTGGTAGGACTCCTTCATTCCCTATTTTATCAAATAATTTATATAGCATTGGGGCCAATTGTTCTTTAAATGTTTGGTAAAATTCACATGTAAATCCATCTGGTCCTGGGGATTTTTTCTTAGGGAGTTGTTTAATTGCCTGTTCTATTTCTTTTTCTGAAATGGGACTATTCAAGCAATTTACTTCCTCCTCTGTTAGTCTGGGAAGTCTGTATTTTTGGAGGTAGTCATCCATTTCACTTAGGTTATCAAATTTATTGGCATAAAGTTGAGCAAAATAACTCCTTATTATTTCTCTAATTTCCTCTTCATTGGTGGAAAGTTCTCCCTTTTCATTTTTAAGACTACTAATTTCATTTTCCTCCCTCCTTTTTCTAATCAGATTTACTAAAGGCTTATCTATTTTATTGGCTTTTTCATAGAACCAACTCTTAGTTTTATTAATTAGTTCAATAGTTTTTTTACTTTCAATATTTTTAATTTCTCCTTTTAATTTTAGAATTTCCAATTTAGTATTTGATTGGGGGTTTTTAATTTGGTCTTTTTTTAGTTTTTTTAGTTGCAAGCCCAATTCATTAATCTTTTCTTTCTCTGTTTTATTCAAGTAAGCCTCTAAGGATATAAAATTCCCTCTTATTACCGCTTTGGCTGCATCCCACAAATTTTGGTATGATGTCTCATCATTGTCATTATCTTGAGTGAAATTATTAATTGTATCTATAATTTGCTGCTTCACCCAATCATTTTTTAAGATGAGATTGTTTAGTTTCCAATTATTTTTTGGTCTATTTCCCCCTAACTTTTTGTTGAATGTAGTTTTTATTGCATCATGATCTGAAAAGAAAGCATTTACTATTTCTGCTTTCTTTGCATTTAATTTTGAGGTCTTTATGTCCTAATATATGGTCAATTTTTGAATAGGTTCCATGAACTGCTGAGAAGAAAGTATATTCCCTTCTATCTCCATTCAATTTTCTCCAAAGATCCAACATACCTAATTTTTCTAATATTCTATTTACAAGGAGTATGTCTTTGAATTTTTTCTGGAGATATATGCAATTTGCAGTTCTTTAGTGTTTCTATGGTCTTTTGTAGACAGGCTTCCAACATTTGTTCCTTAGGTGCACATCCCAATATATCATCCATGCAATGTAATAACATTACTTTTGGAAATGCTTTTCTTACTGGAGTAAGAGCATCAACACACATTTGACACAGAGCAGGGCTATTTTTTATCCCCTGTGGCAAAATTGTCCATTCATATCTTTTATAAGGCTCAGCTAAGTTTAATGCTGGGCACTGAAAAGCCAAATCTTTTCATACCCTCCTTATCTAGAAGGATAGAATAGAAACAATCCTTAATGTCTATAACCCAAAGAGGCCATTCTCTAGGCAATTGAGGAAGAGATGGAAGTCCAGGCTGAAGGGTTCCCATAGTTTAGTCATTTACTTTTCTTAAATCAGTCAACATCCTCCATTTTCCAGATTTCTTTGTTACAACAAATACAGGGGAATTCCAAGGACTTAGAGAAGGTTGTAAGTAGCCTTGGTTAAGTTGCTACTGAACTATATCTAATAAGGCCTGAATTTTATTACTAGCTAAGGGCCACTTTTCCACCCACACTGATGTATTAGTTTTCCATTGGATAGGAACAGGTGAAAGTGCTGGCAGGCCTTCATTAGCAGCCTTGCCTAAAAAACTAAAGTACTCATTTGTAATCCTAATTGTTGCAAAATGTCCCTTCCCCACAGATTAATGGGGATTTTTTCAACTCTAAAAGGAGCAAAAATTCCTGTTTCCCCTTCATATGTCCATCTCAAAGGAATAGCACTAACTTCAGCTGATACTGATCCTCCTACGCCAAACATATAGGTGTCTGCCTTAATTTTTGGCCAGTGACTGGGCCAGTTGGCACCTGTAATGACTGTATGATCTGCACCTGTGTCTACCAATCTTTCTAATAGTATGCCATTTATATAGATAGTGAGCATAGTTCGGTCAGCTATAACTGCTGCAGTCCAGAATATTCCTGGATTTTGTTGCTTGGAATCAGAATCTGAGCAATTATCTCCAGATTGCCAATAGGAGTCTGTATCAGTAAACCTGATGCTACTACTTCTCCTGGTTGATAAATCACACATTGTCTACTTGTATTAGTGACTGGGAGTGATTAGCTCCACATTCCCCATATCAGTGTATGGATGAACACTGTTTTGTAAGTACTCTGAGGAGGTGAAATGTTTGTAGCAGCTCTTTTTATAGTGGCAAGGAAATGGAAATTGAATGAATGCCCAATAGTTGGAGAATGGCTGAATAAGTTATGGTATATGAATGTTGTGAAATATTACTATTCTATAAGAAATAATCAGCAGGATGATTTCAGAGAGGACTGGAAATACTTACATGAACTGATGTTAAGTGAAGTGAGCAGAGCCAGGAGAACATTGTAAACAGCAACTGCAAGATTATATGATGATCAATTCTGATGGATATGGCTCTTTTCAACAAGGTGATTCAGGCAAGTTCCAATGATTTTGTGATGAAGAGAGCTATGTGCACCCAGAGAGAGGACTATGGGGATTGAGTGTGGATTACAACCTAGTGTTTTCAGTTTTTTTGTTGTTGTTTGCTTGTATTTTGTTTTCTTTCTCATTCTTTTTCTTTTTTGAGCTGATTTTTCTTGGGCAACATGATAATTGTGGAAATATGTATAGAAGAATTATGCATGTCTACCATATAAAGGAGGGAGTAGGTGGGAGGCAGAAAACATTTGGAATATATGGTTTTGCAAGGGTGAATGTTGAAAACTATGCATATGTTTTGAAAAAAAGCTTTAAAAAGTTGATAAATTGAGCTTTTGTACTGATGATTTCTGTCTCAGCCTTCCGTAAACTCAGAAATGGGCTTAGAATTTCACCTGCATTTTTCCATAGTACCTAGCATGGTACAAGATATGATCTGTACTCAAAAAAATGGAGTTGATTGCTATTCCTTCATATTTAGATTTCTGTGATAGAATTTTAATTTTTTACACTGGCTAAAAAAGTTGCTAACTTAATATTTCCAATTTTATGCAGTAAGGTTTCTCCCCTTCCCAAATAATTTTCAGAATTGCCACATAGTTTCACTAATAGAGCATGACTTTGATAAGTGAGTATCGTTTCTAACAAAATATCATGTTGCAAGCTTGGCCTCCTCATCACCTTTCTTATACTTTCAAACTTAGAAACTGAACTGTTTCAGTTGTATTCCTAGTTATACTGGATTCTTTTAAAGAGTCAGTGGATGCAAAATGTTTTAGAGTCACTAGAAAACAAATGTACTTCATACAGAATAAACATAAAGAAAAAAATAGTTTTTAGCAAACCCACAATTAAAAACAAAACCTAGGCCATTTGTCTGTGCAGGAAAATCTTTTGATTTTGTAGTAATCAGCTCATTTTATAGGAGGAACTGGAATATATTATTTGCATGCTGATAGCTCCTTCTACTTCTGTCATGAGAATGAAGGTAACAGGGGACTCTAATCAAAAATGTGTATCTGATTTAACAGCTTGAGAAAAGAATGTTTCAAGGTTGACATTGACTGAGAGAGCCATCAAAGCGATTGCTCATAACATTTTTTAGTAGGGCATACTGTCCCACTTGAATAGGGACACATTCTGAGAGTAATTAGACTTCTGAACTGTTCAGGAATAAAAACTAGTTTCATATTACCACAGTAAAAATTTCTCTGACTCATATACACATACTGCATTTAGAAATGGCTTTTCAATAACAGATTTCTATTTTTATTAATTTCTCCAGAGTGAGAAAATAAAAGTGATGGTCCTTCATTTCATTGTTCTTTCAATGTTTAGTTAATTTGAAGAATTTTCAAAGAAATTCCAAACCAAATCCAGGAATTATTTATTTTTTTCCTTTTCTTCTGGGCCTTCGGAACATTGTGCTATTATTAGTGAAGATGTTTGTCATTGTGTCTTTGCTAAAGTCTGACTTTGATGCCTCATTGTGGCTTGGAGTTGGATCTGTAACCTCAAGTCTAAAACACTGAAACATAATATTTGGTGCATCTTATCAACTTAAGTTTATTCTCAAATATATATATAGCTGTCCATATTGTTAAAATGATATGGGTTTTTGAAAGTGTTGAAGAAACATTTTGTTTCATTATGAATGACATTTTTGTGTGCCTCATTCTCATGTCAGAAGTCATCTATTTCAGATGACTTTAGATTACAGATGAGAAAAACAAAATCATAGGAGGATAAGGTAAGATTTGAATACAGGTCCTCTAATTCCATCCAATCTTCTTTCTAGTATATCAGGCTTGCCTGGCACTCTTAACTTCTTTAATAGAATATGTGATGAGCTTTCAAAGAAAAACAAAATCAAAAGTTTAGCAAATGAAATTAATTAACATTATCATTTATATTTGGAACTGAAGTATTTCTATTGCTGGGATATGGAAATTTAAGTGAATAGCCTGTAATGATTCATGAGGGAGAATTATAAGAAAGTGAAAGAAACAGTGAATTTTGACTCAGACAGCCTGGCATTGAATCATGTTTCTGCTACTTACTGATTTCCATTATTAAATTGTTTTATCTTTCTATGCCTTACTTTTCTCATGATTAAATTAAATAATTGGGCCAGATGATTTCTTATAATTTTAAATCCCAGACCCCGTTCATTTTCAATTTTCCAAAAATCTAAGTTAGGATTTGATGAACTGTGAGTTGATTAACTACCAACTTATATATCACAGTTCAGATTCTCAATTCACAATTTCTTCATTACTTCTCACTGAGAAAAAAGCTCCAAAGCCAAAAGGTTGTTCTATATAAATAAAAATTATGAAACACCAAACCAAATGGTCACCTGAGAGAAATTGTCTATTTTTCACCTAAACTAATTAGTAGATCATTAGAAAATTGGAGGAGAGGTAAATCCGTGGTGAAATTATAAACATTTTCATTTAAAAATATGAGAAATTTATCTCCAGGTATTAAAGGTTACATAAGAGATGATGGAGAATGTTATGGGGGACATGAAAGGCTATTCTATATTAACAAAGACTTGTACTCAATATATTGCGATAAAGTACATAACTAAAAGGATATATAACCAGGAAAGTTGTTGGACTAATCACTTGGAGTAAAAGATAACAGATTCACAATTTGCAATCCATCTAGATCAGGGGCTCGAAACCTTTTTTCTGCCAAGGGCTATTTGGATATTCAAAACATCATTCCTAGGCCATACAAAATTATCAACTTATAAAACTCAAGCAGTGGGACATTGTTGTATCTAGTCTTCAGTTCATCATCACCTACCTTTGCCTTGGCAGGGCTAGATCAAATGATTTTGTAGGCCTTATATAGCCCAAAGGTTGGATATTCCCCACCCCTGATCTAGATGATTAAAAAAATCCAACATGTTCAGCAAATAACCAAAACCACTAGTTTATGTACATAATTGGATTTTTAGAACTTTACTGTTTTATCTTATTATAGAATATATACCCTGCTGAATAAAATTTTCTTCTAGTTTTAACTACTTCTGTGTTGGGTATATAGCAGAAATTGTTATACAGTTAAAATGTTATGATCAAACATCAGTACTAGACAATCTGGAATGTGGATACACTTCAGAAGATTCCGTAAATTAAATGACAATTTCCTTCATCCAAGGATCATATATCCATTTAAAGAACAGTACTCAGAATATAGTAGGTATTCAATAAATGTTTACTGATTCAGTTCAACACATATCTCTGTAATGTCTTACCTAGCTTAAAGTATATCCCACCAATCTTGCTTAAAGATCTATTAGTTTAAATCACTTTCTACTAAATACTTTAGATAAATACTTTAGAGATATGGAATTAGAAACAATAGGGATAGGATAGGGTTAGTCAGAGCAGACTCTTGGGCTGTTATCCTGGGATAAAACAATTCTTTAATAGTGAAGAGGTGGTAAGGTTTATAGGTAAGAGAAAGAGACTGCACAGGCAAAGAACAAGAACTATAGAGTCATGTAAAAATTGCAGGAGAGTAGAAGCTTGGCTGGAACCAATAGTCTTTGTATTTAGAAGCAATAAAGGAAGAAATAAAGGAGATTTAGTTGACAAAAAGCTTTGATAGACAAGAATTTGGAATGGCAGTTGTCATAAACAATAAAATTAATAAGAAGAGTTAAATTGCTGTAATGAAGATTCAGCTGAGATTATGTAACATAAATGTGTACTGTACCCAGGAAGTATGCTTTCTTGACTTTTTCCAACTCCATTAAGTAGCAAGGTATAGGAATAAAGAAGATAAGGATAAATCAAGGTTGTTATTTGATAAGGTGTAATCAATGATAGAACAAGAGAGGTAAAGCACTTAAGTATAGATAGAACATAGCTCCAGAGTGATGATCTAGTAAAAAATTGAGGCACTGAGGGATTGTAGGTCAAACTGGGACCAAAGAACAAGATTTGAGTCTTAAGTAATAGGAAAATATATGTGATAAATGATAATAATCAGATATAGAAGTTTTGGAGTTCATCAATATGACAGTGGGATAGTTATGAATATATGGCAAGGTCAATAGTATGATTATTTCTATATGTAGCTGAAATAGTGTGATAGTATGAAAATTGAAAAGACTAAAAATGCACTAAAGATTAAGGATAATTGAAGTGCATTTTTATATAATAAATATAATCTCTAACATTTATATATTGCTTACTATGTGCCAACACACTTTACAATTATCCCATTTGATTTTTACAATAAAGGTAGTTACTATTATCATCCTCCTTTTACAGATGGGAAAACAGAGGTTAAACAACTTTCCTTTTCCTCCCTTTTTATTGCTTTCTTTTTTCTGGTTATTCATGTACATTAATTTATTAAATGCACATTGCTTTATGGATCATGTTGGGAGAGAAAAATCAGAGCAAAAAAGGAAAAACTATGGGAGAAATAAAAAAAAAAGAAAAGAAGTGAACTTAACCTGTGTTGATTTATATTCAGTCTACTTAGTTCATTTTCTGGATGCAGAAGGCATTTTCTGTCCAAAGTCTACTGAGATTGCTTTGGATCACTGAACCACTAAGGAGAATAAAGTCTTTCATAGTTGATCATTGCACATTCTTTCTGTTATTTTGTACAATGTATTCCTGGTTTTGCTTGTTTCACTCAGAATCAGTTCATATAAATCTTTTCAAACCTTTCTATAATCAGCTTGTTCATCATTTTTTATAGATTAATAATATTACATTACCTTCACGTATCACAACTTGTCCAGCCAGTCCCCAATTGATGGTCATCCACTAAGTTTCCAATTCTTTGCTACCACAAAAAGAGCGGCTACAAACATTGCACTTGAATGTTTTTCCCTCCTTTATGATTTCCTTGGGATACAGACTTAGTAATGGCACTTCTGGGTTAAAGGGTATGTACAGTTTTATAATCTTTTGGGCATAGTTCCAGATTGCTCTTCAGAATGGTTGGATCATTTCACAACTCCACCAGCAATGTATTAGTGTCTGAGTTTTCCACATCCCCTCCAACAATTTATCATGCCCTTTTCTGTCATCTTAACCAATCTGAAAAGTGTGAGGTGCTATCCCGCAGTTGTTTTTATTTTCATTTCTCTAATCCATAGTGATTTAGAACATTTTTTCACATAATTTCATTATCAGAAAATTATCTGTTCATATCCTCTGACCATTTATCAATTGGGGAATGACTTGTATTCTTATAAATTTGACAGCATTCTTTATGTATTTTAGGAATGAGATCTTTAACAGAAATACTGGCTAAAAAGATTTTTTTGGCTAGTTTTGTACTTCCCTTTTATTCTTGTTTCTATTGGTTTTGTTTGTGCAACAATTTTTTAATTTAAGATAATCAAAGTTGTGCATTTTACCTTTCAAACATAGTGTTCTCTAGTTCTTCTTTGGTCATTAATTCCTCTCTTTTCTAAAGATATGATAGGTAAATTATCTCTTGCTCTCCTAATTTGTTTATGGTATCATCCTCTATGCCCAAATCATGTATTTATTTTTACCTTATTTTGGTATGGGTCACGTTTTTGCCACATTTTTTTTCCAGTTTTCTCAGAAATTTTTGGGTGCTGTATTTTGTGAAAAGCTTTCAGCACCTTTTGAGATTATCATATGATTTCTGTTGGTTTTCTTAATGAACCAGCCTTGCATTCCTGGCATAAATTCCATTTGGTCATAATGTATTATGCTTCTGATAAATTGCTGCAATCTTTGTGCTAATATTTTATTTCAAATTTTTGTATCAATATTCATTAGGAAGATTGGTCTCTAATTTTCTTTCTCTGTTTTGGTTCTTCCTGGTTTAGGTATCAGTATCATATCAGCCCCTCCCTTTTCATTCCTTTCTTTTACTTCCTTTTAGGGTAAGATAAATTTTTATACCCAACTGTAACAATTTATCTGTGTGATTATGTTATTCCCTCTCTGAGCCAAAACTGATGACATTAAGATTCAGAGAAAGTTCAACCCCCTCCTTTCTTTCCCACTATTGTACTAGATCTTTTGTGCCTCTTCATCTAATTTGTCCCATTTTATTTCCCCTTTCTTCTTTTCCCAGTACAATCCTTTCCCCACCCTTTAATGTTTTTTCTTTAATATCACATCAGAGTCCATTTATATCTACACCCTCTGTCCATGTATACTCCCTCCAACTTACCCAATAAAAGATACAGCTTTCAAGAGTTAGAAATATAATTTTCCCATTTAGAGATGTAAACAATTTAACCTTTAAATAATATATAGTTTTTCCTGTTAACCTTTCTGTGCTTCTCTTGGGTCCTGTGTTTGTAGATCAAATTTCTTTTTAGTTCTGTTTCATTCAGTAGGAATGCTTTAAAGTCTCTTACTTCATTGAAGAGTTATCTCCTCACCTGAAAGATAATGCTGAGTCTTACGGTATTCAAGGCCTTTTGATCCTTTATTATAGAAGCTGCCAGATCCTGGATAATTTTAACTGTTCTTCCTTGATTCTTGAATTGTTTTTGTCTGGTAGGTTGTGAAGATCGCGTATTTTTAAATCAGCAGGAGTCAGGAATTCAGGTTAGGGGAAAATCGTCAGTCTTTATTCTCAGTGAAGAAGGATCACAGGTGGAAGAGAATCGGCGATAGCAATGTGGCAGCTGAGTCAAGAAGCTAGCTAGACCAGCAGCCACACAACCAGCAGCTAGGAGTATGGAACCCAGGCCCAATCTCTCCCAGCTTCTCTTCCTGTCTCTCTTTGCCTCCACCCACCAAAATCGTCATTTCCTATACAACACATCAGGACTTGCGGAGAGGTGGGCAGGGACCATTCACTTATCAATCATGTATATTAATAGAGTATAGCCCAATTACTATTTAGCCTCACATACTTGGGACCTCAGTGCATCAACTCAAACCTCAGCCCATTACATCTCCCTTTCTTTTATTTAGAACACAAGTGGTCATGCCATCCCTGACTCCTCAGGAGGTCAGAGCCCCAAGGGGAGGTGATCACAGCCCCCTAACTTCTCAGGGAAGGAGGTGAAAGCACCGAAAAGGAGGCGATCACAGCCTCCTGACTTCTCAGGAAAGGCGTGAAAGCACTAAAAGGAGATGATCACGCCCTCCTGACATCTCAGGAAGGGATGAAAGCACCAAAGGGAAGTGGGGGTTGCTAGCAGGGTTTCTGGGCTGAAGGGTCTTGTTATGCACAAACCCATCAGCATGGGAGGTATTACACAAGCACATAGCAATAACGCAGAGGCTATTAGGGATGACTCTCCCACAATCAGTGCAGGCTCGATGTGGTGTAACAAACATGAGATTATGCATAGTAGTGCGGAATAGCAACAATATAAATCAACATGGTGTTGGAAAAGATCACCAGAAGTCCTAGAAGGAGGGTATGTAGACAACAGTCACACATACACCTTCAGCAGCCAAGAGATAGTCCAAAACCAATCTATTGTCCATTGCTTCACATGTCAGGGAATCCAATGATCCCCCTGAGTTTTTGAAGTCCTGCAAAAGTCTTTTTTGTGTTAGGGAATCCAATGATTCAGCAGATTTTAAAGTCCTGTAACAGTCTTATCATTTCTCAGAGAATCCAATGATTCCTGAGGTTTTCAAGATCCTATGTCTCAGAGAATCCAATGATTCCTGGAGCGTTTGAGAATCCAACAATCTTTGATGTCCATGGAGTCAAAGCGCCATAACTGCCATGCTCTTTCAATGGTGAGCACAATCCAGCACAAGAACCACCCGATATTTCTTGGGTCTTCTCCTTTGTTTCAAGGGTATGCTCTGTCTCTCGCGATGGACAAAGGTAATATGGCTCATTGGCTATCGGTTCCTTCTCCACGTGTAGAGATACAGCAAACCCTCTCCCCAAAGCAGTTAGCCTATCTGGTCCTTTCCATTTCACCACTTTCTGGGTCTCTCCACATCACCTGGCGATTATCTAAAGATAGTGGAGCTGCTCGCACTGGACACTGCCCTTCTGGTGGGTTATAAAACCTGTCTGCCGGAGCCAGTGCATCTTTATCAAAAATCAAGAAGTTAATAGTATAAAGAGCTAGATTTAGAAGTTCTCTAGGGTTACCTGTGGCTCCCCCTTTCTTTTGTTTTTGGAGGAGCATCTTAATATCTGTTTCTCCTCTCCACTATTGCCTGTCCTTGAGGATTAAAAGGTATGCCCGTGGTGTGTAAAATCTTATACTGTGCACAAAAGTGTGCAAAATGTTTTGAAGTATAAGCAGGACCATTGTCTGTTTTTATTGCTTGTGGCACACCATAATATAAATGCTTGTGTGACAGATTCAGGTGACCACTCGGGCTGTCTCTTTTGCTGCTGGTATTGCAAAAGTGAATCCTGAAAAGGTGTCTACCACAACGTGGATGAAAGACAAATGACCAAAGGATTTATAATGGGTCACATCCATTTGCCAGATTTCATTGGGTCTCAAATCACGAGGGTTCTTCCCTGGAGGCAGTTGTAGGAGCGTGGAAAGGAAGGCAAGCCGTACAGGCTTTTACTATGCTCCTAGTTTCCTCTCTTGTTATTCCAAATTGTAAACGTAAAGCTCGAGCAGCCTGATGATATTTAGAATGACATGCCTGGGCTTCCTGAAATAAAGGGGTATTGACCAACATAGTTAGAAGGCTATCTGCCTTTGAATTGCCATCAAATATGGGACCTGGAAGTCCACTATGAGAACAGACATGTAATATATAGATCTTACCTGGATGCTTTTCACTTGCTCTTGAAGTTCCTTAAGAGCTGTATATAATATTGAGGCTGCAAATTTTATTTGGGCTGTGGCAATTCTTTGTACCACACCTACTGAATAGGCCAAATCAGATATTATATTTATGTCTCCTGGATAATAAGTAAGAGCTAGAATGATCGGCTAAATTCATTCTGCTGAGTGGACTGAAAAGGAGTTCTGACTACTCTCTTTATAGTTAGATCATGAGAGTACAGCACAAATATTATGTTTGGATGCATCGTGAAGATAGTTGGTCCTTAAGAGGAACTTTAGAAACTTTTTCTTCAAGAATCATCTAATTATGTAATAGTCTAGTTATCTTTAATGGAGACCCATGTATAAAATTTGGAGCCATGGCTAATAAAATTTGCCACTCTGGATGGTCTCACAACACACATTAATTTGTGTATTGTATAAAAGGTGTATATCTTGTCAGGTCTTGTCCCAGATAATTTACTGCTCGCTTAGTGGCCCTTAATAAAATTCTATACAAGCACTGGGTAGGAGTGTAGTTTGTTCTAGTTGCTGGGAGGTCCACCCACTCTATCACACTGTGTCTTGATGAAGGACATGCTGTGGTGCCTCTTGTGTGGCAAAAACTGAATATCTCAAGGTTTTGAGTGACTCTTTCAACCATATTGGATAAAGCCAGTTCAACTTCTCTCAAAGCCTCTTGAGCTTCTTTTTGTAGCTGCTGTGGTGAATTTAAAGCACTGTCTCCCCTTAAAATGTCATATAACGGTTGTAGACTGATAAGTAGTCAAACCTAACACTAGTGATCCATTGGATATCTCCTATCAATTTCTGAAAATCATTCAATGTGTTTAGCTTTTCTGTTCTTAGAGGATCGGTTTTTACTATAAGTCACCTTAGGTATACTTATATCCTAAATATTGAAAAGGAGCATGTCTTTTGAATTTTTCTGGTGCTATATATATAATTTGTAATTCCTTAGTGTTTCTATGGTCTTTTGTAGACATGCTTCTAACATTTGTTCCTCAGGTGCACATCCCAATATATCATCCATGTAATTTAATAGCATAACTTTTGGGAATGCTTTTCTTACTGGAGCAAGAGCAGAAGCAACATACATTTGACACATAATAGGGCTGTTTTTCATTCCCTGTGGCAAAACTGTCCATTCATATCTTTATAAGGCTCAGCTAAGTTAATACTGGGCACTGAAAAGGCAAATCTTTTCATATCCTTCTTATCCAGAGGGATAGAATAGAAACAATCCTTAATATCTATGATCCAAAGAGGCCATTCTCTAGGCAACTGAGTAGGAGATGGAAGTCCAGGCTGAAGAGTTCCCATAGTTTCCATCTGTTCATTCACTTTTCTTAAATCCGTTAACATCCTCCATTTTCCAGATTTCTTTTTCACAACAAACACTGGGGAATTCCAAGGACTTAGAGAAGGTTTTAAGTGTCCTTGGTCAAGCTGCTCCTGTACTATATCTAATAAGGCCTGAATTTTATCGTTACTTAAGGGCCACTGTTCTATTCACACTGGTGTATTAGTTTTCCATTGGATAGGAACAGGTGAAAGTGTTGGCAGGCCTTCAACAGCAGCCCTGCTTAAAAAACCGAAGTACTCATTTTTAACCCTAATTTCTGTAAAACGTCTCTTCACAGATTGATGGGGATTTTTCAACTATAAAGAGTAAAACTCCTGTTTTGCCTTCAAAAATCCATCTCATAGGGGCAGCACTAACTTCAGCTGCTATTGATCCTCCTACGCCAGACATGTAGGTGTCTGCTTTAATCTTTGGCCAGTGACTGGGCCAGCTGACACCTCTAATGACTGTCCGATCTGCAGCAGTGTCCACCAATCCTTCCAATGGAAGGCCATTTATATAGATCATGAACATAGGTCGGTCAGTAGTTACAGCTACTGTCCAGTAAATTGCTGGATTTTGTGATCTGGAATCAGAATCTGGGTGACTATCACCAAGCTGCTTATTAGGATTCTGTATGAGTAAACCTGATGCTACTATTTCTCCTGGGTGATAAGTCACACATTGTCTGCCTGTATTGGTGATTGGGATATTATCTACACATTCCCCAGTTTCCCACATCAGTGTGTGGATGGACACTGTTTTGTACATACTCTTAGGAGGTAAAATGGTCAAGCCTACTGTGCCTGGAGGCAAGGGATCCATAGGCTGGAGAGGAACAGATTGCACCTCTCCAGGGGGTATCTCAGTTGTCTCAGCTGCATACAACTCTATTCTCCCTAACTGTAATCCCTTTCTCCCATCATATGGCTTCCTGGCTGATTGGTCATATTGGGGTATTGGCCATCTAGGCACTCTCTGGTGCACCATTGGCTGCCATCATGCCCCAAGTGTTTTTTGCCTGGGGCCCTGGGGCTGGGCTCCTCATCCCGTTTCCCTGAACCTGTCTACATTCTGAGGCCCAATGGAAGCCTCTGTTGCATTTTGGAAATGGGGTGCTAGGTCTTGTTCTCCCACCCTGTCCTCTCACTCTGCCTCTATACCAACATTGAGTTTTCAGATGCCCTACTTTACCACACTGAAAGCATTGACGTGTCTCTCTAGAAGTCCCTTGCCTGAAGGGACCCTGTCTACCCATGTTGGGATCTTGGGAAGTCTGCATCATCACAGTCTGGCTATAAAAGGCATTTGTGCCCACTGTGGCACAGCGTCTTATGAACTTCTATAAAGGAGCATCCTTGGGTAGTCCTAATATAATCCTTCTGCACACCTCATTAGCATTTTCCTTAGCAAGTTGCCTTATTAAAACATCTGTTGATGAATTTTCCCCATTAGTTCTTGTGATAGCAATCTGCAAAGTCCCACAAAATCAGCAAAGGGTTCATCTGGCCCTTGTGTTATTTTTGTGAAGGCCTCACCTTTGTCATTTTTATTGTGAATCGAAGCCCACGCTTTGATAGCATTAGCAGCAATTTGCTCATATGCTGCTACTGAATAATTAATCTGTGCTGTGACGTCTGCATATGGACCTATACCTTGTAGTAGGTCATAGGTGATCACCAGCATAGACAACTACTGACTATTTTGCTGGGCTTGTATCCTACAGAGCTCACTATATTCAGAAAGCCACATGTAATTTTGTCCTGGTTCTAGGCATACCCTTGCTATAGATTTCCAGTCATCAGGAGTCAAGATTTCAAAAGCCAAATTCTGTAATAGCTTCTTAACATAAGCTGATGTAGCCCCATAAAGAGTGCAAGCCTTTTTCAGATCTTTAATGATTTCTAAGTTAAAAGGGGCATCTCTTCGACATTCTTGCCTGGAGGCATTAAACTGGGAAATTACAGGAAAGATAAGTGGCTGGAGCTCCCGGATGTCCACGCCCTTTTCTTTGGCCTTCATTAAGCCCTCTGGCAGTCTATTCATAATTGGTACTGGTGCTGGTGCTGTCACTCCCCCCCCCCCCCCCTGCCCCCCCCCCCCCCATCCGGGGGGGGGGAGTTGGGGGAGGAGAGTCAATCACTTGCTCCTGAGGTGGGGCTGAAGCTGCCTCCTGAGGTGGAAAGTCACCACATCCTTGCTCACTTAAGTCTCCATGCCCTGTGGGGATATGGTCATTAATCTCTTCATTGTCTTCCTCCTTAATATCATGGCTACTTTGAGAAGGTGCAGAAGGAGCCACAGGTTTTTTCTTTCTTCTAGGGATAGGGTTTCTTAGTGCTAACTGAATTATATTGTATAAATAAAATGCCTCGATGGTAATTGAATGAGGACCATTTTCTCTGAAATACGTGGACATATGTTGTCCAACCAGGGACCAGTTATCTCGAGAGATGTGCTCCTCCTCTACGAACCAAGGGGAGATGCAGTTTAATGTACCCACAAGTCTAGCTACCTGTTCCCAAGTTATAAGTAGCCCTTGTCTTTCTATCAGCTTAAGCATGCTTTCTATAGCACCCCTCTTGGGTGGGGTTGGGGGCGGGGATGGAGAGTCTAGCTAGAATTTGTCCCATTTTAGCCAAAAAAAGATTACTGGTTTAGTTTTTAAGAAAATAAGTTCCTTATTTGTCTATTAACAATAATCACCCAAGTTCCTGGTCACCGGAGACTTCTTCAGTCCTTGGTTCCCACCATTGGGCCCCAAATGTGAAGATCACGTATTTTTAAATCAGCAGGAGTCAGGAATTCAGGTTAGGGGAAAATCGTCAGTCTTTATTCTCAGTGAAGAAGGATCACAGGTGGAAGAGAATCGGCGATAGCAATGTGTGCAGCTGAGTCAAGAAGCTAGCTAGACCAGCAGCCACACAACCAGCAGCTAGGAGTATGGAACCCAGGCCCAATCTCTCCCAGCTTCTCTTGCTGTCTCTCTCTGCCTCCACCCACCAAAATCGTCATTTCCTATACAACACATCAGGACTTGCACGGAGAGTGGGCAGGGACCATACTTTATCCAATCATGTATATTAATAGAGTATAGCCCAATTACTATTTAGCCTCACGTACTTGTGACCTCAGTGCATCAACTCAAACCTCAGCCCATTACAGTTGGTTGCAGTATTTTTTCCTTATACTTTTTGAGTTTTGCAACAGTGTTCCTTGGAGTTTTCTTTGTGGGATTTCTTTCCAGAAGAAACTGATGGATTCTTCAATGACTATTTCCCCCTCTGGTTCTAGTATATCAGGGCAGTTTTCCTTGATCTCTTGAAGAATGCTATTCAGGTTCTTCTTTGGTTATGGCCTTCAGGTACACCAGTAATTTTTAAATTGTCTCTCCTCGATCTATTTTCCAGGTTGGCTATTTTTCAATCAGGTATTTTACATTTTCTTACATTTTTTTTCATTCTTTTTAATTTGTTTTAATGATTCTTGATGATGCACAGAGTCGTTAGCTTCCATTTGCCTAGGTTTAGTTTTTAATGTGTGGTTTTCTTCAGTTAGCTTTTGAATTTTTTTGTTTTCCATTTGATTAATTGTACTTTTTAAGATGTTTTCTTTAGTGATTTTTTTTCATTTGACACATTGTGTTTTTAAAGAATTGATTGCCTTAATGATTTTTTTTTTGCATTTTGCCAATTGTTTTCTTTAAGAAATTGTTTTCTTCAGTCAATTTTTTCTTTCCTTTTCCAATCAGTTGACTGTCTCTTGCATTCCCTTTATTTCTTTTATTATTTTTATTTTACCTCTCTTATTTATCCTTTAAAATCTTTTATGAGCACTTGCAAATAGCCTCTTAGGGCTTGAGAACAATTCATAGCAGTACTTGAGATTTCCTCTGCAGACATTTTGGTCTCACCTGAGTTGGTATTTTTGTCTTTCCTCTCACCATAGTAGCTTTCTATGGTTAAGGTTTTTTTCTTTTTCTTGCTCATTTTTTTTCTTTCTCTCTTTTTCTTTTTCCTTTTTTTTTTTCCTTTTTTTTTATTTAATAGACTTTTATTTACAGGATATATGCATGGATAACTTTACAGCATTAACAATTGCCAAACCTCTTGTTCCAATTTTTCACCTCTTACCCCCCCCCACCCCCTCCCCTAGATGGCAGGATGACCAGTAGATGTTAAATATGTTAAAATATAAATTAGATACACAATAAGTATACATGACCAAAACGTTATTTTGCTGTACAAAAAGAATCAGACTCTGAAATATTGTACAATTAGCTTCTGAAGGAAATCAAAAATGCAGGTGTGCATAAATATAGGGATTGGGAATTCAATGTAATGGTTTTTAGTCATCTCCCAGAGTTCTTTTGGGCATAGCTAGTTCAGTTCATTACTGTCCATTAGAAATGATTTGGTTGATCTCGTTGCTGAGGATGGCCTGGTCCATCAGAACTGGTCATCATATAGTATTGTTGTTGAAGTATATAATGATCTCCTGGTCCTGCTCATTTTACTCAGCATCAGTTCATGTAAGTCTCTCCAGGCCTTTCTGAAATCATCCTGTTGGTCCTTTCTTACAGAACAGTAATATTCCATAATATTCATATACCACAATTTATTCAGCCATTCTCCAACTGATGGACATCCATTCAGTTTCCAGTTTCTACCACTACAAAAGGGCTGCCACAAACATTCGTGCACATACAGGTCCCTTTCCCTTCTTTATAATCTCTTTGGGATATAATCCCAGTAGTAACACTTGGATCAAAGGGTATCACAGTTTGATCTTTCTGAGCATAGTTCCAAACTACTCTCCAAAATGGTTGGATTCGTTCACAACTCCACCAACAATGCATCAATGTCCCAGTTCCGCATCCCTCAAAAATCATCATTATTTTTCCTGTCATCTTAGCCAATCTGACAGGTGTGTAGTTATCTTAGAGTTGTCTTAATTTGCATTTCTCGATTAATAATGACTTGGAGCATCTTTTCATATGACTAGAAATAGTTTCAATTTCTTCATCTAGAATTGTCTTTTCATATCCTTTGACCATTTTTCAACTGGGGAATGGCTTGATTTTTTATAAATTAAGTTAATTCTCTATATATTTTGGAAAAGAGGCCTTTTTATCAGAACCTTTGACTGTAAAAATATTTTCCCAGTTTATTGCTTCCCTTCTAATCTTTCTGCATTAGTTTTGTTTGTACAAAAACTTTTCAGTTTGTATAATCAAATTTTCTATTTTGTGATCAATAATGATCTCTAGTTCTGCTTTGGTCATAAAGACCTTCCCTTCCACAGGTCTGAGAGGGTAAACATCCTGTTTCCTCCAATTTATTAATAATTTCATTCTTTATGCCCAGGTCATGAACCCATTTTGACCTTATCTTGGTGTACAGCATTAAGTATGGATCAATGCCTAGTTTCTGCCATATTAGTTTCAATTTTTCCCAGAATTTTTATCAAACAGTAAGTTCTTATCCCAAAAGTGGGATCTTTGGGTTTGTCAAAGACTAGGTTGCTATATTTGTTGACTGTTTTATCCTTGAACCTAATCTATTCCACTGATCAACTAATCTATTCCTTAGCCAATACCAAATAGTTTTGTAACTGCGCTCTATAATATAATTTTAGATCAAATTTTAGCTAAACCTTCATTTGATTTTTTTCATTAATTCCTTAAATTCTTGACCTTTTGTTTTTCCATATGAACTTTGTTGTTATTTTTCTAGGTCATTAAAATAGTTTTTGGAGTCTGATTGGTATAGGCTAAATAAATAGATTAGTTTAGGTAATATTGTCATCTTTATTATATTTTCGCCCTATCCAAGAGCATTTAATATTTTTCAATTGGTTTAGATCAGACTTAATTTGTGTGAAAAGTGGTCTGTAATTTTGCTCGTAAATTTCTGATTTTCCCTTGGCAGATAGATTCCTAAATATTTTATATTTATCAGTAGTTACTTTAAATGGAATTTCTCTTTTAACTCACTGTTGTTTTGTTAGTGTATATAAGAATGCTGATGACTTATGTGGGTTTATTTTATAACCACAACTTTGCTAAAAGTTGTGATTATTTCTTACAACCTTTTAGCTAGAATCTCTGGGGTTCTCTAAAGTATACCATCATGTCATCGGCAAAGGTATAATTTGGTTTCCTATTGCCTATTCTTATTCCTTTAATCTCTTTCTCAGCTCTTATTGCTAAAAGTAGCTTTCTAATCAATATTAAATAGTCTTGGTGATAGTGGAGCCTTGTTTCACTCCAGATCTTATTAGGAATGGTTTGCAGTTTGTCTCCATTACATATGATGTTACTGATTGGTTTTAAATAGATGCTGCTGATTATTTTAAGGAAAAGTCCATTTATTCCTATACTCTCAAGTGTTTTTTAATAGGAATGGATGTTGGATTTTATCAAATGCTTTTTCTGCATCTATTGAGGATGATCATTGGTTTTGTTAATTTATTTATACATGGCCAATTATATTGGATAGTTTTCCTAATATTGAACCAGCCCTGCATTCCTGGTATACATCCTACTTGATCATAGTGTATTATCTTGGAGATGATTTTCTGTAGTCTTTTTGCTAATATCTTATTTGAGATTTTAGCATCAATATTCATTAGGGAGATTGGTCTATAATTTTCTTTCTCTGTTTTCAGCCTAGCTGGTTTAGGTATCAGTACCATGTCTGTGTCACAGAAGGAATTTGGTAGGACTCCTTCATTCCCTATTTTATCAGATAATTTATATAGCATTGGGGCCAATTGTTCTTTAAATGTTTGGTAAAATTCACATGTAAATCCATCTGGTCCTGGGGTTTTTTCTTAGGGAGTTGTTTAATTGCCTGTTCTATTTCTTTTCTGAAAGGGACTATTCAAACAATTTACTTCCTCCTCTGTTAGTCTGGGAAGTCTATATTTTTTGGGGTATCATCCATTTCACTTAGGTTATCAAATTTATTGGCATAAAGTTGAGCAAAATAACTCCTTATTATTTCTCTAATTTCCTCTTCATTGGTGGAAAGTTCTCCCTTTTCATTTTTAAGACTACTAATTTCATTGTACAATTAGCTTCTGAAGGAAATCAAAAATGCAGGTGTGCATAAATATAGGGATTGGAAATTCAATGTAATGATTTTTAGTCATCTCCCAGAGTTCTTCTCTTTACCTCTCTTTGGTACCCCTCCTTTTTCTAATCAGATTTACCAAAGGCTTATCTATTTTATTGGCTTTTTCATAGAACCAACTCTTAGTTTTATTATTTAGTTCAATAGTTTTTTTACTTTCAATATTTTTAATTTCTCCTTTTAATTTTAAATTTCCAATTTAGTATTTGATTGAGGGTTTTAATTTGGTCTTTTTAGTTTTTAGTTGCAAGCCCAATTCATTAATCTTTTCTTTTCTGTTTTATTCAAGTAAGCCTCTAAGGATATAAAATTCCCTCTTATTACCCTTTGGCTGCATCCCACAAATTTTGGTATGATGTCTCATCATTGTCATTATCTTAGTGAAATTAATAATTGTATCTATAATTTGCTGTTCACCAATCCATTCTTTAAGATGAGATTGTTTAGTTTCCAATTACTTTTTGGTCTATTTCCCCTAACTTTTTGTTGAAATGTAGTTTTATTGCATCATGATCTGAAAGAAGCATTTACTATTTCTGCTTTCTTGCATTTTAATTTTAGTCTTTATGTCCCAATATATATCAATTTTGAATAGGTTCCATGAACTGCTTGAGAAGAAAGTATTTCCTTTCTATCTCATTCAATTTTCTCAAAGATCCAACATACTATTTTCTAATATTCTATTTACTTTTTAATTTCTTTCTTATTTGTTTGTGGTTTGATTTGTCTAATTCTGAGAAGTTCAAGGTTAAGGATCTCCTACTATTACAGTTTTTTGTCTATTTCTTCTTAACTCTTTAATTCTCCTTTAGGAAGTTGGATGCCATACCACTTGGTGCATATATGTTTAATATTGATTTGCTTCGTTGTTTATGCTACCCTTTAGCAGGATTAGTTTCCTTCCTTATCTCTTTTAATTAGATCCAATTTTTACTTTTGTGATCTGAGATAAGGATAGCTACCCTCTTTGACTTCACCTGAAGCATAATAGATTTTGCTCCAGCCTTTACCTTTACTCCTATATTGTTCCCTGCTTTAAATGTGTTTTTTTGTAAACAACTGTGAGGGTTCGACTTTTGATCCAGTCTTATCTGCCTCCTCTTTTATGGGGTTCATCCCATTCATTTCGGTTGAATTACTAAATCTGTATTTCCTACCATCCTAATAACCCCAGATTATGCTTTACTTATTCTTGCCTCCCCCACCCCTCTTTCCCCCTTTTAAACTATGTACCCCTCTTGTATCATGATGCTTCATCTTTATAATCCCCTCCCCCTTGGTCTTTCCCTTCCTTCCCTTATTACTCTTTTTTTTCCCTTTTCCTTACCCCTTTTTAATGAGGCGAGAATTTTCTCTAAAACAAATGTCAATTATTTTTCTTTGAGCCAACTCTGATGAGGATAAGATCACACAATGTTCCTCCCTCTCTAAATTCCCTCAGACATGATAAGTTTCCTTTGCCTCTTTGTCGGATGTGGTTTCCTTCTTTTTATCCCTCCTTCCCACCTTTTCTGCCATCATCCCTTTTCCATATCTACTTCCCTTTTATGTTATATCAGTACAATCAAATTATACATGTATTCTTTTTGTATATCCACTTCTCAAGAGTTATTTTTACCTTTTCTGCATCTCTTGAGTTCTATGGTTTGGAATCAAATTTTTTGTTTAGTTCTGGTTTTTCTTAGAAACAAATGGAATTCATTTGTTTCATTAAATATCCATCTTCTTCCCTGGAAGAAAATGCTCCAGCTTACTTAGTTTATTCTTGGCTGCATCCCAAGTTCTTGTGCCTTTTGGAATATCATATTCAGGCCCTTCTTTCCTTTAATGTAGGGCAGCCAGATCTTGGGTGATCCTTATTGTGGCACCTCAGTATTTAAATGGTTTTGGCTGCTTGTAAAATTTTTCCTTAATCTGATAGTTCTGAAATTTGGCCACAAATCCTTGAGGTTTTATTTTAGGGTTTCTTTCAGAAGGTGTTCGATGGAATTCTTTCAATCCTATTTTACCTTCTGGTATTCTATTACATCTGGGCAGTTCTCTTTGATGATTTCTGTAAAAAGGTATCTAGGCTCTTTTTCCATCATGTTTTGGAAAGTCCAATAATCCTCAGATTATCTCCCAGATCTATTTCCAAGTCTTCTTTTAAAGTAGATAATTCATGGTTTTTCAGTTTGTCATTTTTTGTTTTGCTTGACTGATTCTTTTGCTGTCTCAATGAATCATTAGTTTCCTATTTGTTCAGTTCTAATTTTAAAAATTATTTTCTTCATTGCTTTTTACTTCTTTCTGTATATGTCCAATTGAGTTTTTAAATGTATTGTTTTGGTCTGTGGAATTTTTTTCCATTTCACTAATTTTTTTTTTTAGTGAATTATTTTCTTTTTCCAATTCACAGATCCTACTTTCTTGAGTGTTCTTTGTCTTTTCCAATTCACAGATCCTACTTTCTTGCAAGTTCTTTGTCTTTTCCAATTCACAAATACTGCTTTCTAGTGAATTATTTATTTTTTCCAATTCACAATTCTTACTTTCCTGAGATTTTTTTATTTTTTCCAATTCACCAATTTTTTTTCCCTGCACTTCCTGGGAATTTTTTATCTTTTCCAATTCGTATTTCAGGAAGTTGTTGCTCTCTTGTGAGGCTTCTCTTTCCTTTCCCCATTTATCTTCTAACTCTCTTTTGAGACTATTAATGGTCTCTTCTATGAGAGCATCATGTAAAGGAGGACAGACTGATGCATTTTTGCTATATGAGGTCTCTTCAGGTTTGCTGACCTGCTCTTTTTCTGAATAGAAGCTGTCGATTATTCTTTTCATCTTTTTATTCATGTTTTAAAGCCTTTAGGGTATGTCTCCTAGGTAAGGGGGTTACCAGCTTCCTCTGCAGAGCAGGGAGAGATGTAAACCGATTTCCGGCTCTGAGGTATGGGAGTGCTCTGAGTGAGAGTTTTCCCTTCCCCCAACAGGAAGTGGATTCAGCACTGACCGAGCTATTGAAGTGCCCAGTTGGGCTGTGTGGGTTAGCGATTGCCCACGGCTAGAGTCTAAGGGGTGAAAGTGTCACTGCCCCAGGCCGGAGCCTCTTGTGGGACTGTGAGTATTAGTAGCTGACCGCAGACCGCAGAGTGCTGCTACGAACTCTGCCCCAGCGTCTCTGCCTGATGCAAATCGGCCCTGGAAAAGCTCTATGGCCCCAAGAAGAGCTCCCCACTGGGCAGATTGGAGGCTAACCCGGGCTGTGTCCTCCTGCTGTGCAGGATCCACACTCCCAAGGGAAAAGCCCCATACTGCGGGTTGGGGCTGTGCGCTTGTGCTGAGATCTGTGCTTTCACTTTCGGTTTGAGGCTCTCCTCAGAACCTAATTTCTCTCCCCGTCTGCTCTGATCTCCCCACTGGCCCCGGAACCAACCTTTTTTTGGTGAGACTGCAGATTTTCTTGACCGGTGGAGTTGTTCTACTTCTTATCTTTCACAATTGTAGCAGTCAAGACTATTTTTGAGGCTCGATATAATATTGATAAAGAGGGTAAGAGAAGAGCTTAGAAAGTCGCGTGTGTCTTCTCCGCCATCTTGGCTCCGCCTCTTTTTATTTTTTCATGTGTGCCTTTTATGGTATAGCTTTGCTCCTGGGGTAAATGGGGTGGATGCTCCCTGTGCATCACTGAGTCTCTGTTTTGAGCACAAAGACCCTTGTGCTTGGTGGTTTGCTCTCTACAGAAAACAGTTTGGTTTCCCAGAATTTGCCTTCTGAGCTGGGACTGGTAGCTGGTCCACTGGTCTACTCTGCTATTGAGCCAGGATCAAGAGTCTCTGTTGCTTATCTGCTGTTATTAAGATTCTCTCACTGGTCTTCTTGGACTCCATCTTCATTGGGCTAAACACCCTTCACACCCCAGTGAGACTGACTTTTCTTGAAGTCCTTCTAATCTATCTTGACCTGGAGAGTTGTTATATTGTTGGACTATTTTCAGAGGCTTAGTATCATGTAGTTTTCAAGGAAAACTGGGAGCATTCATGTAGCCTCCTGCCTTCACCCCACCATCTTGACTCCATCCCCCCATAATTGTGGATATACAACTTTCAGTGTTACAGAACAAGTAAGTGAGGCTATTGAAGTCTCTTTGTATGAGGGTAAAGATTGTAATGCAAAGAGACCATGGGCAAGTACAATTGTACAAATACATAATTTTAGAATAAGTAAATCTGCTTTATTAGGGTTGAGATTGGGTTGACAAAGATGGGAGTAAAAAAGTGGGTATCTGGGGATAGAAAATGGGGTTTGTAAAACAATAGTTGGTATTCAGAATCATTGGGGTTGGGGACAATTTGAAGAGATGGGAATTTGTTAACCTTTGGGGAAGAAGTTCAGACAAGATCTGTGGTTATAGAAATATACATTAAAGGGGGCATGTGATTAGACTGTCTAGATCCTCCTTCAAGAACCAACTTGTGGTAGGTGGCAATATTGTATTTTGTGAAGTCCAGCAGAAGATATAGTGAAGGTATGCTTGGGGAATAAAGAGAATAATCTGTTTAGTATGTAAGAGGTCTCTTTGCTCCTAATAACTTCATTGTTATAGAGAATTTCTTGATCAGGTGTTCTCTTTTTTTTAAATATTCAGATAGATCTTTAATTTTATGCATTTGGGGATTCCTTCCTCTGATGCAGATTGCAATATTGTAATCCATTCATAACTGCCCATCTTATGAGGACAAGATATTTTCTTAAACATTTACCACATAAGATTTACCTAAGGTGCTGAAACATTTTTCACTCTCTTTCTGCCAATTTCACAAAATATACTTGCAAAGCACATCTGCTGTTCACCTTGATTACCACATATACCTACCCTACGTCTTTTTTTGTAATACAATTCTCTGCTAGCATCCTTCACTCCTATTCTTCTTTAGAGTTCCTTATTTATTCTATGTTGCAGTCATATTCCCCATCTCATTAATGTCTAGCAATATGTATCAAACATCATTATCAAAAAGAGGATTTTTCTTTCATGAAAAGGTTGAGAACAATAAAAGAGCTTTGAAATTTTTAAATAAGCAATCCCCTGCTCTCTTTCTTTCCAACTTTGGGCTCAGTTCCTTGTCTTTCTGTGCTGTTTATTCTAGATATACAAACTGTTAGGAAAACTTTGTACAGTATATCTATCAAGATGTATGTTGAAACCTGAGCAATATATACTTTTCATCTGTTTGACCTTTCTTTTGTAGATAGGAAAAGAATATGAGATTATCAATATATCTAAACTCTTTAGAGTGATTACAGATCTATTTCAGGAGGCACTGCACTGTTTTAGGGCTTGATGAAATGAATATAATGCCATCTTCAATTATCAAGCCCAGGAAGATTTTCTCAACCACAAAGAATCACTCCTTGATTTGGTTCCTACTTTGCTTATGCTCCATCATACTGGAATATATCTTTAATATACATTTTTAGGTTTTACAAATAATTTAATATTTATTATAAGAGTCACTGAATAGGATTACTTCTATTTATATAGAGGTATTGGAAGCAATAAATATAGTGGTGTGGGGAGGGAACAATATACTAGGTATCTGAAGGAAGGAAAAATGCTCAAAGTATTGAAAAATATTCCAGAACTTATCAATATTGGGAGAAAATACTACAAAAGGTGAGAGAAAATTAATAATTACAGTGCATCACTATGTGCTTACTATCTATATACAAATTTTATGTGGATCAACTGTAAAGAAATTAAGGTCATTCTTAATTGGGGAATACATTAGAAAATAAGCAAGTTTTCTCAAGGAATATTCCATAGCAAACGATTTTTAAAAGTCAATTCACAACTGCAAAAGTTTATTTTCCTTATTGTTTGTTGACTTAAAAAGCAAACATAGATTTTATTTGATAGAATAAAATACTCCTTTAAAGTCTCTTTTGCAGCAATTTGTCTCCCACCAACACAACAAGATCATTGAAAATTTCTTAGACAATGTAAACAAAGTGAATCCCAGAATTACAGGTTTGGAAAATAGAAAAAATATTGGTATCAAAGTGATATTACTTGTTTCAGAGATCATAGAAGGTCTGCACTATTTTCAAATTAAATGTAGTCTTTTCTTTTCCTGTTATGGTTTCTGTTTCTTGATGATATGAAGCATTTATTGAGGACATAGACTATAGATGGTCAATTCTAAATGAATAACCAGGAAAAGAAAAATCAAAATATACAGATTATGTTAAAAGCAATGTGTTATGACAGGCACTGACAGGAGTAGGAAGAAAGATCTAGGAAAGGTCTCCTACAGAAGGTAAGATTCTAATGGGGTCTTGAAGAGTTATAAGTCATAACTGAGGTATAGCTTACCTAGGTTATAATCATTAGAGATAGGCTTTGAATTCAGATTTTCAAGAACCAGTGTACTTTCCAGTGTATTACCTCCATATAACCAGAGCAGTAGAATAATATCATAGAATCATAAATTTAGAGCTAGAGGAGACCTTAATGACCAAATAATTTAATATTCTTATTTTATAGATGAGGAAACTGAGGATCAAAGAGATTAGGTGAGTAGCTCAAAGTCACACAGGGGCCAAGTGACATATTTCAAACCAGATTTTTTGATGATGAACCCAGTACTCCTTTCTTAATTCTTTAGAGGTCTTTGGCACTGAAGATAGAGAACCATTCAGCCAAGGAATAAAGAAATTGTGCCAGATGTAGTAAGGATAGATTATTTAAGTTGTATAATTGTACACACATTTAACAGGCATTTGACAGTGCTGTGCCTTGTGCTAGATCCTGTAGACACAAAGACAAAAAGATGAAACATTCCTTGTCCTCAAAGAGCTTGTATTCTACTCACAGTTAAGAAATTGTGGGAAAGTAATCTATATATCATTTTTGGACAACAGTGTCCTTATCTTCAAATTACGAAATTAATAATTGTTGATCTATGAAGCATTATTAAAAGTTTTTGGTTTCAGTTCTAAATCTAACTTTTAAGGCACACTTTCAACAGGTAACTGAGGTTTAAGACATATGTTACATATGGCAGGGTGAATCTGTGGCAGAAATATTAGTGAATTCCTTGGCCTTGAGTTGTAGAAAATAAGAAATGGATATAGTAGACTTAGGATATTTCCAGTTTGTAATTGTGGTCCTGGGGAACACAATTGATACTATGATAGAGACATCCAGTGTGTGTGTGTGTGTGTGTGTGTGTGTGTGTGTGTGTGTGTATGCTATTCTCTGGAATTCTGCAATCATTTAGGTATATCTTTCCCTTTCTCCTTTACATTTCACTTTCCTTCTTTCTTCAGCTGTTTGTTAAGGCTCATCAGAAAGCCACTTTGCATTTTTGCTTTTCTTTTTCTTTGGATTTTGTTGTTGTTGCTGCTATTGCCTCATGTACAAAATTTTAAACCCCTGTCCATAGTTATTTAGTTTTTTAGGTACTCTATTTATCATATCTAATCACTTAAAACTATTTTATCACTTTCGCTTCATATCGATAAGGGATTTTATTTATGTAATACTTATGCAGCCTGATTTTTTTCTATATATTTAAATTTTTATGTCTGACTTTTACAATAAAAAAGTACATAATCTGAGCCATAATCAGCTCCAGGTCTTGTTTTAACTAACTGTGTAGAGTTTCTTCATCTTTAGCTGTAAAGTATATGACCAATCTGATTTCTCTATTGACCATCTAAAAATATCCCTGTGTAGAACCTCTTTTTGGGTTGTATAAAAGAGTGAGAGTGAGAATAAGGGGAAGGAGGGGAGAAAAAGGGGAGGGAAAGAGAGAGGGAGAAGCTCAGCAAGAAAACAAACTGAAGTGTCTTTTTAAAAAAATCTACCAAATACCTATCCAAAAGCACTTGCAGATTACCCCTCATTCTTCTGTGTTTATGATTTAGTTATAGCCTTCATTGATTAACATATTTTCTCAGACTTGAGTATGGATGATTGGACTGATTTCCCATAGGATGACCTTAAAGTTTTCTGTGAAAAAAGCAAATTTTCTAAATAATTAGGTAGCATTACCTATAATAACTATCTGGATCTTAAAATTACTCTTCTGTGAGCAGCTCGTATTTAGGAAATCAATTTCTAGTGCCTGTTTTTTCTCTTATTTAAAATGAGTTGTTGACAGCTAGGTGGCACATTATTGGACTTGGAGTTAAGAAGATCTGAATTTAAATAGTGCCTTAGACATTTAGTACTAGAGTAATTGTGTTACTGTGTGTAAATCACTTAAACTTTTTTTTCCCTCAGCTTCCTCATCTGAAAAATGAAAGTAATAAATATTGTTTGCTTTCCAGGGTTATTGTGATGATTGAATGGAATAATATGTAAAGTGTTTGGTTTTTTTTCCCCTTAAATATTAAATCTTAAAGTCTTATATATAACATTGTAACAATTGAAGCTTGAGATATAGTTTTTTTTGCAGTGAAAGTTACTGTTTTATTAGCGATGGCATGCAAATTTTCTATAAAATGGGTCAAAGTGGTTATCTTAATCAAAAGGTCAGAGACTAGAAAATGATCCAATTTATTGATTGTTATTAGCCTAAAACTGATTTCTTCAATGATTTTATTTCATTTTATTCATTTATTTATTTTTCATATATTCCAGCTTGCTGTCCTTGATAATATGCATGCTTCTTTATGAGTTTAAATTCTTCCCTGCATAAAATATGTAATGTTATTTTTGGAAGCTTGTAAATGTATTGAATTTAAGTTATTAACACTTTTCATTTCTGGTTGTATTGGGCCTTTTAGCTCAGCAGTAACATTAAGTGGGTTTAAGTCAACCTTGAGGAAATTTCTCATTATAAAACTCTTTGTGTTACCTGGAAAAGGAATCTATGGTATCAGCAACATTAACATGAAAGCTTTGTCTATTTATTTGCACAGCTGGATGAAATGCTCACTGCACTACATTCAATGAATACATGATTTTAATGTCTTACCATTATGTGTATTTATATTTTCAGATATAGTCATGTTTCTTGCAAATGCAATTACAAAAAAATTATGTTCATTATGGATAGCATTCTCCTGGATAAATAATAGGTGGTGAGGACATAGATCTATTTACATAGAGATAGATATTACACATTTTCTTGGAGTAGAAGGGTGAGTATAAGAAATGAAACCATGAGGAAGGACATCTGGGGATATGGAAGAGTAGTGATTCATCAAGTTTCATTTGACACAACAATTCTAAACCCTAGGAAACATAGTTAAATGAAAAAATTCATTGTGTAGGGGCAGATTGAAGGCTTCTCTTAACATATAATCCACTGAGAGGAGAGAACAGACTGTATCCTACAGGCTTTTGGTTCTATTTTCTTCTCTGACCTATCCCATATCTGGGTCTATTCTATTTGAGCAGAAAGAAGGATTCTACCTGAATTGCAGGTGTGAAGATTTCTGTAGCCCCCGTAGGCGCTGCAGGATCATTCACTGTTTTACAGTTACATACTGTAGGATCCCTTCCTTCCCTGCCTTCTTCCTCCCTCCCTTCCTTCCCTCCTCCCTTCCTTCTCTCTTTCCTTCCTTCCTTTCCTCCCTCCCTTCCTTCCTTCCCTCCTCCCTTCCTTTCTTCTTTCCCTCCCTTCCTTCCTTCCTCCCTTCCTGCCTTTCTGCACTGGATCTGAAGTTTGGAAGTCTTGAGTTCAGATCATACTTCATATATTATATTCCAGGAAATCTGTCAGGTACTTTACAAATACTATCTCATTTGATTGTTATAATAACACAGGAAGGTAAATGCTATTAATATCTTCATTTTAAAGTTGATGAAATGGAGATGAAATGTGTGAGACCAGTTTTAAATTCAGATTTTATATCACATTCAAGTCACAAAAGCAGCAAGACAATTTGCACGGGTTCTGGATAGCCCCTGGAAAAAGCAAGGGAGGATGAATATCCCAAAAAAGTCTTATCTTTTTTTGGCTCTTGCCCATCCTAAATTAGTTTTGAACAGTGTTTCTCCATTACCATTTGAGTGACCTAATACTTATTCTTTGTAGGCTGTTATTTCATGATCCATAATCATGCAGCATCACCAGATGGGTCTTTGTCACAACACTCCTCTCTGAAAGCACTAGTGTAAATAAGTGCAAAATAATTTCTTGTAATTGAGAATGTGGCTTTTCAGTGATTCTGCCTGTACTGACAACAACACCACAAAAGGAGTATACTGGAAGATGAATGAGGTGAATTCAACACTGTGTGCATGATTGTTTTTGAATTCATGCCTGCGAGGTGATCTATTCTTATCATAGATGGCTTGAATTTGTTTTTGTCTAAATCTTCTTCCTCTGAGGTACTCAGAATAGGCAAAATACACCCATCAGAAATGCAGAGGGAAAACTCTATTCATAAGCTCCTATGATTGGCAGACAGCTCAAACTGAGCTCCTACGTGAATTAACTGCTTTGGGCAGTTAAGTAGTTGACATTATAGATGGAAAGTTTGAAATATATTGACTTCATCAACTACTCTTTCACAACAGAGTTATTTCTTTTTGTTGAGCTCAGCCTCAGAAGAAACTAATCAGAAAGAGCTCATTTATTGAGCTGCACAAGACAACTTTACTGTTTTCTGAAGAAAGCTGATAAGCTGTATCCTTGTTGCTAGATAACCAATGGAAAATATGTGGATTACCTTAAATTATAAGGACAGAATTGGGTCTATAACAGTATATAATGGTTGTATTTTGTGCAGAAAATGGCTTATTCTCTCAAGACTGTGACACTAAAACTATTTTTGGTTTAGTAAGGTAAATTGTAAAAACTTAATAACACCCACAATCTTGACCAGGAAAATGGGGAAAAATATTGACTCATACAGCCTACTTTGATATCTTTAGACATGTTATTGAATTATGAGAATGGACCAATGTGTACTCAGAATTATAGCATTTTAACCACCTACTTTGAGGTACAGGAGGTCAAAAAGAGAAAAATTCAAAATTTTTCTTAGTGTCCTTTTAATTGTTAATGCCCAATGTGGCTTTTTATTGTCTAATTCATGATGGAAGCTAATATAAATACATAAGCTTCTGTATATAGTAATAAAACTAAGTGATAGAACAAATCTAATAATAGTACAGGGTCCATCTGGGGGAAGTATTTTGGTATAGTGAAAATAATGTTGAACTTAGGATCACAAAATTGATTTCGATTCTGTGTCTCATTACCTGTGTGACTGTATACAAGTCATTAACTTATTTGGGATTCAAATTCCTTAAGTGTAAAATGAGGGCCTTATTTTCAGCTTTAGAATTATGATTCTTTTGTTTAATTAATGTATACTATAAACATCTCAAATGCCATTTTTAGAGATTTCTTTAAATAGAATACTTGTGTGACTATAATCTATTATAACTCTTTGTGCCTTCAAGGTTTAAAAGATTTTTACAAATCTCTGAAGTAGATCATAATTACTCTTCAGTCAACAAACATTTATTAAGTACCTAATATAAGTTAGATATTGTGCCAAGGTGTGGAGATACAAAGCAAAGCAAAAACAACAACAACAAAATATATGTTGCACTTGACAAGGTTACAATCTAATGAGGAGACAATGTACAAACAGCTATATTCAAACAAGTTGTACATATGATATATAGAAATCAGGAAGCAGAGGAAGGTACTAGTATAAAGAGAGATTGGTAAAGTTTTCCTATTACGTTAGATTTAGTTGCAATTTTAAGAAATCCATGCAAGCTAGAAGTCAGAGATGAAGAGTGAAAGCAATCTAAGCATGACAGATAGCCAGAATTAGGAGACAGTGTCTTGTTTGATTGAGGGACCAGCAAAGAGAGAAGTATCACTGAATTAAGAGTACATGGGAGGAGGGTATAAGATGTAAAAAGAGTCAAAAGGAAGGAGAAAGGCTAAATTATAGAGGACTTAACACAACAGAGTATTTTGAATTTGATACTGGAAGTAATAAAAATTATTGGAGTTTCTTGAGTAAGAGAGTAATGTGGTTTTAACGTTGCTTTAGAAAAATCATCCTGCCAACTGAGTGAGGATAGAATAGAGTTGGAAAATTCTTGTGGAAGGGAGATTCATCAATAGACTTGCAAAAGTGTAAGTGTGAAGTGATAAGGGTTTGTATCACAGTGGTAACTATGACAGAGAATCTAAGAGAGTGAAAGGGAGGAATGTTACAAAAGTAAAATTAATAGCCTTTGGCAATGGATTAAATATGGAGAGATGGAAGATAGTAAGGAGGGAAAAATCAAACAAAACACCAAAGTTTCAAGCCAGGGGATGGAGTGGATAGTGGTACTCTTAATAGAAATAAGGAAGTTAAAAAGAAGAGAGATTTTAGGAAATAGATAATGAATTCAATTTTAGATGCGTTGAATTTAAGATCTCTATAAGTCATTCAATTCAAAATGTTGGAGATCTGAGATTTGAAGTCAGATTAAATGTGAATAAGTAGATTTGAGAATAATGAGCTTACAGATGATAACTGAATTTGTGATATCTGAAGATATCAACATGTGAAATAATATCTATAGAGAAGAGAGGATCAAGGAGAGTCCTGTGGTATTGCCATGATTATCAGGTAAGATCTAGATGAAAATCTATCTAAAGACAAGGGAAAAGGATCCACCTATTCAAAAATGTTTATAGCAGTCCTTTTTGTAGTGGCAAGGAACTGGATATTGAGTGGATGGCCATCAGTTGAGGAACAGTTGAATATGTTGTGGTATATGAATATAATGACATATTATTGTTCTATAAGAAATGGGGAGCTGATTTCGGAAAAGCCTGGAAAGACTTACATGAATTAATGCTAAGTGAAGTGAGCAGAATCAAGAGAACATTGTACACAGTAACAAGAAGATTATATAATGTTCAACTGTGATGGATTTGTCTCTTTTCAACAAGAAGGTAATCCAAGGCAATTCTAATAAACTTATCATAGAAAGTAAGAGAGAGAATTTTGGAAACTGAATGTGGATCAAAGAAAATATTTTCACCTTTTTGGTTTTGTTTGTTTGCTTTTTTTATTTCACTTGGTTTTTTTTTCTCTTTTGATCTGATTTTTCTTGTACAGCATGATTAATGTGGAATTATGTTAAAAGAAGAATTGCATATGTTTATATCACATTGCTTGCTGTTTTAGAGAAAGGAGAGAAAAGGAGAGAGAGAGGTTTGGAACACAAGATTTTGCAAAGGTGAGTGTTGAAAACTATCTTTGCATATATTTGGAAAAAATAGAATACTATTAAAAAAGATCTATTTAGGAGATTGAGAAAGAACAGTCAAATAGTAGGAGGAGAACCATGAGAGAAAAGTGTTCTGAAAATCTAAAGAGAAAAGATTATCAAGTATATTATTGACAGTATTTATGTTTTCAGAGAGGTCAAGAAGGATTAATACTGAGAACAGGTTATTATACTTAGCAATTAAAAGATCATTGGTTACTTTAGAGCAAGGGTGGGAAATCTCTGGCCATTGCCATGAAATCATTTGGTCTTGCCCTGTTAAGGCAACTGCAAACAATGATAAGCTCATTTGGATAATAGCTGATAGCCATTGATGGTGGAAATGAGTACCCAGTCTGAAATGTCCAAAAGAATAATCATGAATTCAGAAAGAATTCAACCTCTGCTGACATCCAATCAGTGCTCTTCCAAATTTTAGGTACTTAGTTCTAATACTATTTAGTGTTCCCTGGAATATCAAGGTTGATCAAAAAGACAAGACTTACTCATAAGTGATGCTACAAATGGCGCTTTTTTCTCTTTATTGTTAGATTAATATGACTTGAAATTTCAGTCTAATGTCTGCTAAAGATACACTACTGTTAAAGAGAACAGGTTTATGAATTCTGCACATATGGGAACTGACAAGTTTTGAAGATTCACACACAAGGAATATGAGACATTTTTGTTGTATTTTTGTATCATTCTTCACCATCTTGGGATCCAACAGGTTGTGCCATTCTCTTTAAGAACCTTCACTTAATAGATAAGGTATGCATATAGTTCTGCTTTCACATTCCAGAAGCTTAAATGTAATACTACCTAATTATCATGTTAGAGAGGACTTGCTGAATAATTTTAGGCAATGAACAGAAAGAATGATTTCTATCCTTTGAAATTAATTCCTCAAAATAGAAACCAAAATATTGTGTCAATTTTGTGGTAGGAAAGAAATAGAAATGAAATAGGAGTACATCAGCTGGAAAATAGTTGAACAAGTTTGTATAGGAATATAATGGAAATTGTATTGTATGAAATGATGACTATTAGAAATTCCAAGAAATGTGGGAAGCTCTTTATAAACTGATAAAGTGTGAAATAAGTGAATCAGTAAAACAATATGCTCAATGAGTAAAATATTGTAAATGAAAAAATCAATAAAAAGAGATCATACTGTAAGAAAATATAACTAATCTTCATCTCAGAAAACAGATAATGAAACTCCTCTCAACAGAGAGGTGAGTGACTGAAAGAAGTAGAAAGTTACATGTAGTGTTAGAGATGATAATTATATTGCTTATTTCTAACTTCCTTTTTTGTGATGAGGAAGGATGGGAAGGAAGGTAATGAGGAAGACAAAGCATTAAATGATTATAATATAAAAACAAAAGCTCGTTTTATGTACTTTAAAAAAATTTTAAAAAGGTTTTTAGTTATTTAATTAGCATTACTTTTAATATTCTAAAAGTGATTATTATTTAAAATTAATGAGTTGCCTATTATAATGTCTAAAAATTGAAACATCAATCTTTATATTACTTCTATATATTTTTTATGAACAAAAAAAGTAAAAAGAAGTTGTAGCTAAGTAGAATTTTTTCAGAGAGCTGAATAAATGAATTGTAAATATACTGCGGTTGTGGAGTCAGAAGCCAATTTTTAAGAGATTGAGAAATAAAAGAGAGGTGAGTAGTACAAACAGAGTCCAGGGATTTGGTTATGAAACAAAAGATATAGATAGGAAAATACTTTGAGAATCTGTTAGGGTCAAATGTAATTTAAAAAATAACACATGTATAGTAGGAAAGATGTGAAGCTGTTGGTAGACAGTATGGATAGAGTCAATGATAGAGGTTGAGAATGAGAATTGAAAAAAAAATGAAAAGACAGTTTCATAGCAAGATGAGAAGTTATGGGATCAAGTGATAAGTAGAAGAGATAGTCTTGGCAAGGGTAAGTTTCCTTCAGTGATGAGACCAAAGGAAAGAATGTTGGATGACAAAGGACTTCCAGAGTCTAAAGATGAAAACAGTGATTTATCTTTTATTTTGCTTCTATGTTATCTGGTCAGACTGGAAGATTAGATCAGAGTTGCTAAAAGTTAGTTGATGACCAAGATGAGTAGGAAGAAAGTAAGAATGAACCCAGTTGCCTTTGATGAATTTAAGTAATCAGACTGGGGGGTTGGGGGAGGAAATGTTATCAGAGTGCTTAAAGAATTGCCAAGTATTATTGCTTAAGCACAGATAGCTCCCTTTGAAAGATCTTAAAGAACAGAAGTGTCCTACTCCCAGAAACTGTTGTGGTTTCTAGCTTTTGTGGTGTTTGATTTTCTGTGATCGCTATAAGAGAGCAGAATGGTTTTGGAATCTGAGTTCAAAATTTGGATTCAAATACTGTTTTTAATATGTCCAGAGCAAATTGTTTGATCTTCTGCAATTTAGGCAACCTTCTAAGACTCCCATAAAACATTTTAAAGGATTCACTGGAATATAGTATGGATTGATTCTCTGCTGCTTGTGCTAATTTTAGTCTGATATTAATACCAAGAAAACACAGGTACTCCATCAACCAGTATCTAATATATTTAAACAAGCCATTGAAACTAAGGTAAACATAAAGACACTGGCTGTTACCATTTCTTAGATAAGTTTAAGCAACCTTCCAAGGAGGTAAAAAGAAGATATCAAATTCTCTAAGCCAATTAAAAAATATAAAGTATGAAATGATGAATATGAGAAGTTCCAAGAAACATGGAGGCTTGTGCAGCATGATGAATATGGAAATATGTTAAAGAAGAATTACACATATTTAACCAATACCTCATAGTTTGCTGTCTTGGGGAGAGGAGAGAGGAGGAAAGAAAGAAAAAAAAATTGAAACACAAGGTTTAGCAAAGGTGAATATTGAAAACTATCTTTGTATGTATTTGGAAAAAAAAGAATACTATTTAAAAAGCTCTACCTAAGGAGACTGAGAAAGAACAGTCAAGTAGTAGTAGAACTATGAGAGAAAAATGTCCTGAAAACCTAAAAAGAAAAGATTGTCAAGTAGAAGATTATTGAAGAGGTCAAGAAGGATTAATAGAAAAGGTTATTAGACTTAGCAATTAAATGATCATTGGCTACTTTAGAGCAAGAGTGGGGAATCTAGCAGGTCTACTGCCAAAGTATCATTTGGTCTTGCCCTGCTAAGGCAACCACAAGCAATGATGAGCTGAAAGCTGGGAACAACAAATATACATTATTGAGAAGAGATATGATAGTGGCAACACTGATTAACCATACAACAACAGAACTAGATAGAGAAAGGTAGAATACTGAATAGTATAGCTTCATAAAATATTAAGGAATAATGGAAGAAAACATGAGCCTTTAAAAAAATCTGGCACACGACCCATCTAATCCAGTTGATCCTAAGTACATTTTTATATCAAAGCAGAATAAGGATAGCCAATAGCTGTAAAATGGAATAGATCAGTCAACATTTCTTTAGTAGTAAGCCTTTCTCATCATTGATGATAATAAAACACTTTTAATTGGATTGTAACTTCTAAATACTCAATGTGCTGCAAAGGAAAGTTAAAATGATACTATGTGGGAGAATGGGGAGGAAAGCTACACATTACAAAAAATTGTACAAAATTACAAAATTATAAAAAAGAAATACACGTTGGAGGCAGAACAATTTTAAAGGAGTCTGAGAAATGCTTTATGAGAAATATAAACTAAGAAAAATCCCATAAGAAAGGCAATATTGTAGATGGTATTTTCATAAAGAAAAAAAAGCATAAAAGAAGACATCAATAATTATTGAACCATAAGTACTTTCTAATCTTAAGAAAATCATAAAAATTTGTGGAAATATCAAGACTGATGAACATATGAGAAGATAACAAGAATGCTTATGTAGGTGATTCTCAATAGCAGTCTTCATAGTCACACAGTTAATTGATAAATATAGACAATTAAAGATACCACTATTTTTACTCCTTATCTATTACCAAAAAACCCCCCAAAATACTATCTTAGGAGACAAAATGTAGGAAGGAAAGTCTCCAAAGTAAGAAAAAGCTTGTTTGACAATCTTCTTATTATCAATCTCCAAAGGTTTTATGCCATTGTCATGAAGGATACTATATATAAACCTTAAATAAGAGATAACCTGGGAAGACTTATATAAAGTGAAATGAACAAATGCAGGATTTATATCGAGCATAATAATATAAATCAAAACAATACTGATTATATAATCAATGGAATGATCAGTTATGACTTCAGAAAGTTGACTGATAGTAAGGAATACCTTCTTACTCTTCCCTTAAGAGTTATTGATACAGAATGAAATATACTTAGTCTATATTTTACTTTCTTTTGCTTAATTGTATTGATAGGGGGATTAGATTTAGTCATTAAAAAGTAATAATGATATAAAAGAAAACAGCAATAAAATCCTTCTATGTGATAGATTTAAAAAAAAAACCATAATTTGCACATAATAGTGGAAAGGTATCTGGTAATTATAAAGTCCAGCTTGTTATTAAGAATGACCAGCAAATAAAAGATGGTATAAAAGATATCAAAGACATATCTGACCATAAAAGGAATAATGGCCATCATGTGTGAGAAGGGAGGTAGCAGATGGACAGCCCATATGCTGTATTGGAATTAAGAACATTACAAAGGGCTCACTGGGATAAAGAATCAAATAATCTGTGTCAGGGATGAAATTGTGGCTATAATGAAATATTGGGGAAGAGTAACTTTTGGATGAAAAAAGGGGATAAAATATAGACAATGAAATTTTAGGGAAAAAACACATTTCATTGGGTCAATGTAATAACAGCCACCTAAGAGATAAAAATCCTGACCTACACCAGCTCCTGTATTCAAAAATATAAACATATTAAAAGCAAATTTGCTGAATATACTATCTCTTTACTAAGCATAATTGATTCATAGAAAACACCACGTTCCAAAAATTTTGTTTAATTCACGAGTGTTATAGAGAATGAATAAAATGTGCCAAGTACAAAATTTTTTATTGAAATAAATGGACATTTCCATGTAATCAGATATGTACCTTCCATAGTTATGGAATGGAATAGAAGCACAGATCATCTTCTGTTTACCCATATTAAGCTTTGGAGTAAATGATATGATATTTCCAAAGATTTTCCTTCTTTATTTTATTTTGCTAAATATTAAATTGAGTTTAAATTAGTTTGAATTCCCTGAGTGCACAATTGGGTCTCAGGGAGGAGATAGACCAGCAGAATCTTTGTCAAAAGGGAATAGAAATGAAGGGAATGGAATGGGATCACGATTAAACATATGCCATGAGTAATTGAGAATGGATTAATAGCTAACTTCATCAACAACCAATTTTAATACATAAATCCCAGTGTTGGAGTTTTTTGACCTTGTTTTCTTTGCAAATCAATTTTTTTTTCTATTTTTATCAGAAGATTTGAGAAACTGCTCTGGTGTGATAAAAACAAACAAACAAAACATTTCCTATTTCTCTTCATTTAAAAACCAAACAATAATCGATTGATTTTTGAGTTATTCAGCAACAAAGGAAAGTAGGAAAAGAAAAGAAAGTGGGAGGAAAGGACAAAATAGAGGATTCACTCTACAAGAAAGGCTTTCTTTCTTAAGTATGCTTTCCATGAAATGTTGCCAGTTTAAAAGTGGAACCAAAGAGAAAGAAGAGAAAGAAAAAAAGTAGAGAAGAAAATAAAGGAGAGGAAAGCGAATGAAAGAGAGAGATTAAAAATATATTTTAGTCTATTCTTAGGTATTTAAGCTATGATAAGAACAATCAAATTCTATCTCGCCTCTCAGAATCAATATTTTGTATAACTGGGCTTTTAAATCTTAGTGAGCTTCATTCAGAAGAATATGTTATTTTAGGTATAGTTGGATTTACATTAAATTGTATAGGTATGCGTACATATACATACTTGAATATAGAGATCTATAGGCATAGTTATAATTATAAGAAAAAAGTTTTAAATAAGTTATTTAGGAAATGTGTTACAATAAATAAAAGAATAAAAGTTGCCTAGTTGAGATTAGAAGACACATTTTTGGAGAAGAGCCATTAAGTACAATATGCAGGTATACATTTTGATGTATACACACACACATATATATACAAGTATATATGCATTTTTTTTTTTTTTTTTTTTTTTTTTTTTGCTGAGGCAATTGGGGTTGAGTGACTTGCCCAGGGTCACACAGCTAGGAAGTGTTAAATGTCTCAGAACAGATTTGAGCTCAGGTCCTCCTGACTTCAGGGCTAGTGCTCCATCCACTGTGCCACCTAGCTGCCCCATGTACATTTTTTTAAACAAAAAAATTGGAACATTGCTTTTCCCTTATCTGAACATAATCTATTAGAAAAAGGAAAGAGAAAACCATATAAAATAATTTTCATAGGCCTTTGGAGAAAGGCTGCCTCTGAACAAATTGAGGAAATGTTAGGTGTTGCCCCATTTTGTAGTTTGACATTGATGGACCAAAATTTTGGCTTTCAACATTCTATTAATATTTTATTTATATCTAATTTGCAAAAACGGGCTTAATTTATGTAGATCACTAGAATAATGACAATCCAAAAGACGGCACTCCTGTTTTTACTTAAGTTCCACAAGTAGTGTTTAGTTTTTTAAGTACATCATTTGCTATTTGATCTTGTAGACACTTTTAAGGAACTGGAAGTTTCCATGATTTTCTTCCACTTAAAAAGCGCTATATTCTTCAGTGTAAATTATGTATTTTTTTGAGATGAAGTGATTATAGAATATAAAACATTAGAAGTCTACTTCAGCTGGTGAAATAGAAACTGCTTTTCAGATATGTTGTAAACAGAATACAACAAAGGAATTTTTATTTTTGTTTTTCCATTGGCATGATTACTACATTCACTGGCAATTTATTTATGTCAATTTATTACATACATTAAATAAATCATCCTATTGGTTCAATTGAAAAAGACTCAAGTTCTATATTTTAAAAATTGTTTCTAGATGTCTTTCATTATTTTTGCTAACATATTGAGGATTATATACCATCTACCTTTAAGGTAAAAAATGAATATTTGCCAAAATATAGCATAATGCTGGACAACATTGTAGTATTATGTCAGATTAGTAAAAATCCCAGTCCTTTTCCACAATTTTTTTTTCTCTGAAGGAGTAAAACTCACATTCCTAAGAAGACAGATTATGACAATAAGAATTTGTTTCACCAGCCCTTTTTAGCTGTTTAACAGTTTCACAGCAACCTTTAAGTTCTCAGGACAGAATAAGTTTAAGTAAAATTCTCTCCCCAGCATATTCCATCAGATCACCACAGATGATTCACAAGCAAATTTAAAATGTGAACCCTCCAGCTAGAAATAGAATAGCCTTAGCATTAATGATATATAATCTCAGTACATTTAATATGATGTCCAAAAATAGATACATATACAATGGCAGAAGAAATAGTATGAGAAACTTAACAGAGCATCATAATTTCCTACCATGCATATATAAATATTACTTTATCATATCAAACTGAAAGTCTTTTGTGCCCTCGTTATCTGAGAATGCAATTATGTACACAGTTTTTCAATATGTAGATTTTAAAGTTACTGAATAGGTTTATTTGTCAACAATTACGTTAATATCTTAAAGATTGATGGATTTGCCAAAGCAGATATTTCCTCTATTGGTAGAAATTGTAAGTCTTCCTTATCGCAGGAAGTAGCTTTCTTTGTTTTCAATAGAAAACTGAGGGTAGTCAGCCTTCTAGTGCCACTCCTTTTCAAACTCAGTTGAGCTGGGTTTTACCTGTCCATAAAAATGAAGAGTATGTTTATTTATTGCAAGAGCATGCATATCAAAAGTTATAGAATAGTTTCTAAGAAAAGTGAACTTGATTCTTACCTTCTTTCTGCAATTCACATTGAGATAACTATTGTAATCAAAAGGAATCTTGTGAAGAATTACGAAGTCTTAAGAAGACTTCATAGAAGTCTAAGAAGAAATTCTAGACCTCATGGGCTCAGGAAGTATTTTTGTTTGTACTGTCTATTTGAAGAAACATAGTATGAGAGATTGTGAGAGTTACAGGTCAGATACAGTTTTTTTTTTTTTTTAAGAGTAGAAAAGAGTTAAGCATCCTTGTCCAAGGCAACAACGTAACAATTAAAGGCATACTGAAGGAACAAAAGGAAGAAATTAAGTTATGAAGGTTATAAAAGGA